>NW_022107432.1:6971181-7012035 GCF_000313985.2 Echinops telfairi | reverse complement strand
CTCTCTTCTGGCTTGTTTAATCCGCCTATCCCTTCCAGGTAGACATGCTATGTACCATCACCAGACTGAATGCAATGAAGCAACAACAGAAAGTAAAACAATGTCTGCACAATTGCTCTTTGATATGCAGTTTTCTCTTACTTACATATGAGTGTCTATGAATGTATTTCTCTAGTCTACCCAGACTAACACAATGAATAATTGCATGGCTTGTTTCCTTAGTCATTCTAGTTTAGCATCGAATTACCCAAGAAAGCATAAATATTTTTCCAGCAGATATAATACAATCCAGATTGTATTCCTTTTGAGGGATGAGATTTTTATTTTGTGACATTAATGCTTTCAACCATTAGCACTGACGCCATGAAAATCCAATACTAGGTAATGGGAAGGACATAGGGTATACCGGAAACGAATTTTGAACATCTCATAAGGGTAACAGGGATGTGTACACAAACAATCCCAACATGAAGGCAAGGGAAAGGTGTCATAGAGAAGTAAAGATATGAGGTTTTTGTACTCAGAAAAGACGAGATTAATCCCAAACAAAAGATGAAAGAAAAACTTTCGTTTTTCCTTTGAAGAACAGGTTCAATAACGCATCTGAAAGAATAGGAATATTGAGTAATAAGAAAGGGCAAGGGAAATACAACAGAAGTGAAAAAAATCTGCTAGTATATAGCACCTACATGCTAGGATAGCAAATAATTATTTTCCCAAATTATTCCATATTGCCATTACTGAGTTGAATATGATGTACATAGTACATGAGGGAATTATTTTATTTTATCCTACTTGTATTTGAGTTTGTAGTGATTGGGTTTTCACTCAAGGGTTTCTAAAATAAGTTATAATTTTGTATCACTTTTTGTGTCCTAGTGTACTAGAGTAAGTGAAAGAGCATTGCTAAAATATCACAGCAGCCTTTGTTAAACAAAGCCAAAGTCAAACTCACAGTCATCAAGTCGATTTTGACTCATATCACTCACTCTAAAAGGCAGAGCCTAATAGCCCAGGGGGGTTCTGAGACTGAGACACTTGTCCCAGGAGTAGAAAGCCAAGTATTTCTCCCACAGAGCAGCTGGGGGGCTCAAAGTGTTGACCTTGTTGTCCGCAGCCAAATGAGTAACCATGATGAGACAGGCTTTTTAAAAAAAATTAAACAAAAATATCACAATGGAAAGCTATGGCTTCTCAACATAGTCCACGTCCAGGTCTGTGCCTTTCTGAAGGCAGTGTTTCCCCTCCTTCCTTTAAGAGTCTGGACTGTTTGATTTATGCCATGGCAAAACGGCAGTTTGGGCATTCTCAAGGAACTCAAATCTTGTTCCTTTTTACTGTTCTTTGAGTTTGGTGGGCAAAAGAAGTCTGAAGGGGCAAGCTCAGGACAGGAGGGTGGGTGGAATAAGGTTTCCCAGGACAGCCCTTGTTACCCATGAAGAATGAACGGGTGTATTTGATAGAAATGTTTTCCTTGGCATCATTTTCCTGTTCTTTCTCTCACCGATGTAGTTTTCAATTTTGTCAACATTTCTTCATAATAAGTTCTTGTGAGCTGTCTGTGCCCTTTGAGACAGTACATCAATATTACCCCATTAGAATCCCCAAGAAAACGGCCCCCATAATTTCCTGAGTGAACCTCTCTGCCTTGAATTTAACTGACCCTTTCAAAGATCCCTTTGAAAGTCATTATTTCTATTGGAAAATTTTCTTTTTGAAAGCACTCTGATGAGGCTGACAACAGTATTCCTGGGGGAACTTATTTGCAGCTATTCACTTATCACGGAGACGTATTTAAACGTTTTTATTTGGGATAAGTCCATGCATGTATAAACTAGAACCTTACTAGCAATACTTTTTGACTTTCAGTGATGAAATTGGAATTTCATTGGAAATATTAGCAGATGTTATTCATATATGCCCAATTTACATAAACACATTGTTTAGTGACTATGATGTGAGGCAAAGTGTATCCTCATTATCTTAAATAACTGTGTTAGCTGTGTTCCAATATGCAATTGGGACAATTAAGATATTGCCCACAGTGGAAGCTCTTGGCTAATGAAGGCTTTTCTACTTAACCTACTGAGTAATTACTCAAATTTGAGGCTGTTTATTTCCATAGTACTAACACAAGTTGTGCTTAGTTTAAAATCCATCAGTTCACATTTATCTTTACCCTAATTGCCCCAAGCATTCTCTATACATAGAAATTATTTTCAACCCTTTTACCATACAGTTCACCAGATCATGAGCAATCTGCACTGATGCAGTACATGCAGCTATTCTTTACTCCACAAATTACTTTAAAGCAGCCTCTTTCTTTGCCATCCTCTTAGCTCCCCAAATCTCACTCACTAAAGCATTTAAATGTCTCCGGGTGCCAAGAAAGCCGAGCAGTCAACTATCAAAGCTATAATGATGTTTCTGTGATTCCTTGCAAATGGTTCCTGCCACTCACATCAAAGGATTATTTAAATGACAAGGGGATCAATTTATATTCCTATTACGGATCACTGAAGACAAATGGGTGCATAAGCAAATGTGGCGAAGAAAGCTGATGGTGCCCGGCTATCAAAAAGTATAGCATCTGGGGTCTTAAAGGCTTGAAGGTAATCAAGCGGCCATCAAGCTCAGAAGCAACAAAGCCCACATGGAAAAAGCACACCAGCCTATGCAACCACGAGGTGTCGAAGGGATCAGGTGTAAGGCATCATCAGAACAAAAAATCTTACCATAGTGAATGATGGGGGGAGTGCGGAGTGGACATCCAAAGCCCATTAGTAGGCCACTGGAGATCCCCTTGCAGAGGGGTCTCGGGGAGGAGATGAGCCAGTCAGGGTGCGATGTAACAATGATGAGAAATACAACCTTCCTCTAGTTCCTAAAGGTTTCCTCCCCACTCCCACTACCATGACTCGAATTCTATCTTGCAAGACTGGCTAGACCAGAGGAGGTACACTGGTACAGATAGGAACTGAAAATACAGGGAATCCAGGATGGATGAGCCCCATAGGACCAGTGGTGTGAGTGGCAAAACAGGGAGGGTAAAGGGAGAATGGGTAGGAAAGAGGGAACCGATTACATGGAGCTGTGTGTAACCTCCTCCCTGGGGGACAGACAACCGAAAAGTGGATGAAGGGAGAAGTCGGACAGGGCAAGATATGACAAAATACCCATTTATAAACTATCAAGGGCTCATGTGGGAGGGGGGAGTGGGGAGGGAGGGGAAAAATGAGGACCTAATGTCGGGGGTTTAAATGGAGAGAAAATGTTTTGAGAAATGATGTACAAATACGCTTTACACAATTGATGTGTGTATGGATTGGGATAACAGTTGTATGAACCCCTAATAAAATGTTTAAATAAAAAAATAAAAAAAAGTCCAAGTACAAAGTATATTCCTATTACACTTGTAACTTCTGGTATGACAGCTAGGTGGTTGGTTTTTCTAAAAGTTTGCATTTACTTTATAGCATGTTCATTCGTATATGCAAAAATAAACAAACAAATAAACAACGAAGACAACTCAAATGTCTTTTAACTTGTGAACAAAGATGTGAACTGCAATTCACTCATAGAAGAAAGTATAACTCCGTGTTAAAAAGACATCACGTAGTGACGGGAATGAATAGCAAATGCAGTAAGGTTAGTGAAAGAAGTCAGGCCCAAGCAGCTGGGGGCTGTATTGGCTTCATTTATATGATGTTTTAGAAAAAGCCAAATAGAGGGACACAATTTCAGATCATTGTTTCTAGGGCCTGAAGGTAGAGGAGGAGCTGACTATGAAGGACTGTTTGGGCTGATGTATATGTTCTATCAGTTGATTTGGGTTATGGTTTCATGATGGTATGGATTTGTCAGACTCATAAAACCGTATACAAAGCTTATTGTACATAAATAACACATCAGTATAATCTGACTTTAAAAAAGCAAATGTACATTGATATCTCAAGTTTGAGACCAATCTAAAGAGACATACTCAGTAATTTTAAGAAATCCATTATGAAAAAAAAGAGAATTTTTAAAAATTCTGTAAGAATTTGCCTCTTTTCAGAGTACCCATAGGGTTTCCTTCTTTTGTTTGTTTATAAATGAAAATTGGTTTTGGGGGAAAAGTCCAAATAAGTAAGTGCTTTGTTTCATTTTGTCCTAATTATTCCCACAGCCAGAAATTGAACCATTACCACTAAGTCTATTAAACTCACAGAGACCCGGCAGCACAGAGGAGACCTGCTCCGAAGGCTTCCAAAGCTCGGACCTTTAGAGAAGCAGCACCACCTCTTTCTCCCTTGCGCGCCTCGTTGGCCTGAACCTCCTTTCTGCTGGAAGCCAAGCACAAACCACCACACCACCAGAGTTCCTTGTCTGAATTACCAAATCACCAAACAACCAAACCAAAAGTCAACACAGAGCTCACTGCCATCGAATTGATGCTGACTCAAGGCCACCCTCAAGGACAGGGTAGAACTGCCCTGTGAGTTTCAGAGACTAGCTCTTTATGGGAGTAGAAAGGCCTGTCTTTCTCCCGAGGAGCAGCTCCTGGTTTTAATCTGCTGATGTAGTTAGCAGCCCGACCGTGTGACCACTGCACCCTCAGCGCACAACAAACGAGCCACTGTTTAAATACAAGTTTTTTAAAATGAGTAGTTGGTTATAAAATGCATTGCAATCACCCAATCTTAAAATGATACTTCATTACGATTGTTTCCTTGTTAGCCATTGCAAGACTATTATCTTCTACTGCGCACAGTGTAGTAACCAAGCTGGTACTTTGGAAAGATAATGAAGAAGAAACACTACTAGAAAATCTCAAAACTGAAATTCAGGGTCAAGAAATGAAGTATCAGGGTTAGAGACAATTCTGGGAAGGAGGCTGTAGACAGCAAATTCCTTACCTTTGTGTTGGGGCCGCATAGCTGTTATCATACGTCTCATAAGTCTGGTCATCATAGTCACCCCCGTAGCTGTCCTCGTACCCCTGAGGCAGAAAACGGGAGAAAAGCTTATTAGCAATCAACCTGATGAAATTTGATATCTTTTTGGTTAATGAATTTTTTTATACACTAGGACATTGCTTTACTTTTATGTTTAGTTAGTTTGCATTACATTTTATACATGAGTAATTCGTTCATGAAACTCAGCACATCATATCAAAATATAGAGTAACACCAGCTCTGGGGTTTATTTTGAGTTTTGATATATACTAATGAAGACCATTTCAAAAAATAATTTTTTTCTCTTGGAGATATTATGAGTAGATAAGAACATTTGTGAGGACCTAAAATAGTTTTGACATTTATTTTTAAACCCCATTGGGAGTTTTTTCTGCTTCTAATAAGATTGTATGTTATGATTGAAACTACAAAAGTCAGGATCGCTAAGTTATTGCTGACAGTCAGAATTGACCCGATCATAGAGTTGGAAACTTGTCAATTTTTTAAAAAATTATTTTTGGGGGGTGTTCATACAATTCTTATCACAGTCCATACATACATCCATTGTGTCAAGCACATGTGTACATTTGTTGCCCTCATCATTCTCAAAACAAGAAACCTGTCAATTTTTAAGAAGATGCAATCATTACTAGAAAAATAAATAAATAAAGACACGACAAATAACTTACTTTGTTGGGCATTTTATGATTTTAGAATCATGTAAATAAGGTTGTGTTGTGAGTTGGATTATCTGTTAAAAAAATAATGCAGATTTGTCAATGGTGAATGTAGAAGCAGGGTAGCGATTTTGTACTCTATCTATCAATCACTATGTGAGTGATTTAGCTTTAGTTCCCTTTGTGGCCACTGACTTCATTCTAAGCCTAGTCCATCCCTCTTGATTACTCCCAACTTCTGGAAAAAGCTTTAGGTGTTTTGTTTATTTGTTTGTTTTGCCTCTGGACCTTTCCTGGCTTCTCTTTCTATGGCATTCACTTCCCTTCCCACTCAGCATTCCATAACGTCCCTTCAGTCTGGAGTCTTAGAAGTCTCTGTATCTTGTTCAGATAGTTAAGCAGAAACATGTCTAGATGAGAAAGCATCCATATTAAGCTTGCCTAAACTTGATTCCATTTAATTTGATTTAGCTTTCATTTAATTTGAAGGTTAAAGTTTTCATTAACTCAAACTCTTTTTTACTGCTCTTAATTCTTCATTGCCCATCTATCTACTATTTTATGTAATCTATGATTCTATAATTTATTTATTAAATTGCCAGGGTCTGACTTCCATATCTTCTGATTTTTCATTTATAATTTCATAATTTCTATTTTATCATAAATTTTCTCCACAGTATAGGATAGTTTTCCCATTTGAACATTGATTGCCCTAATTTGATTTTGAGCAGTGATTCTTATGATGTGTGAACATTAAAAATATTTTAAAGTCAATCTGTATACTTATAAAAGCATTAAACACTGCTCTAATTCACACACTCTGATTCACAACACACTCTGAAACATAACAAACAGCACAAACACAGCAGAACACAAAACAGATGACTGGGACTTATTAAAAATAAGACTGTTAGGCAAATCAGTGTTTCATCATAGAGAAACAACAGAACTCACAGACTGGGACAAAATCTTTTTGACAATGATGCCTTGGACAGGGGCCATATTCTAAATTGTAAAGAAAACTGCAATACTCCAAAAGAAAAAGAACACTAATCCATAAAAAAGACTGACAGAGGACAGGAACAGATTATCCAGGTGGCTAACAAACATGAAGGCATTCACCACAAAGTTAAGGAAAACAGCAACAAAACAGAAGTTAGCACATGCTTGAAAGGGTGTGAGCCACCCAAACACACATACACCACTACTGGGACTGTAAATCACTGTGAAAAACAGCACTTCCTCAAACTAGAAAAAGAAATAACATATGACCCAGCAATCCTTTACTTGACATGCCTGCAAGAAGTAACAGTCATAGCATGAAGAGATAAGTGCACACCCATGGTCATCACAGCACTATTCACAATTGCAAGAAGATGAAGACAACCTGAGTGATCAGTAGTGGAAGAACGGGTAAGCCAGCTTTGATGCATACACACAGGGGAATACTACACATCCCTAAATAATAATGACAGCCCTGTGAAACATCTCATGGTAAGGATTTTGAGAACACATTGCTGGGTGAAACTAGTCAATCACAAAGATCTACATTTTTGTATGCTATCAATGATTATGTGTAAATCAAGTCAAAGATCTTCATACCCAAAGAAAGAGACCAGGTTATAATGAGGTAGGAAAGAAAAGAAGGGAAGGGGAAGCAGCAGGTCAATGGTTATGAAGGTAAGGCTGGTATTCAACAAGAGGGAGAAGAAAAAAAACATGGGACAGGGGAAGTTGTTGATTGGGGAAGTTTGATAAGTAATTTACAATGTTGATGGTGTGAAGAATGTAAATCCCTCCCAATTCACAACAAAAAATTTTAAAATGCAAATGCAGCCATTAAAAAGTGTTATTTGCTTATTATACAAAATTAGTACTGAAGGATTTATATCGTCAAAGAAGTAGGCCATCCTCTTGGTCTTCCACCTCCAGATGAACATAGGAGAAGCACACTGTTGAATATTATTCCACCATCAAAACAAAACAAAACAAAGAATCCTGTCTTTGAGTCAATTCGGATTCATAGTGACCCTAGAGTAAAGAACAGGCCTGCATCTTTGGGTTCCCAAAACTAAATCTTCACAGACGCAGAAAGTCTCTGCTTTGTAGCAGAGATAGACTGGTGAGTTTGATCCACCAACTTCTTGATTAGCAGGACGTCACGTAACATACAGTGTTGACAAGGCTCCTTACAGCCAGCATGAATCAACTAAAGAGAATAGATGGTAATAGAATAATTAGATAGTGATGAATTTTTTAGTTTTTTCAATTGTCTTTATTTTATTTATAATTTAATTTTTAATAATAGCTTTAAGCAACAATGCAGAAAATTCTTTAAAAAAAAACACCACATTGGGCTTTCATAAACCAGCAAGAGTCAACTTTAACACACTAAGAAAAGCTCAAGCAATCCAAATACCAAATGGAAAATGGTTTAATAGAATTACAAAGGTAATTTGTAATTCTCAGTAGCAGAATAGGGACTAAATGGCTGAGAAGGGTGGGCGGGTGGGTGGGGGGAATCAGGCACCCATTAAACACCTATGGAAAGATCCAAACTGAGCATGCACAGACTAGGGCCACCTAAGCGCAGGTAAAACCAAACCTAGCCTCAACCTAGTCCCATGACATCACACAGGTGTGCTTAAACTCAGCCAATAAGATCGGCCAATACCCTTAACTATCAGCCTCCCCCAACCAGTGGGGAAGGAGAGAATAAGAGGGCACACAGCCTTGCATCTTCTCTTGAACCCTGGGATTCCTGGTTCCACAAGCATGGTTTTGTGCTCCTGTTCCCGTGTTCCTTCCATGTGGATTTTTGCATTCAGTTGCCAACTCCCGCACAGCCTCGAGGCTTTGTACATTTTCCAGAAACGGCGTGTACTTTTGGAGACTGCAATATCTGAAACTTCCCTTTTCCTCATAAAAGTCGGTTGGATTACAAGCATGCTTCTGTTGCATGAATTCTTTCAGTGCGGCAAAGCAAGAACTAAGATCTCCCAATGCAGACGCCTAACAAGAGTTTCAGTATTCTCCTAACAGGCAGTTACAATGACCATAAATCACCTAGATACAATTTTGGTTTGGTTTGGGTACAGAGACTTAAGAAAGTTTGGCCTCAAGGTATAACTTTATTGCAATAATAATTATCACACAAAGATTTGTCTTTGTCTACAAAGAAAAGCTTAGTCTACAACACTATGTTCTATGCAGCTTCTTAAACTTTTCCCACCCTCAACCCCTTTTTGACCGAGACATTTGCAACACAGACCAGCGCTGCCAGATTCATAGGCCACCTCGATTATGAGTATTATTTTTATTAATTTTTGGTCATTATGCATTGGGAAACATCTTACTGTTGTTAAATATCTTTCAATTCTTAACATTCACTTCTACAACCTCATATGACAACGGGATTACCAATGTAAGAAGCTTTGCACAAGAACACAAGTCACATTGCTCCTATCTAATTGGTCTTTATCTCACTAGCATGTGAAGATGCAAACATCAGCTGTAGTAAATATAACCATGTTTCCTACAAGAGGGGCTTCAAAAAGTTCATGAAAAAATTCCATTATCTTTCAATTCAATCTTTTCATGAACTTTTTGAAAGCCCCTCATTCATAAAGAAAATCTACCTTAGATTTATCAAAAAAACGTTTAATTTCTGGAAAAGATTATTTGTCATAAAATCCCACTTCAATGTTTTTTTCTTACCATGACTAATGAGAAGTTCTGACTGCCCTTTTGTGTAAATTACTACCCTGTACACCCAAAATCCAAAATTTCTTTCACATTTGAAAAATAAAGAGCTATTTCTTGTGTATAAATGCAAAAATGTTTCTAATTATCACCAATTTACTGAGGCGATCATTTAAAGGCTTCTAGTAACTCAGAAATGCTAGTTATCACACAAAATATTTCAGAAACTTCTCTTACCATAAACTTCTTAAAATCAATATTTCCAAATCTTGTTTATGTTATTGAAATTGGGTCAGTGGTTTGTAGTAACAAATGTATTATATAAAACTGAGGGCGGGGGGAGACGTTGGACAGTGTAACTTATGACAAAACTATAATTAGTTGTGAATTATGAAGGGTTCATGAGGGAGGGGATGGGGAGGGAGGGGGAAATAAGCAACTGATATTAAGGGCTGAGGTGGAAGGCAAATGTTTTGAGAATGATGAGGGCAGCGAATGTACATGTGCTTGATACAATGGATGTATGTATGGATTGTGATGAGAATTGTACAACCCCCCCAATAAAATAATTTTTTAAAAAACGGTAAGAGCTCCCAATAAAATAATTACATTTTTTTTCAAAAAAATGTTTTGAAACTGATTTGTGAAATATTTTGAAAATGATGATGGAAACATATGTGCAAATGTGCTTGATGCAATTGATGTATGGATTGTTATAAGAACGGTAAGAGATCCCAATAAAATGATTCATATGTATATAAAAAAGGTGAAGTTAAATCATAAGAAAATGCCATCTTTTCTTCATCAAAATGCTCAAATTTTCTTAATACCTTATGATTTAGCCTAATGCTAATATTACAAACTATTAAATGAACATGGGTTTGTCAATTAAGGAGAAGTCAAAATGTTGTGAGGCTGGTAAATTATTTTGACTTCCAGAATAATTATTTGGGAATTTAAATGATTATTCTGACCATATAGGTAAACCACCATTTACTTCAAAGATGTTTAATTTTAACAGGTATCTGTGACGGATTTATTGCTCTGTTAATATTCTCATTTCGGGTTTTATTTTCTGTGAAAGGTCAGTGAGTGTGAGTAGAAAATGTGGAGATTAAAGGATATAATGTGGATTTTCCTACTGTAATCGAGAGAAAATAAAAAGAAAGTCAACTATGCAATAATAATCAAGAACCATAAAGCATCCTAGAATTAAGTAATTTAATTATGAGGGTCAAGATCATAAATTTGTCACCAAACACTAAAATGCTAGGCAAAGGAGCAATTTGCAAATGCTGCCCTTTACTGTTATTAAATATAATTAACAGGTCAGATGTGAACTTGACATTTAACTTACTTTATGAAGTGTGGTTAATTATTTAACATATGTTCACTTTCTTAAAGATTTATGCCATACAATACATAGACTGTCCACTTCACACACTATCTCTTATTACTACAAACACTTCATGATAATAATTGAAAACCAATGTCAGCATCAATACAATGCATATCTTGAAACATTATTGCAACAAAACTAAACCTAGAATGCCAATACTTTAATAGTTACTGTTCCGTTAGAGTGTTAAGTCATCAATGTATATGATATGTCCAGTGTCTACTTAGCTGTGGGTATTTATATATTCATATATTTCTTTTGTTAAAAGTTTTTTTTATGTGAATATGCCCCTACATGTTGATCACACATTTTCTGCTTGATGTAGCATAGCTGAATTTCTTGTAAACATAATTTTAAAATATCTTCCATCCCCTTATTCTCACTGAAAGAATAGCTGTCTATGATTGAGTGCTGGCTAGTTTGGAGTAGCATGGCAGTGAGTACACCCCAGTGTGTGTCTATTGTATTGATGTGGGGAGTTGTTATCTGTTCAGAACCATCCTACAAAATACAGGTCAACAGAGTGGTGGTGGGGTCACTACACATAACAGTCTAAGTCTGCTGAAAGGAGATACTTGAATTTTTGGAATTTTCTATGAAATTAGTGAAGTCCTCTATTCTATAATATTTATATATCTGATATAATTTGGGCTACTAAACAGTTTCACTATATATGTGTGTACTTGGTGAAAAAAATAATTCAGAGATCTAGCTGCTTTGGAAATTAAAAGCTTCAAGAACCTACAAGGCCATTTCTAATAGTCGTGCTATGCAACCCAAAATTCTATGATAGAAAATTAAACTCGGGAGGAGCTACTTCTAACTTTAAAATTAATCCAGTAAAATTGAATAACAAAGTAGAGCAGGGGCATGTAGAAGTCATATATATTCAAATGTGAAATTAATTTATTGCTTGTTTGAGAAAGACATTAAGATCCATATACAACGAGCACCAAATGCAGTATCTGATGTGCTTATGATTACAATATAGACTGATATACCTATATCTATTTATATACATTGACTATATAGAAATCTGTGTTTGCATAATCATAACTGTTTTACAGATTAAGAAACTGAGTTAAATAGCTTTCAAGAGGACCCAAGTTAAATATCAGTTTTTTGATACTGTTTCTTACTTAATATCTTATTCTCTGGTTGTTTTACTGAAAGTCTAAATCACTAATGGTAGAATATAATTCTCATGATTATTGTGAAGTATTTGGAGTTATATGATTTTTGTATGTAATAAAATTACAGTTTGGCTAGTTACAAAATCTGGTGTCAATTTGGGATATGAGAGGATTAAGAGTGAAGGGGTGGAGTCTAGTCTGTCAATCAGCTCATAGCCAATGAGGCCTTTGTGGGGGAGTGGTCTCCTGAGAATTCTGGGAATTCCTGGATTTCCTCCTTGGAGGTGAGAGACAGACTCTCTCTCTCTCTCTCTCTCTCTCTTTTTCTGCTCAGTCCCATGGAGACTCTCTACTGACAGTGCTCACTCCCTGAGAGATGCTCTACTGACAAGACACATGGTACTATGCTGACAGCTGACAGACTTTGTGCCCTGGGAACTGGCGAAGCCTCGTGGAGCCCCCTGCCAGCACTTAGATGCTTACTTACAACGCCACTGGATCCAAAGACTTTCTATCCAATGGCCTGTGATTGTCCTGTATTTGGCGTCATTACATGTGTTTAGTGGGTCTGCAGAGGACTTTATAGATTGGTATCAGGCATATGGGCTTGAACTGGACTGGGTTGGGATGCTTTCTTAATGTACAATTATCCTTTATCTAAAACTCTCTCTTATACACATATGAGTTTCTATGGATTTGTTTCTCTAGTCTACCTGGACTAACTCAGGTATTAGCTATTACAGTACTGAGGTGCAAAGGACACATCTGACCTCTGGCTACACAAGACGTAATGAGAACCGAGCTCTATATTAGCTCAAGGTTGACTGCCATAAGGCAGATGTGCCACCAATCAGCCCTCCTACAGCACTCTCTTATTCTTCTGTTCTATAGGCCACACAGAACACACAGGGAACACTGGTAATTATGGCGGTTAATTACGGAAGTTAACAACTCAGAAGTCAGGATCTACAAACTTAAGAACACAATCCTTTTGTCGGCAGAAGCATTTCCTTGCAGCCCTGCCCGCAGGCTTGTCTCTCTGGTTTTCAGACTCTCAGCCACTGGGGTCCTTGATCTATGCCTGGTATGAGCCCCCTTAGCACCGATAGGAAGCCCGGAGGGCTACAGAGGACAAGATATGAAAATAATAATCTATAACTTATCAAGGGTTCATGAGGGAGGGGAGGCAGGGGAGGGAGAGGAAAAATAAGAAGTTGAGAGATCAAGGGCTCTAGTAGAAAGAAAATGCTTTGAAAATGACGATGGCAGCATATGTACAAATGTGCTTGACACACTGGATGAATGTATGGATTGTGATAAGAGATGTAAGAGCCCCTAATAAAAGTATTTAATAATTTTTTTTAGAGACTGAAAGGTACCCCACTCTGTCATCCAGCCTCTTCCCTGAAGGCACTCGACTGTATTCATTTGATGGACTGTGGGGCCTGCCGTGGTCTCAGGTCTTGGTGCTTCGAGCTCCGGTGTCTCTGTTGCTGCAGCTCATGCTTCCACAGGGATCTCTTAGGTACTCTGCTGAGCACTCGGCTCCTTCTTGATGGTGCTGGATTTTCTCTTCTTCTGAAATTGCTTACTTTATATTCACTCAGTGCAATGGCAAAGCTGAGCAATGCCAGATCTAAAGTTCTTTACACCTCCTTTTGGGAGGAACCCTAGTGGTTACACGTTGGACTTCAATCTGAAAGATCAGCAGTACGAAACCACCCGCAGCTCCATGGGGGAAAGATGGAGCTTTCTGCTTAAGCAGTCTCATAAACTCATGGGAACCCTTCTACCCTGTCCTATGGGGTCACTGTGAGTCAGAATTGACTTGATTACAGTGAGATGCTCTCATGGTGGAAATTAGATCCCAGCAACTGTTCACATGGAGGGGATGAGGCTTTGTAAAGGGCAGAAGAAAGAGAAGTCACAGAGTCTAATTTGATGGCATTTAAAATATATTGAGCTGTTCTTAAAGGCCAACCATCTAAATGTATATATATGTACAACTATACATGTATAGTTGTAAGTTATCATATCCTGAAATCAATGAATTATGCAGATGAGGCAACTAGGACACAGGGTGGTTAAGTAACTTGCCTAAGATGAGGCAATGAACAAGCAGCAGCAGTGAAGTTTGAAAGCAAGCACTCTCCAGAGCCCACTACCTATAGAGCCTGAGAAAACTCAAGGGTTGCTTGTTATTTATATGCACAAAGATAGCAATCACACTTTCTCGGGAGCAGCAGGAGGGATATTTAGGGGAGAAAAGAAATGATAACAAAATGTTAGACAATCTGATGATTTTATCAAGGCAGTGCTTGGAGTGGGGAAAAGAATAATTCTATACAAAGAGAAATGAAGAGAACCGTGTGGTCCTTTCGGTACCCATAAATTGGGACGTGTGTGTAGTGGGTCATCAGGCAAGCCATACACATATTTGTTGAAGGATGAGATATGAAAAGGTGGAAATATTCTGAAGACTCAAAGATAATCACGTGAGAAATGTAGGTTCTGATTCTGTTAGGTTTGTGTAGTAGCCTTCATAATATATGGTATTTTAAAATATGAACATCTGTAACTGAGCAGAAGTGGGATGTTAGCTTGCAGGTTTTATGAGGATCAGAGAAAAAAGAACTTTAAAGTTCATGACAGAAATACCCAGAACTTTATGTTGCTTCATGCAGGTTCTTCATGTATCCCCTGCTCCTCAGGCGCAGAGCTAGTAAGTCTAGGGATCTGTCTCCACATTCAATACATTTAATTATAGCACTGGCACACGGAGGATGGAGCATCTCAAGATTCCCAGCTGCAAAATCAGTCTTGAGAAATGGGGCCCTGGAAGAAGGATCAGGGCCTGGCATTCTTGGCACATCCAGAAAAAAAGTTAAGTGATACCGAGGGAGCATGGACCAAACATAAATGGACAAAATACATATGATCCTCACGTTCTTCCAAACTGGTTTACAGGATTGAAGAAGCAAGGGTTTCTGGTGTTATTGTTTCTTTGTTTACTTATATAAACAAATGTTATATTATTTTATAGAATTCACAATTTTACATTTACTTGAGTTATTTTATTTATTTGCTTATAGCTGATGACTTCAAGTCAGCAGATGATAATCTGTATATTTAATTGTATCTCTCTTACAAATTTTAATGTGCCTTCTCTTTTTTATTATGCATCCATATTCCCTCAAGGAGCCCTGGTGGCATAGTGGGTTAAGAGTGGAGCTGCTACTGCATAGTTAGCAATTCAAATCCACCAGCCCCTCCTTGGCAGAAAGATGAGACTTTATTTACAGCCTCTAAAACCCACAGGGGCATTTCTACTCTGTACCATAGGGTCACTATGAATTGGAATCAACTTGGTGACAATAAAAGACACCATCTCCCTGCTTTCTATAATATTTTAACCACAGGTGTTCTTATTATTTGTTTTCTTTATTAATTCAAACTTACCTGTAGGGTTAGAAAAAGACAAAGAACTTGGACTTTATGAACGCGAGCTGTTTAGTTGTAAAAGTACAGACAATTTTTGGAATCCACTGTCCCTTCCCCACACATCTTTTCTCATCCCATTGTAGAAATCACTCTCAATTTTCTCCTTTGTAGTTATAAGGGCAGATTTACTCTGCACTGAATGAAATAGGCTGGAAGTTTGGAGGGTTTTTGTTTTTTCTATTTTTTTGCAAGTCTTCCTTTTTGAGGATTACTCACATAATAAACTCAAGAAATTCTTAATGACATAATAATCTTTGTTTAAAAAGATCTCTGGTACTGTGGTTGGGCCCATGTTCGGCTGCTAACCGCACTGTGAGCTGTTCAAATATACATCCCTTCTGGGGGAGCAAATACCAGCTTCTTGCTCCGGCCAAAATTGGCTGTTGGTGGATGGGTTCATCTCTGATACTTCTAAGAAAATTTTGATGTGCAAATATACAAAGAACAGCAAAAGAGCTGTGTGCTTAAGAAAGATGAAAAATATTTCTCAATGCTACACATACGATTTTTCCCCAAATCATTTTAAAGAATCAACAAAAGAAGAGGAAACAGAGACCTATGTTCAAATCTTTGATGATTTAAAGACTGCTATTTTAAAGTGACCACTTTTGCTGCATCCTTTATTATAATTTCTTTTGATACCAGCAGCATGGCGGCTGGATTTTATACTGATGGGGCCTTTCGGCACTCTCAGAATTAACGATAAGGAACTGTTTTAAAAACATTTAAGCTTGCTGCATGGAGACCCAGGAAGATAGCAGAACTATTTATTGACTAGAATTCATGTTATTTTAAAGCAGCAACAATGACAGAACAACATTGTTGCCAGGGAGGATCTTAAAGAAAGAAGAAAACAAAGGTTGAAAAGAGCCTCAAAAGAAAGAATACCATGTTTCTTTTCTGTTTTAAACTGGTGCTATGCACACATCTCAGGGCACTGAAGGAAAGAGGATTTTTATTCCCGTGACAGGTGGTAATTGAAATGAACAAAGCAGAAGGATGGTGCTGTGTCCTGTACAATGATTGGCAACTACAGAGATCAACTAGGGGAATAAACCAGTTTATGTCTGTTTTAGCCTCCCTGATTTAGACACTTCTGAACACTAAACACACAGTAGGCATTGCCTTTCTGGACTCTGCTGTTCTGGAACTATCACAGTCTTGACTCGTATGCCTGGGCACTGCCAGTTATACCCTTCAGCTTGCGAACTTCACAAGGGCGCTCTGCTCACCACCTCTGGGTGCCCCCGGACGTTTCCACGTCCAGAGTCTGTCCTCCGCCTCGCCGGTCCTTCGCTCGCCTTTTGCTCCCTGCGCGCCCAGGGATGAACTCTTTCTCTCTGTTTCTCATACGTCAGTTTAAAAAAGAGGTAGGAGGCAATCGGTCATCATCTGGCTAGTCAAATTTGACAAGTGTTCTAGTCCTTTCCAAGGCTGGATTTCTAGGTGTCTGATTTTATATAGAGTGGTGTGTATAAAAGTAGTGTTATGTCTATATCATGAACAAAGTAAACAGTGGTAATTACCATGGTGTTAATAAATGTTATCACTATATGACAAACATGCCTACTTTTGTAGTATATCAAAAAATGGAATCGAATGGTATATTATATGACGTGTGCTACACGCTTTATATACATTACTTAATTTATTGCTCGAATGCTGCTATTTGTAAAAAGTGGCAGTCTTGGAACCCCTGGGGGCAGTCCTATCCTGCTCTTGTGGAAGAAGGAGTAAGTGATAACGAGCCTCTGCTTTTCTTCACTGGAGTTTCAGGGTCTGAGGAAGTTCATTCAGTTTGGCAGAAAGTCTATTCATGACAAAAGCAATACTTCTTGGGGGTTAAATACATTTCTTAGGGGTGATTTATAGGAAGTCGTATCATACTGCTAGATCTAAACTGTATACACAGAGTAGAAATGAGGAAAGATGCACGGGACCATCGCTGAGTGACACAGGCCTAAACTGAGAAGCGTTTTTGCACTAGCCGTTTTCGCACTAGCCTAACACCTAAATGCTGAGTGGCATTGGATTTCCTCTGGACGAACATGAAGGAGGATTAGCCAAACTGGCGTCCTCTGATGGAGAGTCCCTTAGGCCAAGAGAAGCTAGAGGAAATCCCGTTTGAGAGGAGACGAAGAGAGAAGGAACCTGGGATACAGTGGATTCACGATGGGCTGTGATCCCCCAGGTACTCAGTTTGAAACCACCAGCAGTCCTGTGGGAGAAACACTGGCTTTCTACTCCAGCCAACAGTCACAGTTCGAAACGGTGAGTCCTGGGATTTGGGTGAAGTCGCTCCAGCTTGTAGGGGTTGGGGAGTGCCCTCGAACACTTTAATGAAGGACAGTTTGACTTATCTGAAGATAACTCTCCTCATTTTACAAATGGGATAACTAATATATAAAACATTTCAGTAACTTTATTAAGATCTCAGAATAATAAGTAGCAGACACAGGATTTGACGCATCTTTATCTGATTCTAAATCTTTGGTATTTTTCCCATTAAATTATGCTATTAAATCTATTTTTCTATTACCCAAAATATCTGATACAGTGGCAATGAAAGTACAGGACGATATACTATCTAATAGTCTTATAGTTAAACATTTCATTAGGTGTTTCTAACTGATTATATTCTTCAGCTCACTGGGGTTCCTGCTGGGGACAGGTGGCTGTGATGCTTGAGCAAGTGACAGAGAAGTGTCTGCCTCCAGTGAGCTCACATGGTAGTTGGGAGGGAGGACAGAACAGGAGGATAACACTGACTACATATTTTGCTATAGGGGGACAGATACTCTGACATTAAGAATTAGTGCTGAGTTTGGGGGGAGGAGGAAGATGTTCACTTTAATAAAATAAAGTGAGCTTCCCTGAGAGATTAGAATGCAAATATTTTTTGCATGAGAAAATGTATCCTGGATTCAGTAATAAAAATAAAAATGTAAGAAGAATATTTGCAGAATTGCACTGGTACCCGAGTTTTTAGTTAATTTTCATTGGATATTGCATTCATGACCATGTTGTTGTTGTCAGAAAACAAGGGGTGCACCTTGATAAACAAGGTATTAATTACATGACTAATTCATGCGATAGAAGGAAGTGCAGCTCTAGAGACTCAAGAAGCACATTGTTCATGTGGCTTTTCTTCACCCTTTCTCCCCTATTTTTCCTTTTCTTGCTTGCTATTTTTGTTTTCTCTTTTCCATTTACCTCCAGGCAACTCCACTTGGCTGGGAAAATAGACCCCAGCCATTCTATAGGCTTATTCTTCACTGGTTAATCACACAGAGAAGAAAGCTTCTTAGTGTCAGTTTTCAAATTCCCCAAAGCAGGATTAATATAGGTTTATGTCCCATGCTTCCCTCTGTATCTATCATTATACTGAGGAGTGAAGGATTATGAAAGATTATGACATTCAACTAACCATATGAATTCTTATCAGGAAGATGAGTGGAATATTCTAGCTTATAGCATCTATTTTTTAGGCAGAAACTGGATGAGGTAGGTAGTTTATTGTGGCAACCTGGCTGATAAACACGTTAGGTCAATTGAAAGGCAGAAGGATAAATGGCTCGGTCAGTCTTTCCTTTCTAATTCTTGGGTCTCTTGCTTCCTGATGGTCCGACCAGGGTGCAGCTGCCTTAGCCAGTTCCCGACTTTAGCTGGCAAGGCTCATTTCCAGCAAGACATCCCTGAGGAGAAGCCACATGGACCTGCCCTGCTGCAGCCCTGGGTTCTGGAGCAGCCATGTGGAGACCCCTGCTAGCGCTGAGATGCTTACACATCCACTGACTCGGCTTTCCTCCTGCAGTTGGCGTCATAGTGTGTGTTTTGTGAGATGGAGGAGGACTTTGTGGATTGCTGTTGGACATAGGGGTTAATGGATTAATGTTGGACTTGTGGGCTTGGGCAGCACTGGGTTGGGATGTTTTCTTGATTCTCACTTAACCTTTATATAAAATTCTCTCTTATACATGAGTTTCTGTAGATTTGTATCTCCTAAGTACCCAGACGAATACACTGGAATGTAACTGACAATTAGCCCCACTGGCTGAATCAATGAGGGCTACACTGAACACACTTTGCATCTTTTGGTCATATGTTTGTAGTGCTGGAATTTTTTTTCTTCCAGAAACTATGGAGATTGGCGAGAGGATTAAAATATGGCAGGAAGGCAGAAAAGGTTTCAACTCTCAGTTATTGTTATAATTAATGTGCTGTAAAATGATGTTTCCATGTCTGAAGCTGAGAAATGTGTGAATGTTACTTCTTTCCTTTTCTTAGAAAAAAGATCTTTGAAAATGTAATTAAATTAGGATATTGCCATGAGAATACTGAATTATCTGTTTGAATCGAATGCCATCACACGTGTCTTTATAAAGCAGAGTCATACCTAAATTAGACATACACAGAGAAAAGAAGATATGTAGAATGAATCAGAGACTGGAGGGAGGTAGTCACAAATGAAGGTATGTGGACAGGAGCTGAAAAAGGTAAGGAACAGAATCTGCCCTTGGGCCTCTTTAAGTAAGGTGCATGGGCTGCCTACAATTTGACTCTAGATTTCTAGCCTCAACAATTCCAATAATTAATTCATTGTATGTGTAGTAATTTGTTATAGTGCTCATAGGAAAATGATACAAATGGAGAAATGCAAAAGAGTAGCAATTTAACTGGAGTTTTCAGCAAGTTGAGAATCCAAAAGTACATGCATTAAAATGAAGCAATTTATCCAGGGCATCAGTGGAGCCCCAAGAAGTGGAGCATAACCTTCCCCATCCTTCATGACTATGGAGAACACCACAGGTGTGAGAGCTTAGAGATACTAATTTCTAAGGAACCCTGGTGGTGGTGTTGGGTAAGCAGTGGGTTGCTAAACTTGAGATCAGGAGTTCAAACCCACCAGCCGCTCCTTGAGAGAAAGATGAAGTTATCTGTAATGGCAAAGATATATGGTCTCAGAAGCCCTATGTTAGGGTCACTATGACCTGGAACCTACTCTATAAATTATGACACACATTTGAGAACTGAGGTTACTGACCTGGTTACAGAAATCAGGATTCCATGAAGTCATAAAGAGACTTTCTTTACGGGTATAAATCCTGCCTTAAGTTTCTTGAGATCTGCCCCCCTCCCCACTTCACAAAGTTCCGGATACAAAATTTAAGGAGGGTTTTAACAAACCTTTTCAATAAATTCTATGAAGCAATGCAGCATTGATTGTGGAGTGCACTTACTGATCTTGAGATGGATTCAAGCCAAAGCAAAAGAGGAGTAAATAGAGAAATGAATAACAAATGCGCATGAATTTAAGAACACGTTTCTGAAACTGTAACTCCAAAGGTATTGCTCGGTCTGAATGGAAATAACAGCAGTGCTTTTCCACGTATAGAGTTAATGGATGGAACACTTTTCTTTTTTTCTTATAACTCAGGGGAGAGCGCGAATGCAGTCCCCCACTACCACAAATTATGCAGTCGAGTTTCCACATTTGGGGAAATCACAGGGTCAGCACACCCGCAGTGCAATGGGTGAGCCTCGCCCTGGGAAAACCACCTTCCTGATCATGGTATCTCCCCTGCCAGGTAAATATGGATGAAACACTTTCAATGCCAAGTTTTCCTCTAGAAATTCTCATTACACTTTGATGTCAACGCTTATCTCTTAAACACAGAACACTCTCTACATCATGGAATCATATGAAGGTTGCTTTCAGGTAGCTCCTTCTCTGAGAAAGTCGGACAGGCAGAGGCTTACAGTTTCTGAATTGGAGGATGTGCGCAAATAGAACAGAGAGCAAGTATAAAGACTGTTTAAACAAGTGTTCTAGAAATCAAATAGCAAAATGAATTATTTAATGAAATCTCTGTATTCTGTCTGGTCACCATCCTCAGAGATCTTTATTTAATTCACCTGGCCTGGGAAGTATACACGGTTAAATTCTTAACATTGCCCAGATTACATGAATGAACAGTCAGGTTGGAGACCACTGCCTTAGAGCAGACTATGGAAGAAAGTTATTAATAAGATTAAGAGTTCCACAAAGCTAGTCTACAAAAAACACGGTATAGAAGAAAATTTAAAAGCGATGGAAACCTAGAACATCTCAGAGGTCATCAACTGGAATATATGCATAAACAGCATTAGAAAGACCACTAAAGAAAAAATACAATATTCTTAGCTAGGCACCGTGTATGCAGATTACCTATGGTGCTTGCTATGCTAGATGCGAAAGCATGAGCTATCTACCAATTTTACACAAAAGCATATATATTGTTGTATTGCTTTAAGTCTAGTAGCTGGTTTGCTACCCAGTCCTTTATGCATTTCTCTAACACACCACGGTTAAAATCAATCGCCAAATGCTACAGTGGCTAAAGTTAATTAGTTTGTTCCCATGGGTGGCTGGGAGGAAGAGGAGAGTGAGGACTCGCTGCTTAGGGGACGTTACGTTTTTTGCTAAGAGTGATGGGGAAATCTGTAAATGGATAATGGTAACGGTTGAAGAACATGATGAACATACCTATGCCAATGAAATGTATACATGAAGAATGTTGAAATGATAAATGACCATAGATATCATTTGTCACACTGTAAAACATGGCGTAGTGAGGGTCATTCCATTTGTACTTGGAAGGAGTTAAATTTTGGTACTCTGTCACCTGAAAAAACAACCAAACAAAAACAGAAAGAAAAGAAAAAGAACGAAAATCAATGTTACTTCCTCTTCCCTAGTACCTTTCCTCAATATATCAAAAGAAGGAAATTCTCATAGTAATTTTCAATCTCCCTCTGTTTCATAATTTAAAGCACCATGAAAAAATGATTAAAATAAACATACTTTTCTTAATTCTTTCTATAGGGTTTTAGTTTGTTTTTGTTTTGTTTTTTTCAGGGGGAGTCGGGGAGTAGTTTAGCTGGCTAGGGTGCAGGGAGCCAAAATCCAGCCACCTCTCCTTCCAAGTATGAATGGACTGAAGCTCACAAGTCACTTGTCCCCATCAGATAACCCATTCCTTGACGTTTGAAAATCACCAAACTATATTGGGAACCGTTTAGTTATCTCATTTCCCCTGTGAGTACATTTTGGCTTTAGGCTAAAGTGAGCTGGTGATCTGTCTGATATAACTGAAGGGCATCATAATGATAGGATTTGGCTCATCAACAAAAATGTAAGGAACACCAGCAGCCTAAAGGAGCAAGAATGTGTGCAAAGGATTGCTCTTTCAGGTCAAATCCACTTTAGTCTTTGCCTAGAACTTGCTGTCTTTTAAGTCTGGCCAGATTTTTTAAAGGTCTGGGCCTTTGGGCAGGCACAAAATGGCACATTTTATTTTCTACAGAATTCTGGTAACTTGTATTTGTTCATTATGCACCCAATAACTTCATGAAAGAAAAGCAAAACAAAAAACAACCTATATTTTAGCTTTTAAAAAAGGAGGTTTAGTGATTACATACTGGATAGCTAACCACAAGGTCAATAGTTCAAAACCACAGCACTGACAGAAAGATGGGGCTTTCTAACTCCCATAAAGAGTGATGGTCTTGGAAACCCACAGGGACATGGGTACCCTGTCTTTAGGGTTACTATGAATGAGACTCGATGGCAACGATAGTGTTTGGTTTTAGTTTTTAAAATTCCTTATGTGGTACTTCATCTTAAGTAAAAACAAAAAGTATGACCAACCCCCCCCCCCTCCCCAAATGTATGCTATCTTACTTGGATGAATCAATTATTCATGATTTTCCTAACCATTTTGAAGATATTATATAAACCAAATCTACTGCCATCAAATCTATGCTGACTCTCAGTAACCCTATTGACACGGTAGAACTATTCTAGTGAGTTTCCCAGACTGTCTTTTTTTTAAAAAAAGTTTTTATCTTTTTATTACGGGTTCATACAACTCATCACAATCCATACACACATCAATTGTGTAAAGCACATTTGTGCATTCATTGCCCTCATCATTCTCAAAACAGTTGCCCTCCACTTAAGCTCTGGCATCAGCTCCTCATTTTTTCTCCTCCCTCCCTGCTTCTCCCTCCCTCATGAGCCCTTGATAATTTATAAGTCTTGATGGGAGTCGAAAGCCCTTCTCTCTCCTGTGGGGCAGGTGGTGATTTCAAACTGCTAAGCTTGCGGTTCGTAGCGCAAGAGAAATTCAATGCATTTGAAATTGTTTTAAAAGTGTATTTGTGGAATAATGAGCGCAACAAATGTATAGATGTGTTTTATACAATTGGTCTATGTATTGTGATGAATTGTATGAGCCCCAATAAATTGATTAAAAATAAATAAATTAAAAAAAAGTGTATTTGCATTGTTCTCTTAGCGAAGATTTATAGGACATTTAGAAACAAAAGAACTATTCTTGATACCAGAAGGCCAAGGAGAGCTCAGGCTATGACCATGTATAGAAGGGAAGCAACTACCAGAGTAGAGAATCCTAAACCCCAGTAACATTTTATCACTCTTGGATTTAGTTTATGTAAAATAGAAATAGGGAATCGCTAAAATTTCCAGAAAATCAATACACTGGCAGAGCACTTTGATACTCGTTATAAAGCCTAAGTCTACTGAGAGATCATTAATGACATGATACACAGAGCAAACCTTGCACTCCTCAATCCTTTTCATATTCTTTGGATTCCCAGTCAACACACATAGTAGCAGCAGTCAAGAAGTCCAGTGACATAGTACATTGGGCAAATGGGCTGCACAAGACCTCTTTCTTTAAAGTGTTAAGGAGCAAAGATGTCAATTTGAGGTCTAAACTGCACGTGACCCAAGTCCTGGTATTTACAACTGCCCCGTATGCAAGTGAAGGCTGGACAATCAATACGGAAGACAGGAGAATAATCGACACATTTGGTTTATGGTGTTGGAAAGGATATTGAAAGTAGCCTGGATTGCCAGAAAAACAGAAAGCATGGCAAAACTTTGTCTCAAATATTTGGAACGTGTTATCAGGAGGACCCGGAGAAGGACCTTCTGCTTGATAGAGTTGGCAATAATAGGGAGGGCACTCAACCAGGGGGGTGGGCGCCGTGGCTGAAAGAATGGGCTCAATCATCACAGTTGTGAAGATGGTACAGGACTGAGTAGTGTCTAATTCTGTTGTGCACAGTCTCTGTCAAATGGAATGGACAAGCATCTAACAGCAAAAAACAACATGCTGCTTTAACAACAAGATATAATACACGAAGGTTTAATATATGATACTTTGGGAAATTCTAAAGAAAAAATATAAGTAGTTTTGAAAATTCCCTCAAAAATTGAGTTGCAAAGATAATTGCATTTATTACACACTTATTGCTAAAATCAAAGATTAATTTAATGGTAGTACATAGCATTGACTAGTGTTGACAGTGCAATTTTCAACAGCTTGGCTCTCAGAATATTTTTCCCTGTAGCATTTTAGTAGATACTTTCATATGCTAAAGGAATAGCTATTTCTGTTGTGTTTTAGATAAGATTTTCTAGAGAAACTTTTTAAGCTTTAAAATGTGTGTTCAGTGAAGAGGTGTGATGTCTGTATTATGCAAACGAGGGTGTAGATCAGAGAAAGAGGATGCCAATCACAGAGATTGGCCTCCTTTTGAATTAATCAGAGTGGCTGAGTTTGAATTTAACTGACACTTTTCACTGCTACGGTTTGGAAAACAAGGACATCTGCTTAGCAATTCCTATGGACCCCTATTTGATTCTGTGCCACTGACACCAGCATTGGTTTATGGTTTTCATTATAATAATAACATGCTGGTGATATCGGCTTATGAAATTCTAATGGTTCATTTTAATCTAGAAGGTTTTTGTATACACCAACTAATATGCTCCTGAATATTTACAAAATGGAATTGCAGACCATTACATTAAGGCATTTGGTACAATTTGTCTGGCGACTGGGACCATAAATGTCAACTAAAGATCACCTAGCACAGGCTCTTTAAGCCTCCTGGTGAAAATTCTATGACATAAATACATATGTACTAAATGGAACTGCCATTGCATAATCATATTGAAAACGAACTCTGAGGCACAAGGTGATGCAGTACAAACTTATGGACTTTGACATCAGATAAACACTTAGGAGGGTTTTAGTTTTAACATTGTCTTATTTTGTAATGTATTTCTTAGGAGGAGGGGCTGTGCGTTTACATTGATCTGCACAACTAAATAGGTATCCTCTGCTGTTGTAGTTGTTGTTAGACAGTATAGAGGAGGCTCCCCTCCCTACCGACCCAACGTACAACCAACAGAAACACTGGCCAGCCCTGCCTCATGCTCACAGTTATGACTATTTCTGAACCCGGAGTCAATCCGTCTCCTTGAGGGTCTTCCTCTTCTTCACTGCCCTTCTACTTTCACCGACATGATGCCCTTTTTCAGAAGCTAGTGTGTCCTCTAAATCTATCCAAAGTAATGAACTTTGACCACTGGCTTCTAAGGAGCATTCTGGCTGTGCTTCTAAAACAGACCTGTTTGTCCTGGCCGTCTATGAGACTTTCAATATTCTTTCCACAACACCCTAATTTAGATATGCAGAATCTTCTTCGTCTTCCTTATGCGTTGTCCAACTTCCACGTGTATAGGAGGTGATTGAAAACACCAGGACTTGGATCAGGCACATCTTCAATTTTTTAAAGAGTATTGCAATATATTCACTGCCCAATCCTGGCCCAATGCAATATATTCTTTGATTTCATGATGACTGCTTCCATGAACATTGATTGTGGATCTAAACCAGAAGAAACTCTTAACTTCTATCTTGTCTCCATTAGTCACAATGCTATGGACTAGCCCAGTGGTAAGGACTTTTTCTTTTTGTATTCTTCCACACTGAACGCTGATCTTCATCAGCAAGTGCTTCAAGTCTCCTAGCGTTCAGAAAGCAAGGTTGTATCATTTGTGTATTGCAGGTTGATAATAAGTCTTTCTCCAATCCTGATTCCACTAGTACCATTACATTTCCTAAAAATTTATTTTTCTATAATCATTTTGTTCTGTTGACATAAAAAGATTTTTCTTTAAGGCTTATTAGTATAAAAAATTAGATTCCATATAATACCAAAGTATGGAATATAATAATACAAATATAGTATACATTTATCTTGATATGAAGGTAATAAGCATTGTAATCTTCATTGTAAACAGAATTTGTAGACCTCAATGCAAAATTGTTTAAACTAACAAAGGGGTGATTTAAACTAATTTCATAAAGTCAGTTACCATAGATCAGGGACACAATTTATAATGATGGCAGGAATTGAGTTCTTTGGCAAAAGGCTTGAGAATGAGGACATTTGGCACCACATCTCCATAATTATTTCTCATTGCTAAGATAAATGTAAATATAAACCAAACACAATATCATGGAGTTCATGCTAATAGTTGAGAAAGAAATCAGTCGAGTAATTTTTTTCACCTCATTTTTTTTGTTGCCCTAGAAAGAGTTCTTTGTGAACTTGTGTATTCCAACCAGAGCATGGCTGACTATTTACAGGTCTGACTCTGATGACCCAGAAGTAGAAGCATGGGTTCAATGCCAATAGCGTGGGGGAGTTTTATTGTTAGCTATGTTAACCACAACATTGGGTAGTCCCATACACAATGGAACAAAACACTGCCCCATTGTGGCCACTTGAAGATTGGATTGGTGTGAGTCATATTGCTTTCACTTATTAATTTGACATAGTAGATTGCATTGTCTTCCTTGTTAGTCTGCCGTAGTTAAGAGGCACTGCTAAAATTAGTTCAGGCTCATAGTAACACATAAGCTCACTGTCTGATGGGTAGGTGGTGGCTCTGCAGAAGCTGCCTTGACTGAGAGGTATCCTGCACCTATTGAATACCTATAGCCATTAGACATCTCTCCAACATGCAGCATTGGAGGTTATGTACCACAGAGCAGAACGTTATTCTGAACCTTGGGTATCTACCTCTTTTCACAAAGCTTTTACACCATTAGGCAGCTTGATCTTTTTCCCCTTCACCAAACTGCTCAAACATGTAATTCAGGGCTGGGGTTAAGAATTGGGAAGGTGTTGTTTGTCTCACTTCTTCCTTGTCTTTTCCTCTCTCCATAGTCTGCCTTTGGGCACAAGTCTATCTACTCTTTCATGAGTAATTCCATTCTGTTTTATTCTTAATATATGAGTGTAAACTCTGCCACTTCCCTTCACGACCCCCCCCCACCCCCACCCCCGGGCACAATTCCACCAGGAGTGGACCAGGAAATCTAAGGAGCGTGCTAACTGTGGCAGTGGAGACGGAGAGTTGGAGGCCCTAGGACAGCCACGGGGTGTGTATTTGCTAATGTATTCTCCTCTACTTGGAACTGGCACACGAAGTGTGCTCAATCAATGTTTATTGAGTAAATACATAATTGGATGAATTAACATTTGATTCCCAACATTCTTGTGTCTCCAAATGCTATGTATTGGGTAGAATATATGTAGATCTCTCTGATTTATTATTCCAATAACTGTCTGAACACAGATCAAAGGGAGATGTAAGTTCAATGGGAAGCCAAAATTTCCTGGAGAATTTGTTCTGACCAAGAGTAAGTATGCATAACTATATTGGTTTCAAATATGAGCCCATGAGTAGTGATATATGAGATTGTTAGTAGCCCTTTTACTGTTAAAAAACGAGGCACATCCACTTTACTGCCACAACCACTGAAGACAAACGTGTGCATAAGCAAATGTGGTGAAGAGAGCTAATGATGCCCGGCTATCAAAAGATATAGCATCTGGGGTCTTAAAGACTTGAAGATAAACAAGCAGCCATCCAGCTGAGAAGCATCAAAGCCCACATGGAAGAAGCACACTAGTCTAACTGACCACGAGGTGCAGAAGGGACCAGCTATCAAACATCAAAGAACTAAAAATCAGATCAGTGGGTGCCCACCTTCCTGATATGATCACTGAAGACAAACATGTGCATAAGCAAACGTGGTGAAGAAAGCTGATGGTGTCAGGCTATCAAAAGATATAGCATCTTCTGGGGTCTTAAAGGCTTGAAGATAAACAAGTGGCCAACTGGCTCAGAAGCAACAAAGCCCACATGGAAGAAGCACAACAGCGTGTGTGACCACCAGCTGTCCAAGGGATCAGGTATCAAGCATCCAAGAACAAAAAATCATATCATTGTAAAGGTGGGTGAGTGCAGAGTGGAGATACCCCCTTACTGAGGGGTTGTGGGGAGGAGATGAGCCAATCAGGGTGCAGGGTAGCAATGATAGAACATATAACTTTCCTCTAGTTCTTTAATGCTTCTTCCCCCCCACTATCATGATCCCAATTCTACCTTACAAATCTGGCTGGACCGGAGGATGTCCATTGGTACAGATAGCAACAGGAAACACAGGGAATCCAGTATAGATGACTCCTTAAGGACCAGTGGTGAGAGGGGTGATGCCTGGAGGGTGAAGGGAATGTGGGGTAGAAAGGGGGAACCAATTACAAGAATCTAAGTATTGCCTCTTCCCTGGGGGGTGGATAGTAGAGAAGAGGGTGGAGGGAAACATCGGACAGGGTAACTTACGACATAACTATAATTTATGAACTATGAAGGGTTAAATGAGGGAGGGGGGAGTGGGAAGGGAGGAGGAAAGTGAGCAACTGATATTAGGGCTAGAGTGGGAGGAAAATGTTTTGAGAATGATGAGGGTAACAAATGTGCATATGTGCTTGACACAATGGATGTATGTATGGATTGTGATGAGAATTGCACGAACCCCCAATAAAATAATTTTTTTAAAAATGGGGCACGTGTGTTTAAAATACGAAACAAAAACAACAAGAACTAGGGCAATCTATTTTCACAAAATGAAAACACATGACAAATTATGCAATATTAAAATGAAACCAATAATAATAGAGTGGCACATCTTTTCCACCAAGAGTGTATGAGACTGTTACTGTTACTTATCTACAAATGCTAGCTTATTTAATGATTGTTCTTCCAAGACCAGGGGAAATTATTAATTAAGTAGATAAGGACTTCCTCTTGGTTAATATTTCTATCTTATATTTCTGGTATATCTTAATTTACATTTAAATTTTCTCAAAACCTTAAGAATATAGATTAAATTAAATATTCTAAAACTATCATGCAGATAGATTGAAAAAAGAGATATTAGAGATGATTCTAAGTTTTTCATGATTGCTACAAATAACAGAAAGCAGTGAATTCTGGTTTAAAATTTTGATTAAAACTATAGGATGTACCTTAAATTTTTATTAATTCATAATGTATCTATAAATAAATCATATTACTTGCCTTCTCTAATTTCTAGCTAGTCTTCAGAGATTTTTATTTAGAATAAGGACACTGTATAATTACTTGGACATGGTTTCCTAAAAACATTAATGACCAAAATAATTACAAAGCCTTTGACTGAAAGTCTAAATTTCCAGTTTTTATTCAGAAGAGTCCCCAAGTAAAGGAGGAAATAAGTCTCTTTTTTGCCACTCTGTGCTATATTAATTCACCGACAAGAGCCAGCAATATTTGGGGCTGTTACCGATATGGAAAAAGAGTAATGAAGTTATTATGTTTCTTTTTTGCAAATAAACATGGACTGGAAGACAAGAAACCCTGGGGGGATACTTAAAAAATCATTCTCACCAGTACTTACTCATTTGGGAAAGATGGTAGTGGAGTTGTAAAGTGATACAACAATGAACGTATCAAACATCTCAAAGTATAGAGAGATCAAGTAAACAAAGCAACAACATCCAGAAGATCTATTTCTGCTGGTGATGGAAAGTTAAGAGGCAATAACCTCTTTAATTTGGGAAAGTACATAATAACATATGTTTGGTATCTCTCCAGGATTCCAGCACTCTTATCTTCCGGGTATGAAATAATATCACATAACTCTAAAAAGAAAGATTGTAAGATTTTAATATCACCTCACTCATCAAACTGTTGAGCAAAAACCATTTACCAGGGCATATCTCTGAGACAACAAGAGACTAATAAAATATATTACTGCTAGCCCCAAGTGGCAGCCCTTTCAGGATTTATTTAAATCCATGGGTTACTTATGATAAGGAGCCCTGGTGACAAAGTGGTTATTGTTTGTGCTGATTGCAAGGTCAGCATTTGAGAGCACCAGGTGCTCGGGATATAAAGACAAGACTATCCGCACCAGTAAAGGGTCCCAGTCTTGGAAACACACAAGGAGCGTTTCCACCCTGTCCTGTGGGGTCACTATGACTTGGCATCCACTCAGTGGCAGTGAGTGAGGGGTCACCATAGTACTCACTCTGTGGCATTTGAGTGGAGGTGACAATGTCTATTATGCCCAAATCTGTGTTAGATGCAGTCTCATTCTTGATCTTCTTCCCAAAGCATGAAGAAATAAGCATGTCTCCAATACATTACAGCTGAAGAAATTCAGAGAGGTGATGATACTTTATCCAGTAAAACACAGCTCCTTTATCTGACAGCAACTTCAGGTTCCACACAGTTCTGTGAGCAGAACCAAACTGACTGCTGTGAAGTTAGTGCTCTATCATAAGGACCCGCTCCGCTGGGCTTCCAATCACTGGTTTTTAGAAAGTATATAGAGGAAGGTCTGGGTGGTCTCCAACCTCCAACCAATTGGTTAGCAGCTGAGGACGTTAACAATTTCCACCATGCAGGGCTTCTTCTCAAACAGAGGGCTCCCAAAGGTACTAAATGTGACTTACAAAGAGTAATATTACAAATTTAATAGTTAAGAACATAAGGTAAAAAGCAAGATTATAAGGATAGAAATATCCTGGATAACCATAAAGTGTATTTTTCTAAAGTGGGACAAAGCACAGGCAAACTCTCTTTGCTAAACAGTGCCACTTTCCCATCAGTTTTATGTTTTGTAAATTGTATCTCCTGTTATTTCTTCAGTCATCACACTCAGTCCTAAAGGATCTACCCCAAGCCTACTGAGGTAGCATCAGATGATCCTCACTCTCTGCTGAGGAGCCATGAGGACTCGTAGCTACTCTCACAGTCATCCGATAGTACAGAGTAGAACTGCCCCATCGTGTTTCCAAGTCTGTAAGTCTTTATAGAAGCAAAACTTGGACATCTTTTTCACAAACAGAGGCTGGTGAGTTCAATCACTGTGTCTACAGTGTTGGTGCTGAGAGGTGCAGCCAGTTTCAACCACTGTGACCCTATGTTCAGCTCATTGTTGCAGCCAGTGTGTCAGCCCATCTCCCCGAGGGTCTTCCTCTCTTTCACTGCCCCTCTGCTTTGCCAAGCATGATGCATTTTCAATTCTTCTTAGGTCGCCTTACTCAATATCCAACTTTCATATGCACACGAGGCATTTGAAAGGACGATGGCTTGGGTCAGGGACACCTGACTTGAGGCTTGACTTCTTTCTTGAGTGTTTTAAGTTTATGATATGCTGATCATGTTCTTCCTTTTGGAATACCCATTGAACTGTTTCAGAAAGGTATTCACATGGCACAACTTTACTTGCTGAAAGTGCAGAGGAATTAAAGCACTTGCTACTGCTGATCAAGGATTGCACAACCTGACAGTATGATAATTGGGAAAGGTCAAAACTGTCAAGGATTTTGTCTCACTTGGATCCTTAATCCATGTTCATGGAAGCAGCCGTCAAGAGATCAAAAGTCGTATTGCATTAGTTAAATCTGCTGCACGAGACTTGCATGTAGAAGTTGGACATCAAATAAGGGAGACTGTAGAAGAACCAATGTTTTTGAGATGTGGTGCTGGAGAAGAATATTGAAAATATCATGGATGGCTAAAAGGGGTTGATCTGTCCGGAAGGACTACGCCCATAGTGCGCCTTAGAAGGAAGGTTGGCAAGGCTTTGTTTTCCAATACTTTGGACATATTATCAGGGAAGACCAGTTCCTCGAGAAGGATATCCTATTTGATAAAGTGGGGGGGCAGGGAGAGAGGGAGGCCCTCAACAGAGCCGACTGATATAGGGGCTGCATCAATGGGCTCAGGTAAAGCAACACTAGTGAAGCTAGTGTAGGACCAGGCAGTGCTTCTTCCTGTGGAGCTGCGAGCCACTACCAGTCAGAGGGACTTCATGGCGCCTAGCCACAGCAACTTTAGGATTAAGAGCAAGTTTCAGAGTCTCCTCCGGCATCTGTTTTGATTTTGTTTCTTTCTTTCCTATATTTTTAATGACTTTTTTTTCTTTTCTTCATGAATGATGCTCTTGATGCCCTTCCACAGATCACCAGGTCTTCTGTCATTAGGGTTAAATGCATCTACTATGTTCTTGAGATGTTCTCTACGTTCAAGTAGGATAGATTCAAGGTAGTATATTGACTCTCGTGGACTTGTTTCATTTCTTCTTTAGTTTCAACTTGAACTTACATTTGAGCAGTTGATGGTCTGTTCCACAGTCAGAATCTAGCCTGATTTTAGCTGCAGATATTGAGCTTATCCATGGTCTCTTTCCACAGATGGAATTAATTTGATTTCTGTGGATTCCATCTGGAGAAGTCCATGTGAACAGTCCCCTTTTGTGTTGTTGACAAAAGGTATTGGCTATGAAAACGTCATTGCTTTTGCAGAATTCTATCATACAATCTCCAGCTTCATTTCTATCATCAGCAAGACAATATTTTCCAACTACTCTTTCTTCCTATTTGTTTCCAACTGTTGCCTTCCAATCACCCACAATTACTAATACATCTTGTTTGCATGCTCAATCGATTTCAGATTGGAGATATTGGAAGAATTATTTAATTTTCTTCATCACTAGCTTTCATGGTGTGCGCATAAATATGAATAATAGTTGTATTGATTGGATTTCCTTGAAGGCAGATAGATTCAACACAAACATAGACAGCACTGTTCTTCAAGATTGATTTTGAAATGTTCTTTTTGAAGCTGAATGCAACACTTTTCCTCTTGATTGTGTCAAGCAAACCCTGAGTTTCTGATTCATAATGACAAATACCAATTCATTTCAATTCACTAATGCCTAGGATAGTGACCTTTATGCATTCCATTTAATTGAGATGACTTCCAATTTTTATAGATTCATACTTTGCACATGCAAGTTCTGATTACTGGTAGATTTTTTTCATCTGTGCCTTCTTATGTTGAGTCGTGCCCCACCCACAAATGAAGCTCCTGAAGGTTCCACTCCCAGAGGCTTCTCTCTATTCAGGTCACCAAGGGTGACTCTATTTCAGAAAGACGCTTCTGCTCAGTCACATTATGTGTGCTTTTGATCTCAGGGGCCCATCTCTGGCACTGTCTTCAATAATGTTTTGCTTCCATTCATTAGACCTTCTGATCCTGACAATGTTTTGAAGCTATGCATAAGGTTTTCAGGGGCTACATCCTCCAGGTGAGCAACAGAGTCCGTCTTAGTAGTCTGTTCTTAGTTTGGAAGCTCTGACAAAACCTGTTCACTTTGAAATACCAGTGAGATAGCTCCCAGCATCACAGAGACATGGAAGCCACAACAGTACGACAAACTGACAGACAACTGGTTTCTCCATGTCAGCAATTTCTCTTTCTGTGCTTTAAAATACGGGCAAATAAAAATGGCAGGAGCCCTGGTGCAGTGGGGTTTATGCCACAAAGTTTGAAACTAACTGAGGCTCCACGTTAAAAAAGCAAAACTAAACCAAGCTCGCTGCATCAAGTCAATTCAGGGTAGAACTTCACTTGTGGCATTCCTAGACTACAGAAGGGAGTAGAGAGCCTTATCTCTGTACTGTGGAATAACTAGTGGTTTTGATCTATAAGCCTTTTGGTTAGCAGCCCAATGCATAACCACTACACCACGAGAAATCTTAGTCTATGGAAGAAAGATGAGGCTTTCTACTCTCTTTTAAACTCTAAACTAGGTAAAGAATTTTCGTTTCAGAAACTCACACAGCAGTTTTACTCTGTCCTATAGGGTCACTATGTGCAAGAATCAACTCGATGGCAGTGAGTTTTTGTATTATTATTATTTGAAAATGCCATTATGAGTAGCATGATGAGATCTCATGCTATACTGCTTCATCCTGCCTGGTACATGAATCATCATTTTCTTCTTTTTTTTTTTTGGTCCACATATCATCAGTGTATATGCTAAAACCTCCCTTTAGACCTTTGGCAACCTATGTTATCAGATTGACAGTTCAAGTAACCTTTATTGTATTTAGTATCAAAGTAGAAGGGTAGTGATAATGGCAAGTCAGATAGCCACCCCCCAACCCCTACCAAATCCTGAAGTATTTTTGATACTTGAAAAGGAGAAAGTTCGCCATCTAATCAGAAATGGGGAAAAAAGTCATATACTGAGGTGGCTCAGATCACAATTATATAACTCTTGCTGGGGTGGCTATGACGTGGGCTACTCATTGCAAGGTCAGCAGCTGGGAACCACCAGTCCTTCCCAGGAAGAAAGATGGGGCTTTCTATGCCCTTCAGGACTTAAGGTCAAGAGTCGTTCTGTCTTGCTCTATAGGGTTGCTATGAATCAGCATGGACTCGATGGCAGGGAATTTTATTATTATTATTATATTTCCTTTTGTTTGTGAGAGTTGTTGGGATTTAATACATATAGCATATCATTCCATAGTTCAATCACATCAGGTAGAATTGTACAATTGCAACCATAATCAGCTTCAAAACATTCTTTTTCTACAGGAACCTCTTGACGTCCTCTCTCTTTTATGCCCCCCACCTGCACTGCACTGTGCCCCCTCCCCATGAACCCTTTATTTTACTTGCTGTCCCTATGGGCTCCTCAATACTGGGTTCCATATAACAAATAATGGAAAAGCACATAACATACCTTCAAGAGGGTGACCTCTATTAACATGACACCTCTGAAAGACCCCAACATGAACAAACAACACAATACAAACCCAAAACACAGAACATTTGGAAGCCTGATCAGGTCTAGCAGATCCCCCGCCCCCATGATCTATAGTAGTATGTAGAGTAGATACCCTCTATGATGCATCAGGGGGAAGCTACTGACAACATTTTAACCATTGAGGTCAGATTTATGCTTTGATCTTCTATACTCATCATATACTGTTTAATCTATTCCTGTGCCTCACTTATCAAGTAAACTTTATCATTGGTATGGATGCTCAGGAAAAAGTAGGGTGTAAAAAGTATAGTGCATGCAGGCTTCAGGCATCCTTTGGGCATCTTGGAGCCTATTCTCACTGATAAAGGAACCTGGCGGAGATGCAGAGATTACGCGTTGGGCTGTGATCTGCTTTGTGAACAGCTCAAAACCACCAGTAGCTCCGCAGGAGGCAGACTGGGCTTTACCAGTTCCAGGACTCCCTGGCCATGAGGCTTTTCTTTCTTTCTTTTTCTCTTCGGTATCCCAACAGATAAGGGGAGTGCCTGGATTTCTTGACCTTTTTGTTCCTCAAATTGTAAGAGGAATGTGTCAAAAAGAATAGACTGACTACTGGCTGGAGGCTAAGCTCTTCTGCCTCAATACCGAACCCTTAGAAATCGGATTCTTTTGACTTCTCGATACTTATATCTTGATATTTTACCCACTGAGTAGCCAACCCTCATTCCTTGTCTACCCTGCATGTCAAATGAATTTCCACACCGATGTTTCTTTTCTCTCTATTAAAGCCATTCTCCAAATGTACTCAAGTTTCTGATTGATGTATATAGATAAAATGGAACACTTAGGATATTTGACAGTTTGGGGTACTGTGAGATATTTTCTCCACCCTAATCCTAGATTTTTAACTAAGCATCCTTTATCTTCCCATTGGGCTATTCAATAACACTGTCAAATAAGACTTATGCAGTACAAATTTAAATATATATAGTATAACAATTTTTACTTAATGACATTCAAATATTTACAAAATCATTGTTGGGTTAAACTCTTATTTTTTCTATGAATATCTGAATTTCCTCAACTCAGGACTCTACTCCCACGAGAGGTTTCAGTAACATATCCCCTAGAATGACTACGGCGTGGGATAATACAATGGTAAAAGCTAGACATTTGTCTTAATGAATGTGGCAATAATATGGAAGTATGAAGACAATATGGAAACAGTTGGATTAAAAGGCTGTTTTGAAATGTGTGGTTCAATACATTTTTAATTAACATCATAAGAAGAAAAATGTAGGCTGAGCTGTGGAAGACATTACCGAGTAATATTTCTCTTAAATGGATTAAATTGGAAAATAAATGAAAGGATAACCAAGCACAAAGCTTGACCACAACGTGTGTAAAATGCTTAGTGTTTAAAACCGCCCATTCAGACAATAACCCTCTCAGAAAATATGGGAGCGGATAAAATAAACTGGTTAAATTGAAACATTATACTAATTCTTATAAAAGCCACCATTCAATGAGTGCCATGTTTTAGGATTGTGATACTTATTTGACATTAACAATCCCAAGCCTCATTATGAGAGCACAATGTAGGTCATGTTCATCCCCACTGTACTGATGGAACAACTGAGACATAAAGTTCAATACTACACAGCTGGGAATTAAGAACCAGACAGACTAATCTAAGGATTAGTGCTTAAATGGTAAGATAGTACAAAAAAGGATAAAACACTGTGCAAATAAAAGAAACTTGCTACATTGCACTCATTTTCCCCCCTAGCATACGTTTCAGTACAAGAATGCTCTCAGGACAAACTCGGTACAAAAACAACAGAGAATTGTTACCTACTTGAGGCGTTTCCAAAATGTGAGGTAGTCCCAGCACATTTTTATCTGTGAAATACATCCAAACCAAACTCTCTGAGTCTGAGTCTCAAAGACTCGTGGTTCTCACCCTTCCTAATGCCACGACCCTTTCATACAGCTCCTCTTGTTGAGGTGACCCCCAACCATCAAAGTTGTTCTTCGTTGCTATTTCATAACGCACTTTTGTTACTGTTTTGAATTGGGCCACCCCTGTGAAAGGGTCGTTCGACCCCTGAAGGGGTGGTGACCCACAGGTTGAGGACCGCTAGGAGAGTAGCATGCCCCAGGGGGGTTCTGAGACTCATTTAAGAGTAGAAAACCTCATCTCATTCCCCCAAAGCAGTCGGTATTTCTAAACTGCTGCCCTCACTGCTGGTGGGCCCCTCGTAACCTACGACAGGACTCAATTATGTAAGAGGGATCAGGTAATAACTGGGGTATTTTTTTAATAGGGAACATCTAAAAAATATAAATCTTCAGAAGGCAATAATGGAAATATCCCCTGGAACTTTGAACCGAGATGCCCGAGTGGAAGATGAAGCAGATGCACACTGTCCCAAGGTTAGCGAGTAAGTGGTCACTGGGGGGTTGGACCTATTGCTCTGAAGGTGGCTGTCCAATGAAGACGCAGGACCGATACATAATTGCCCCCCCCCCCTCTCTGCCTTTATATGACCGGGGTTAGTCTATCATACAAGGTTCTGCCCTCACTGATGAGCGTTAGTGAAAGGACTGCCGTATCTCCAACCCTCACAACTAAGAGCCAGTCAGTCACCTATGTCTTGGAGATAAACCAGTTGACTGTTCATGTTATGTAGTCTGATACATTCTACACATGTATGACATGCTTTGCGGAACACTGTTATACCATTAACCAAAATAATGATACTAGCTAACAGAGTCATTTTAAAATGCAGGGGTGGGTGGGTGGTGGTGTAATTTATGATATTATACAATGTTATCCCTAAGATTGAACCAGGGGCTTAGAGAAACAATGTGTTTAACAATGGAATATGCGCTCTCACTTGATAGTTATCTGAATCTAAGAACAATTAGTTCTCCCGACCTGGCCCTTCCTCACACTCCTCCTCCCGACAAGATGACCGAAGATATGAGTGCCGCTGTGGTGAAGAAGCCAGGTGGTCTGGCTGCCATGAAAAATGGTGTCTGGGGTTGGAAACGCTTGTCTCAAAACAGGCATCACGCTAAGTGAGGACTCAGCTACGTCACCCCGAAGAAGCACACCACGTTGTGATCTAAAGAAAGCTAATACTAAGATCCAAGCTAGACCACATTGTCCGCAATATCAGCAAGCTATCCAACAGCCCAGATATCAGACAAAGAGCATGATAAAGTGGATTTTGGCAACTATACTTACACTGGAATATAACATCTTGTCATTTGGACCCAGTGAGAATTTATTTCTAAATTTGTATCCGTTACTGTTTTCTCTTAGATTGAGGTTTCTATAGGCTTTATGTAGTCACTATTGATGGATCCTTATTTGCTGTCTGCCTTAGTCATGTGTACTAATCGTCATAGAGGAACCGGGGCAGGTGGATTTACGAAGAGAATAACTGGACTGCTGATTACCTGGAGACATGGAAGGGGAGGGTGTAGGAACTCGGAGAGTCAATATCAATGTGTAAAAGAAGGTAGAAAAGATTCAAAAGTCAATTATGGTGCTGACTTGACAGCTCTTCTTGAAATGACTGAAGGATTGAATTGTATGATATCTTATTTATAAATAACAAAAATCTTAAAGTAAAAATTTCAATACAAAATGTTAAAATTAAAAAACCCTTCATTATAAAAATTCACAACACCTGCTGATTTTGAAATTTTTTAACATTAAATTCTACCACACGTGTCTTTTATTCCTGCTGTTGAATTTACTGAATCCATTGAGGATCAATTTTATCCTTCAATGCATTTACACATGTCTCTTTAGTAATTTCCTTCTAATGAACAGTATTCATTTAAATATACTTACAAATAGTTTTTTTCTGAAATATTCAGCTCTGTAGGAGAATAACAAACCATTTTTCAGAAATGAACACCTGTTGTTATACACTCCCTATTCCCCATGTAAGAAGCAATCACATACAAGCAGGGCGTCTGCCTTTATGAGCTTCTTTGTGAGGCTGATGCTTTATTCTGGAAGCCAGTTTAGGTTTTATCAATATTTTCTTCATGCATTAAGGCATCTCCCCAGTTTAGCAGGCATTTCGGCCTCTCCCTGTATGTTAGTTTCATTTATTGCAGATGTTAGCAACATACTTTGAGGCACCTGGTAAAGTTCCTGAGGTGACAACCAGGCAAGCTATGAAGCAACGTTTTAAACCAGACCATCCAAAACACATGTCCAAATTTGAGAAAAATATGTACAATAAATCCTGCATGATCCAATAACACAGAAATTCAATTTATTTTATATAGATCAATATAACTTTTGTTCTATCTATAGACATTTAAATGGAAAAATTATATTAGAAGAACGAGTACAAAGCTGTTTCCTACAAGGTAGACACGAAAAATGTTCCAATGTCCAAATTTTCTCAACTGCTGTACCAGTCTATAATCTCTATTACCAAGTATCCTTTCTCCTCTCAGTACCTTTACACCTTTAGGTTTCATAGATCGCTGCAACTTCCCAAAGAACATGCACACCATCCAACAAAGGGCTCACACACTACTGGAGGCCAGCAAGGCCCAAATCCGTGGGTCTGGCTCAAGATAGAGACTTTTCTAGACTCATGGTTGCAGAGGCTGACAACCCAAACAGGTAAGTCAGAAGAGAAGCTGCGAACCCACCAGGCTGCAGAAGCTGGTAAATCACAGCAGATAGTTGGCTCGGCTCAATAATCATAGGTCAGATGGCAACATGCAGATCCAGAGAAAGAGAGTTTTCCCAGAGAATTCATATATTGGATGCCGACTAAATCCTCAAGGAAACACCCTTTGCTTGAGTACCACATCTGGCCATGTCTCCCAGCATTGCAAGGAAGTGAATAAGGGAGGCATGTGTAGTGACAGGGTCAGGGTAGTTTGGAGACATACCCTCCAGTAAGGTGAGGACTCAAGATGCATCCTAATCCTAACGCAGTTTTAGTAATGTAATGGACAGCTTAGTCCCAAATGGGACCATAGACATACTGGGTAGAATTTAAAACCCATCCCAAAGTGAATTTTAATTATATTAACCACTAAAAACCAGGGTCCAGTCAATATGACCCATAACCTGAACAAATACATGTTATTTGCATTATCAGCGAGCTATCCAATCTCTTTGGTGGGCCACAAGCACCGTATTTGCATAGATGCATCCCATTATTGTGTGACAGTTGCAAAGACAGCCCAAAGAGCCATATTAGGTATCTCACTGCACTGCACGATCAGTGATAAAATTTTAAGATGTATTTGCCTATAATACTCCATGTTCACATGAAATATATTTTCAGAATAAGCAATTAGGTACACATTGATAACATATGTGTAATATTCTCAATGTAACTGCATCTCTATTTTAAAAGATAAAAGAACGGGGGGAAAACAAGTTTGTGAACCCAGAACAATATTTTCCTATAAGTTTCTTTTTAAAATGACATTAAGAATAGAAGCCTCCAGGCTATCAATGAAACTTATTACTTAAAAGAAGCTGTAAGTAAAGAAATACATAGGTAAATAGACAAATGAGCCTAAGTAGTATTTTCCATATTATAAATTTCCTTTTTTAATTGTTGTTGTTTAACCCAAACATTTAGAACCAAACTGCAGATGCTTCTGATATAGCTACAGAAAGAAATGGGG
>NW_022107432.1:6941097-6971081 GCF_000313985.2 Echinops telfairi | reverse complement strand
GGGGGGGGGGGAAGAATTTTATTATGATATGTCCTTAAGTCCTCTTTATGATCCCAAATGGAATGCCTTTGCATAACAGAAAGATTAATGAACTATACGAGGGGATAACCTTCCCTCCCCCAAAAAACCCCACAAAAACAAAAAACACCCAGAATAGCACTGAATGGAGCAGAACTTTCATACTATGCATTTTTCCACTAGGTGAGCATCGAGCAACTTGCTCTGAATTAGTGCACCCAGTGGTGTTGCCTGGGAAGGTTCTCTCTGGTCACAGTGAATGTTTTTGCAAAAGCAGTTTCAGTGGAACCTCATTTTGGGTGATTGCTGACTGAAGAGAACAGTGTGCAGCTGTGAAATTTTGTTTCCTGCTTTGGAAAAATGAGCAGAAACTACTGCGATGTTGAACACAGCTTACAAGGACAGCGCTATGGGAAAAGCTCAAATGTACAAGTACTTTTCTCATTTCAAAAAGGTGAAGTGTCAATCAATTGATGACAAACCTCATTCTGGATGTACATCTACTTCCCTAATGGATGAAAATGTCCACTTGTAGTGTATTTGGAGTTTGTCCCACCAGGTCCAACTGTTAATCAATCTTTCTACTTAAAGGTTCTGAAAAGATTACATGACACAGCTCGACAAAAAACAGCCTGGTTTGTGGCAGGCAGGGGACTGGTTTTGCCACCAGGACAATGCACCTGCTCACACAGCCATCTCAGTGGGCCAGTTCTTGGCAACAAACAGTATGCCTCTCTTGCTCCACACACCTGACTCAAATCACCTCGCTCCATGTGATTTCTTTTTGTTTCCACGAATGCAGAGGGACATGAAAGGACAGCGATTTGATGACATCGAAGAGGTGAAGGAAAAGAAGAGGGAAGAGGGACGTGCTGTCAGTCATCCAAAAAGATGAGATTGAAAAATGTGCCCAAGAAGCGAATCACAGATTTGACAAATGTATTAAGTGTAATGGAGAGTACTTTGAAGGTGATAAAGTTGTTTTGTAAATAATTTTAAATATGTAGCTTTGAAAAAAGTCCATTTTTGGGGGGTGCCCCCTCATAGCTAGATAACAAAAAATGTCTTTAAGATATCTGATCATAATGATTGATACACAAACACACACACCCTTTCAGGGGGAAGAACAACCAAAATCATGCGGGAAGGGACAGTGGTCAGTGTGAGATATGAAAATAATAATAATTTATAATCTATCAAAAGTTTATGAAGGTGTGGGTGAGAAGGAGGGGGAGGAAAGAGGAATAGAAAGAATTCTGTGGAAAAGAATGATGGCAGCATATGTACAAATATACTGATACAATTGATGTATGGGTTGTAATAAAATGATAAAAAAAGATATGTGTCCCTTCCACTGTCATGTACGGCCCATTCCCTCCCCAGACCACTCACTCTAATAGGAGAGCTATAAAAAAGAAAAACGAGCCTTGACCAACACAGAGACTACTAACCGTGGAGCACCAGGCGGGAGAAGGATCATAATGAAGGAACTAGTTGTCTAGGTTTTGGCTTCTAAGAAGAGGAGGTGTGTGAGCAGGATATTTAAAATAATTGTTTCCTAGGGGAAATGTATTCCAGGAAAGCAAAATGAAACACTAGCAGTTTCATGTGACCGATATTTGGGGGATTTTCATGTGACCAATATTTGGGGGGTGATTACTGTGACAAATTAAATATTTTGCACCAAAGTAGGGGTCAAGGGAAAGAGTAAATTGAAGAAAATATTAGCAGGAAGAGAAATTAGAAAGAGCTGAAAATTCAGAGTCTCCTGCCCATGTTAGATAGTCATCTCTAGCTGCTACGAATGGTATCGATTGGTCAGGGTAGATAGCTGATGGGTCAGGTGTGGTACAGACAATGAGCTAGATGTATTCACTTTCCCTACATATTCGAGTTGCTGTATAAACAATGCGCCTCGATTTTAACCACTATTTTAGCAGTATTCAGGTGTGCCTCCCTGTCTTCAGATTTCACCTCTGCCAGGATCTGTCATCTCCTGGAGTCTCAGGAAAAAGTCCTAGTGACAAAATAGTTAAGTACTTGAATGTTCATTGAAAGGTGGGTAATTGGCACCCCTGAACTGCTTCACAGGGAAAGATGTGAACTCTGTTTCCGTAAATGTTTACAACCTTGCAATCCTTAAGGGACAGTGTCACTCTGCCCTTTAAGATCAGTGTGAGTTAGAATAAACTCCAGGACATTTTTGAAAAATTGTTTTAAGATTGATCAGTTGATTTGAACTGGTACCTTGATGTTTCTGTTACAAACTATGATATGCCACTTATGTAGACCTCAAATATATTTCTGGACTAGAATTTTTGTTTTTACAATTCCAGAGGAATATTGTTATAGTTTGACATGGTATATAACTATATATAAATTTAGAAAAATCCAATGCTTACACAACTATAATAGATGAATCACATTCTTCCTCCATTCAACAAATTTCCATTGACCATTCATGTACAAAATTACATATGAGTCAACTATTACTGCATATGAACATCATAAAATTCCAGTAGCATACAGCAAGAATCATGTGTTTCATTCATGCATCTCACAGGTGTCTGAGATTAGGCAGACCTAGTCTAAGCTGGCCTGGCATCACTTGAGGGCTTCCTTCACATGTCTCATATTTCTTGGACTAAAGATTCACCCAGGTTACATTCTTGGCAGAAGTAGAAGAGAACATAAGCACACTGCATGGCTCTTCCTATTCTGTTTACAGTAGCATCTGTTCCGGAGCCCTGGCTGCACTATGAATTAGTGGTTGGCTGATAGCTAAAAGGTTGGCAGTATGGATAGCTATAACCTGATCATCTATAGGTGAACGACATGGCGGTCTGTTCATGTAAAAACTGCTACCTAAAAACCCTAGGAGGTAGTTCGGCTGTTTCATCTGGGGTCACTCTGAGTTGAAATATCAACTCCGTGGCCCACAGCCACATTCTCTTGACCAAAGCAAGGACCATGACTAAGCAAAGGGTACAAAAGTACATGCTGGCCATCAAGTTATACGTCTTTAAAACTACCGAATGGCAGTGTAGAGTTGTGTGTCATAGCTAAACTACCGCAGTCTGTCTCTTTGCCATACTGCGGGGGCTTTCATCTTGCTGCGATGTTGGAAGCTATGCATAGCTATTTGGAAGTTAGTTGGAAGCTATTTCTGATACCTACAGGGTTACCTAAAATGAAGAGTTTTCAGCAGAGCACCTAGAATAAGAACAGACTACTAAGAAGAAGCAGCCTGTCCACTTCGGAGGAATTGGTAATGGAAACATTGTTGAGTATCAGAGAGACATCCTCAGAGGCTGACGGGTCATGATGAGCAACAGACAAAGCACCAGAAGATGAGCTGCCCAGGGTGGAAGGCACTACAAGTCTGATTGAGGAAGGGCTGCCTTCTCAAAACAGGGTTGGCCATAATGACACCCGTGAAGTCCAATTTCCAGGAGTAAAGCCTTCAAGACCTTCCCTTGCTGATGGGGCATGCATGATTCAGATGAGAACAATCATTTCCAAATCTGTCTTTAAGTGTAATGCTGTCTGTGATCAGATAACATTTATCTGAAGAGGAGAGCCAAATAGTAAAACTAGAGGTTACAGCCAACCTCTAGAGGTAGTGACGCAGAAATTGAAGAATTTTACCAAATGTGCAGTCAAGATGCGTTAATAACACTGAAGGACACTCATTTTCATGCCCCAGATGTTAGACTTGTTTCTAAGGACTTTTGACCTGCCGCTTCCAAAAGCGGCACCAGTTTTCCCCTCAGCTCTAGTTTGTAGGATAAAAATCACATGCCATATAACACTCTTCAGAATCATGAGCCATAACAACTGTATCCAGATATTTTAATGTAGTGTTTGTTAGCCTGAGATAGTGGAAATGCATGCTGGATTGTCTTTAAAGCTGTTTATATTGTACTAAATATTTAGGTCGTTATACTTCACATGGTTTCCTTTGATCCAAACATATATTTGAATAATGCAAATTAAGTGAACTTGGAATTTTCCCCAATTATCACTTCACCTTTTTTATTAACTGAATAGCAGGAAGTTTGAATTTGTTATCTTAAAAAAGGACCAGAATTTTGTTTTTTTTATATATAAATAAATAAGTCTAATAACTTAGTAGGTTATGTGCTTGACTTCTAACCGCAAGGTCATCAATTCAAGCCCATCAGCCACTCTGCAAAAGAGAGATGAGGCTCTTTGATCCCACAAAGATTTACATACTCAAATCTACAGAAGCTCCGCTCTGCCTAACTGGGTCACAAAGAGTCATAATCAACTGACTAGTAGTGAGTTTGGTACAATAAATAGATTCAAATGTTCTGAGATCCCAAACATGTCTGTGAGAGTCCAAATCTTTTATCACAATTAAAATGTTCCATTCTGTGATAACATGGCACAACTTCGCCACTTGTATACCAAAGCTCTTAAAAGAAAAGTTACAATTTTTCTAGACAGAATCTTGGAGTCAACTTCACATCTGAAACATTTAACTGAAATATCCATCGACTTTTATATATTCAAATGTGTTCTGAAATGTTAAATGTAAGGAAGAAACTTAATCTTCAAAATATTTTATGCAAATTGTTATGAAGTCTTACATTGCTGACACTCTACATTGCTTTCACACTTTCCATATATATGCCTTTTCAATTTTCTTTTTCACTTTCCTCAAGCTGTGTTTTGGCTTTGCAGTATCCAACTTACAGTCCCTGTATATAATACAGACACTCCCATACCAAAAAGAAAAAATCATTGCCATCTAATTGATTCTAACGCGCAGTGACTCTGCAGGACCGAGAACTGCCCCTTTGGATTTCCAAGCCTGTAAATCTTTGAAAGGATGCAGAGTGACTGGTGGGTTCAAAACATTAACCTTACAATTGGCAGCTAATGGAAAACCAATTAACCACCATGGCTCCATAGACAGCTTTCTGTGGAAGCCCCTTGTGCTTAATTCTTTTTCAGATATTTCCTACCCTTTTTGCCTTGTCCTGAAATTTGTGGGTCTGAATTTTTCTCATATTAAAATCTGGAGTATAAAATAATAAATTAGCCTAACTTATTAGTATAACAAGACTAGCAGAGACTATACAAGTTGACTCTCCTGCTGGAATGCACAGAAATCAAACTGACTACATTTCTGGGAAGAGACAATGGAGAAGCTAAATATAAACTGCTAAAACCAAACCAAGGGCCAAATGTGGAGTGGCTCTTATGCAAATTTTGATTGAAACTGAAGAAAATTAAACAAGCAAAATATGAAAACAAATTCACAAAGGCCAAAATATAACCTTGAATATATGCCACTTGAATTTTGAGAACATCTCAAGAACAGATTTGGCACATTGAACACCAATGACAGACGACATAATTAACTGTGGGAATACATCAAGCCCACCATTCACGAAGAAAGCAAGAGGTCATTGAAAAGATAGGAAAGAATGAAAACATCAAGTGGATGTCAAAAGAGACTCTGAAGCTTGCTCATCCTTGTAGACTGACGAAAGCAAATGGAGGAAAGGATGAAGTCAAAGAGCTGAACAGAACATTCCACAGGGCGGCTCCAGGAGGCAAAGTAAAATATTATAATGAAATGTACAGACATTTGGAGTTAGAAAACCAAAAAGAAGCACATGCTCAGCATATCTTATACTGAAATAACCAATGGGGGAAAAATAAACCTCAAATTGCAATCTTGAAAGATACTGTCAGAAAAATATTGAATGATACAGGAAGCCCCAAAAGAATATGGGTTTATACAGTCACTATACCAAAAAGAACTATTAACATTCAATGATTTTAAGAGCAAGACATTGGAGGAAGACGTCCAAGCTGCACTGAAAGCATTAGCAAAAACAAGGCTCCAGGAATTGGTGGAATACCAACTAATAAGTTTTAACAAGCTGATGAATTACAGAAAGCACTCAATCATCTCTGGCAGGAAATCTATCAGAGAGGTACTTGGTCAACTGTTAGAAGACATCCATAGTTATACTCATTCCAAAGAAAGGTGATAGAACAGGATGTGCAAAGTATGTAACAATATCATTGATAGCCCATACAAGTAAAATCTCCCTGAAGATCATTCAATAACAATGGTTGGAAAAGTGCATTGGTAGGGAGCTGCCAGAAGTTCAAACCGAATTCAGAAGAAGATGTTGAACAAAGGATATCATTGCTGATATCAGATGGATCTCGGCTGAATGCAAAGAATACCAGGGTGGTATTTACTTGTGTTTTCACTATGCCAAGGCATTCAACTGTGTGGATCATAACCAAGAATGGATCACCTGGAGAAGAATGGGAATTCCAGAACACTTCATTGTGCTCCTGCGGAGCTTGTACATGGTCTAGGCAGTTGTGCAGACAGAACATGGGAATACTGCATATTTTAAAATCAGGAAAGGTGTCCATCAGGGTTTTATCCTCTCAGCATATTTATTCAATCTGTGTTCTAAGCAAATAATAAAAAGCTGGACGATATGAAGAAGAATGAGGCAACGGGACTGATGGACGACCCGTGAGCAACTTTCACTATGAAGATTATACGGCCTTGCTTGCTGAAAGTGAGGAGGACTTGAAGCACTTGCTGATGATCAAGAATTGCAGACTTCAATATGGATTAAAACTTAATAGATAGAAAACTCCTCACAAATCGACCAATAAATAAAATCACAATAAGTGGAGAAAAGGTTAACTGTGTGAATAATTTCCTCTTGCTTGAATCCGCAAGCAATGCTCAGGGAAGCCCCGTCCAGAGGTCATAGTGATGCAATGCATTTGATAACCGTGCTGCATACAACCCCTTTAAAGTTCTGAACAGCAATGATGCTACTCGGAAGCCTAACATTTGCCTGCCCAAACCATGGTGTTTTCAATTGTCTCACATGCACGTGAAGTTGGACACTGAAAGGGAGCCTGAAGAAAACTTGTTGCAGTTGGATTGTGGTGCTGGCCAAACAAGTACAGAAAGAAGCATGGACTGGCAAAAGACAGGCAGATCTATCTGGATGAAGTACAACCAGAATGTTCCCTGGAATCAAGGACGGGGCTTTGAGTCGAGTACTTTAGACATGTTATCAGTAGAGACTAGTCCATGGAAAAAGCCATCAGCTTGTTTTGTTAGCCTGGGTAGACTAGAGAAACAAATTTATAAACACGCAGATGTATATAAGAAAGAGGTTTTTATACTAGAGCAATTGAACATTGAGATAACATTCCAGCCCAGTCCGTAAGCCAGATATTAGCCCATATGTCCAATACCAATCTAGAAAGTCCTCTTTAGACTCGGGAAACACATGGAATGACACTCAATGCAGGAGGATCACAGGCCAGGGGGCGGGAAGTCTTACAGATGCAGTGGTGTGGTAAGTATCTTGGCACTGGCAGGGCTTTCACGTGGCTTCTCTGGCTCCAGAGGTCGGACTCCATCAGTCTCGCTCCATGCATTTTCTTCACAGGGATGTCTCACCGGGAGTGAACCAAGGAGAAGGCCATGCCCACACAGAGGACTCATAGACTATGACCTGATTCACAGTCTAGACTCCGCCCCTTCACTCTCAATCCTCTCAAGTCCCAATTGGACACCAGATCGTGTAACTACCACGCTTGGTAAAGCCGACCAGTAATGAAAAAGAGGAAGACACAGTGGCTGCAAGACTGGGCTCAAACACAGTAACAACTGTGAAGATGGCAGAGGACTGAGCAGTGCTTCATTCGGTTGTCATGGGGTTTCTATGGTCAGATACGACTTGATGGCACGTCATGTAATAATACCCAAAACCACCACTTGAGAGCGAAATGGAATTTTTAACAAAAAATCACATTGTTTAAAAGAATTGCCTTCTTTATATCATACAATATTTTTGTAGTCAACTGTTTTATATACCCATTTCCCATTTATTATCATTATTATTTCTTCTAGAATGCTTTGTTTATCTTTATTAACCCAATACATATCTATTATTCTTTCAACCCTATAGAAGCATCAGAATATAAGAAGAGTTATTGGGTATTTCTTATTTGGGGTCATGTACACATGCATTTGTTTTCTAGAGCTGCTGCTGTAAAATACCACAACACGGGTGGACTTAGAAGCTAAAACATTTATTGATCTGTGGCTCTGGCCCATTGACTCTGAAGACTAGAGAAAAACCCTCTTGACTCTCATCCTTTTACTGCCGGTAGACTCCAGTGTTCCTGGGCTGGCGGCTCCAGCGTAACTGTGCCACAGGGAGATCTTCCTCCATCGGTCCTCCTAGGCCTCTTCCTCCTTGTTGTTGGGAGGGGCCCTTGAGTCAGTCCCAATTTCCAGGCACCCAATGGACCATGGAATGGAACACTTCCTGGTCCTGGGCCATTCTCACAAGTGTTTTGTGGTCGTGTATGAATCCAACATTATTCCTAATATGGGACTAGGATCCATCCGATTCCAGTATGACTCACGTTAACAGATAACTTCTCTAAAGATGATATTTCCAAATAAGTTCATATTCACAGGCACAGAAAGTTAAGACTTCAACATATCTTTCTTGGAGACATAATCCCATTACACTCTCCCCCAGCCCAGCACTTTCTGTTGCATTTAAATGATCTATGTTAGTCTTTGAAAGCTAAGAGCTCCTTTGGATCTCTTGTACCTCTGCAGCTAATGCATAGCAAGTGCTCATTATATATTTATGGAAGAAGGAAAAGAAGTGAAACAAAAGGAAAAGAGATATCGTTCCTGCCTTCAAAACTCTTATTCCAAGCACTAAAAAATCATATCTGTGCTATAGTTTTATACAAAGGAATTTGAATGATAAATTCAAACTAATGTTCTTGCTGAAATAAAAATCTCATAACTCAGTAGATTAACCATTTAAAAAATTAGCATCCTTTTATCACCTTTAAAGCAATGTAATATGTATTTGTTTTGTTTCATAAACAAATTAATTTTTATTTTCCATAGAAACATAAAATGTGTAGAAAATTTATGAGTAGCCATTACCTTTACTTGTCTGTGCCTTGTTGTTAATTATATGTAAACTACGGAACTGCTGCTATGGAAGTACTATACCTCATTTAATATTATGAATGGTTGTTAAGTATTACTTGATAATATTAGGCATCACTCTTTTAAATTACAAAAAGTGAATCACTGGGGCAATTAAACCACAGCACTCAGCTCTCATTAAAGAAGTATGAAAACAAACCATACAATGACTCCATCAAAGGTTTCCTTTCATTCAGTTAAAAAGAAAAACAGAAAAATGCCAACAGGATATTAAATCTAGAAATAAGTATAAACTTCTCAGCTAGGAATAATTTTTGAAAATTATAACCCAAAGCCAAATCACTTTAATATTTGGTACCAGGGATTTATTAAAATATGAATTATTTAATTTGAAAATACATGCATATCCCCGGAGATTTTCAATGTTTTCGTAATTTCTACCTCATGGTCAGGGATATAACTTCTCATTAAGGAGCTGAAAATTATTGACTCTAATGATTATAGTAATTGATAATGAAATTATGGATTATAACTTTAAAAATACTTATTTCATTTTTGCATTTTTCAAGAAATTCATCTTGTTATTAAATAAATCTATGAAGGTTATAGTCTTCAATCACTGAAGGGGTAAATAACAACTATCATTGTCAAGAATACAGTGTGTTGGAGATATAAGTCAAAATATGAGTACCTGTGCAGTGTTCCAGAATATGATTTCGTTTTACCATAAATTAATTTCATCTTATAAATTAATTAAATCTAGAGATTAGAGTGGTATGTAGTATATTTAATACAATTAAATGCACAAATGTATGAACAGTGTGAACAGTTGGATATATTGGGCCCACCCAAAGGGAATTGGTAATACTTACCGATTTTTTTTTCGTCTGTAAAATGGCTAGTTTACACGCTTCAACCTAACAGATAAAATCGTCATTATAGGTCTTCATATATGAATTTAGTGCTCCACTTTTTAACTATATCTGACATTAAGATTTTATAGTATAATTTTATCAGATTAAAAAATTTTACGAATGAGCATACACAAAACAAAAGGAAAAGATGCTCTTCAGAGTATCAACTATTCAGAGAAATTCAGTTTATTAAAAATGGACTACCACTTTGAAAATTATCTTTCAAATCAACAAAAATCAAAACCTTTCAGTGTGATTCAAAATCTAGGAAAGCGATGGAGCCCTAGAGGCACACGCCTCCCGAGAAAGACGAAGCTTTCCACTTGCACGCAAATGCACAGTCTCGGAAGGCCACTGGTGCAAAGCTACCTTGCCCTATAGGGTTTCCATGCATCAGAATTGGCTTGATGGTAGTGAGTTAAGTTTAGAAAAATAATAATCTTATCTTGAATTATGAGACTACATTTTTTAAATCATTGTTTTGAAGGGTTACTGGAAAAAATTTAAGAATATACTTACTTTATAACCTATTTATATACTTAAAGGACTCTATCCATGAATATATTTAGGTGAAAGTACAATTGGACCTCTTATTTTGGAAGGGGAGGGGATGTGTTAAGTGACTGTCACTCTTACTCAGTGCCATAGAGTTGATGCTGACCCACAGAAACTCCGTAGGGCAGAGTAGAACTGCTTTGTGGGTTTATGAGACTTTTTGTCCTCTAAATCTTCACCAGAGTAGCAAGCCCCATCTTTCACCTGTTGAAGTCTCTCTGGGTGTTGAAAGATTCAAGTCTAACACATTTGAGGCAACAGCAGAGGCCACTTGGACTTGCTCAGATTTCAGCAGGGGAAGAAGAACCCAACTCCTAGTCTGCCCAAGGCCCATTTTCAGGAGACAGAGGTCAGACCCACCTCCTGCACTGGACATCCATCATTCCTCCCACAGCGCTCTACCTCTCTCCTGGGATCCATAGTTGGTTCCAATGGCTGCATAGAACTCATAGACAATATTCAAGAGTACGGGGGCTTATGAGAGGACTTAACAGGTGGTCAGAGTTCAGAATCAGTACAGAGTAAGGAGGCAGTCATTTGTTCACGCAGTGCCTCTTCTCAGCCAGCAGCCACGTCTCTCTCTGATCATCAGCCTCTCAACCACGTGGTCCCTTGTCCACTGCCTCAGTGAGCCAGGAAGACCTGCGCTGGCTTGGCCTCACAGTCTCAGTCTTGATGTTCCTCCTCTGCTCTGTTTATGATTCTTTGACTCAGCTTCTGATCTCATTGTGGCTACTTTGCTGTGTCTCAAGGTCTCGGCCGGCAGCCTCTGAAACACTAACTGTTCTGATACATGCTCACTGACAGCGTATTTTATGTAATAGGTTTCATTGGTAACTTGGAGGCTTCTACTCTTAACATCATTTAAAGAAGAAACTTACGGAAAAAATATGATCTTAGGTTCAGAAGCTTTATATCTTTTAAAATATTCAGTTACATTGGAAATATTTCTCGTTTTATTATCCATGTTTACCTCATAGCTTAAGATGAAAAACTCCATGAAATGGAGTTGTGATTTACTATGGAATAAACTATGGACATGTTTGTCCTTCATTACATCACTGATCGTGCACTGTACCTCATGTGGCTCTTTGAGTAAATCATTCTTGTTCACTTTGTTCTCTTTCTCTTTTTCTTCCAATTTTATGAAATTGAACTGAATCGGGGAAATACATTCACTAGTAATTTATACCTGGCTTCCTTTTGATTAAAAATTTAATTAAAATCACATATGAAAGGCATCAAAAAGATTGCGGCAATTGGAATTTAGAGATAAAGGATTTTTTCCACATACTTTTTGAAACCTGTACATATATATTCACTGATAGTTACAAACTATTCATGTTCTTGACTATCAACAGAAAGGTGGAGGCTTGCTTCTAATCAGAGGGTACCTTGAAAGACTGACTTATCAAACTACTTCAAAACAAACATCATCGAAACCCCATGAGGGACAGCTCTACCGACAACGTGCCTGTGGTCTCTTCCCCATGATCCTAGGGCAACTAACTCTCACTCTGTCTCTCTCATTCCTTACTCTTTATGTAGGATATTTAATGGTATAATTAAAGATCCACAATGATTTGTGTTTTCTTCACTCCAGTGGAGACCCACTGAGTGGCCCTTGAGGAAAGGGTGGAACTGCCTCTGTGAGTTTCCAAAATGGTAGCTCTTTACCCGGATTAGAAAGCGTGCTCTTTCTCCAGTGGAGCAGCTGGTCACAACACCACCAGGACTCCTCATGGTTTCTTGTGCTTGGTTCTTTTTATTAGACATTTAGTTTGTTCTCATCATTTGGCCACTGTAAATAGTGCTGTGATGAACATCTGTGTGTCTAAAGCTTTGACTTCTCTTTTCATTAACTAACTAGGACGTATTTCTAGAGATAAAATTAATTGCAAATGGGTGTCCATCTCTATTAATGAGAAATTGTGAGTGAACATTTTTATGACTTTACTGTGATTACAGTTTCAATCTTGCTTTTTTGGAGGCTATTATATGACAGATGCTTTTGCAGACAATGAATAATTTACACAGTTTAACTCTTGTGGTTTTTCATTACTGACGAAGACCATCGAGCCAGTTTCTCTAGAAATTGATTACTCAACATTACCTACCGCTTCAAGGAAAAGAAAATCAAATCTATCTTTAAGCACTTTATAATTTCTCTTAAGGTTTTTTTTTGTTTGTTTGTTTTTTAACCTTTTGTAAGTGTTCTGAACCATTACCCTTTTTAAAAGGCCAGGTATTCCTCTTTAAGGTCAAGGTCATACCCTATGTTCTGGTCCAATGCCAACTTGAGTAATTGCACATTTCCTGCTTTTGTCATACCCTATTCATTTCAGAAAGTTATTTTCTTACTTGGAAATGACTTAGTAATGTTAATTTTACAGATGAGCATTCAAAAGCAGACTGGAATTTAGCAAGGAAGGCTTTACCATAATCTCAGCTCAGCTCAAAATCTGCAAAGCAAATCTGCTCCTGAAAGCCTCCTGTCTCCATTGAGTTGCTAAGTTTCTGAATCACAACACATATATGTAAGCAATTTGTCATCAATAGTTATTACCTACGTGCTATATTTAGCAAAATTCTCAAAGTATACCTGTTAGAAATATTATTTTCTAAGTATGTGCTATAAAAATATTGATCAACAGCTTTTGTTGTTTCCTATTTAAAAACTGAACGCATGACCTCCTAAGTTATTAAGAAACAAATACTCTCTTAACTATTGTTGATGAAGGATACCTTACTCAGCTGCTTTGCTGTTGTGAATTATTGGTGTGGTTTTTACTCTGGCGTCATTTGTAACAAAAGAAGAGCTATCAGAAACACAATGACTAAAATTGCATACACTTTAAGCTTGTAGATGAAGTTTCAGTGGTGATTATTTGTGCATTTACTATCATCTCAAACATACCAATTACTTAACACCATTGTATCGCAATCAGATTGGGAGAATTTTTTTTTTCCCTCCAACTGGATATCCAATGACTTTTTATGTCATATGCAAACTATTAATTTGAGGAAAAAATGGTAACTATGTTTTTGTAACTAATTGTGAGCTACGTATCTGGTATTGCACATATATTTCTCTATATTTTTAAACATGTTTAAAAAAGCAAACATATTTTTGATATTCAATGCAACTATAATATCCCCTTGTTCTCAAATCAAAGACAGACAGCTCAAATATAATTAAGCAAAACAATATTACAGAGTAAATATAGTCTAGTTTTATTTGTACTGAAACCTACCAAAGTTGTGTGTGTGTGTGTGTGTGTGTGTGTGTGTGTGTGTGTGCACTGAAGGGAGCTGTTCCATGGCAAATAATTTTGAATTAGAAATTTTGCTTAAACCAAGTCAACTCAAACTTATGCAAGATAGGCTGATAGAATGTGTATAGTTTACATTTCTAGAAATTACAGACCATGACAGTTGAAAAAAATGTATGCAAAACTATCCTTTAATATTTATATAAGTATTCTAGTAAATATGATGAAAATAAATTAGAGATACAGTTGTTTGAAGTTATTAAGAATACAGCTTGTACTGTAAATTCTTCAATACAAATCACTAATATACTACTGAATGATTTGTTCACATTTTTAAACCCTTTAGGATTCCATTTTTTCCCCTGTAAAAGGATTAGAATAAGAGGACTTGTAACAGATTTAAAAGAGAAGAGTGCTTAACACTTCACAAGCTTCCAAAAAATAGTAACACCATATTCTAAAAATTAAGCTGGTTGCCGTAGAATGGATTACGATTTATGTTATTAGGTTTGGGGTTGATTCCAGCCCATAGCAACCCTGTGCACAACAGAAGGAAACAGCCGCGGGGTCCTAAGACATCCTCACCATTGATCCCATACCGGAGCCCATTGATGCAGCCACTGTGTCAGTCCACCTTGTCGATGGCCTTCCCTTCCTTTCCTGCCCCTCCAGTTTACCAAGAGTGTTGTCTTTCTCCAGGGACTTGTCTCTCCTGACAATATATCCAAAGTATGTAAGCCAAAGCGTTGCCATCCTTGCCTCTAAGGAGCACACTGGTGGTACTTCTTCGAAGATAGATTTGCTTGTCCTTTTAGTAGTCCATGATACTTTCAATATTCTTCACCAGCACTACACTAATGACCCCCTATGGTATAGAGTAGAATTGTCCATTGGGTTTTATCAGTTTTAATTCTTACAGAAGCAGATCACCAGGTTTGCCCCCCCTTTTTTAAAATCATTTTATTGGGGCTCATACAACTCTTATCACAATCCATCCATCCATCCATTGTGTCAAGCACATTTGTACATTTGTTGCCATCATCATTTTCCAAACATTTTCTTTCTGCTTGAGCCCTTGGTATCAGCTCCTCATTTCCCTCCCTCCCCCACCCTCCCTCATGAACCCTTGATAATTTATAAATTTTTTTTTTTTCATGTCTTACACTGACTGATGCCTCCCTTCACCCACTTTTCTGTTCACCCACCAGGTCTGCCTTTCATGGCCCTGCTTGGTGTCATGAACCCTTGATAATTTATAAATTTTTTTTTTTTCATGTCTTACACTGACTGATGCCTCCCTTCACCCACTTTTCTGTTCACCCACCAGGTCTGCCTTTCATGGCCCTGCTTGGTGTATTCAAGTTGTTAACTATTGGGTTAGCTGCTAAAGCAAATTGCTCACTTTAACCAGGAACCTGAAAGCACATTCCTAATACCCCAATTTTTAAAGTAATACTTTCAGTCATGAATTAATATCTATTGAAAGTCCAATGTATGGCACAATGCTGCTGTAGTTGTTGGGTGAAATGAGGTACTTTTTTACTCACAGTGATCCCACGTAACAGATTTTAGTTGCCCCATTGGGTTCCCTAGGTTTTAATATTTATTAAGAGCAGGTTACCAGGCCTTTCTTCAATGGATCCATTGGATGAGTAAATGCTAATGACAGATATTTGTGAAAACAAACTGAAAGAGTAAATCAGGTTTCTCATAGGTACAGAAAGTAATAGGAGGAAAGCGTAGTATAGTGAAAAAGTAGGGAAAGTAATTGGAGCAACTGACAGAAACAAAAATCAAATTATGTTATAATACAGATTATTATTAAATGTGGAGAAGTGAAAAATTAAAAGAATGAAATGGCTAAACAAATAAAAAGTTGAAAGTTAAAAACAAAAACAAAACACATTTTGGCATTTGCATTGTCAAGTGTTTGCTGGTAGCTTCAATATTAAAGACTGATGTAACGGAATTAGATAAAAAGCAAAAATAAAAAAATAAAATGAGATACCTCAGATTATATTTATAACATTGTTTTATAGACTTCTAAAAGCCTAAAGACCAGGCTTTGAGGCTGGTCTTCTAAAATGGTGCGGGGATTGCCCAATTTTCTTAACTCTTAAATATGTGGTGACCAGTGAAGCAACTTTTCACAATATCTCCTTGGAGTTAAGTTTGAGAATTTGGTTAGGATATGAAATAACTGTAATGGGTGCTGCATCACAGCTATACCTGTTACCAGCAAAACCCTACCCATGGACATTAGAGTAGCATGTGAACAATCCAGGGAAATGTGTTTGTGTTCTCCAAAGCTACTTACAGTATTTCTACCATAATACAAGAAAATGTGATACAGTCAATCTTCAAACCATAAATCTATGTATGGAAAACTTGCAAGCTGCAAGAAAGAAAAGCTGCATTTCCCCCAGCGCACTCTGTTGTATGTCTGGATGCACCAGGCACCATTCCCAGCACTTGACAATACATTTATCTACGTTTCATAAGAATCCAGCAAAGGTAACAGTAGGCTTACTTTGTGGTTGGGAACACGATTTATTTTCCTTGTGTGTTCAAAATTCATCAGCTCATAAGTGGCAAGGGGAATGATTTGAAGCTCTGCCTGTTGACATCTAAGCTATTCCTTTTCTTTGAACATCACAATGTCTTTATAATACTCCCAAGAGAGATGCTAGGCAGTATAGAAATCTCAGACAATGAAAATGGAAGAAAGGAAGGAAAACATTAAAGGTTCTGAAAACATTATTAATCTGAAATTAAAGTATGTGTATGTATATGTATATACTAAATAGACATATAAAAGTCTGGTAACGGAGGCACAGTAGTAGGCCAACTCCAAGAAGGGAGTGCTAAAACAAACAAAAACAAAAGCAGAAAAGACTCCAGTAATGATTCAGCTTTCAAACAACAAAGGGTGGGCTCTATTGTTACTTGTGAATGGTTAAGTCCCAAGAGAACCTTACTGGAAAGTTGTGTGAGCCCTTGGTAAATGATATCTGATGTATCATGTTACCATTCTGGTTAGGTGACAGCAAGTTGGTTCCGAATCACGGCGACCATGTGCACAGGCTACCTGTGCCAGTCTCACAGCCGGTGCTTTGCGGGGGCCCATCGTTGCAGCCACTGTGTTAATCATCTTGCTGAGAATCTGCCCCACTTTTTCTGACCCTTGATTTGACTCATTATGATGTTTCTCTTCATAGATTTGTTCTTCCAAATAACATGCACAAAATTCAAGAAACCAAGTCTGACTCCTCTCCAGTCTAAGGAATATTCGGACTCTCCTTTTTTCCAAGACAGATTTGCTCGTTCCTTTGGAAGTCCATGACGTATGCAATATTCTTCAGCAACAGCATACTTCAGAGGTGTATTTCCTTCATCAGTCTTCATTATTCAATATCCAGCTGTGAGATGCATGTGGGGTGATTGGCAATACCATGACTTTAGTTAGGTTAGTTCTCAAAATCTTTGCCAGCAGATTTGCCCAATAGCACTTATGTTTTGCTAGCTTGACTGCTTCTTCCATGGGCATTGCAATGCAGATGCCCATATCTGACCTCTTCGGGCAAGGGTCAGATATGCCTCCACTCTCCATTGTTCTGTACCCTATTTTGCCATTAATAATTCCTCTTACAGCACTCTACATTTATTCTTGGTTTGATGATTCATTGTAAGGGCCATATAGACCTCAGAAACAATATTCATGCTTAAGGGAACTGATTAGTGAACTTAACAGGTTATCACAAGTCAGGGTCATAAAGCATGAAGGATGTAGTCAGTGGTCCCTAGCAACATCTCTCCTAAGTCAGCAGTCAAGTTTCTCTTCAGTCCTCAGCCTCTCAGTCACATGATTCCTTGTCCTCTGCCTCCAGGGACCAGAAAGGCCACCTGTTGTTCTGTATCAGAGCTAAGAAAAAGGTGCCCCATAAACTCAGCTGCATCCCAGAGTCACAGTCTCTGGTGCCTCTGTTCTTGACCTCCACTTCCTGAAGAGAAATCCAATGTGTTCCACTCCTAAGCTACTGGGTTTTCTTTCTCTGCTCCTGCTTCAAAGTTGGCTTATCCATATAGCCAAGGGGTGGTAACAAAAACTGACTGATCCCCTTTATTAGGGGATCCCCTCTATTTGCATAGCTCCACCCATTCAGCTGATAGGAGTGACAAAGACATGAGTGCTGCTAGGTACCATTGAGAAGGTTCCCACCCATAGTGATCCTATGTACAGTTGCATAAAACATGCCGGGGTCCTACAGCATCCTCACAAGGGTTCCCAGGCTTGCGGCCATTGTCGAAGCCACTGTGTTGTAGGAAACCGAGGACCTGGAAGGAAGTGTATGAGGGTGGCCTCGAGCAGAGCTCAGCATGCTATCCCTAGTGTGAGGTATGACTCCACAGTCCAAAATATGGGAAACGTGCTGCAATTCACATATTCAGGGAGGCTGTTTCTCCATAGCACATCTACCATCCCTTCCCCCCTCCCCCTCCAGCCAATGCTAACAGAAAGCTGTCACCTACCCACACCTGATTCCTCACATACACAGTTAAAGGACTTACCTTAAGGAGTGGTTTGTCTCATGCATGCTTGGTATTTCCTTTGAGGTATTCCCCTTGGGGGCTTGGAATATTCACGATTAACACATTGCCTATTTGTTTGATGTGTCTGTATAACAAGAGGCCTGCATGCGTGACAGCTGTGTAAACCCATTGTTAAATAGACTGGAGGCTCCTCTCCTGCTTCTCATCTCACCCAAGAAGGAAGTGGAGTCCTCTGCCCTCTGGGTCTGGCATTGTCTTCTTGAACTGTGCATGTCACTCAGCAGGACCATTCCACTGCGGGGCTGGACTCTTCCCATAGAGGGGTTTCTTCTTTTCAGCCATGCCTCTTCTTTATCACACATGATGTCCATCTCCAGGGACTGGTCTCTTCTGACAACCTGTCCAAATTATGTAAGACAAAATCTCACCATCCTTGCCTCTAAGGTGCAGCCTGGATATACTTCTTCCAGGATGGATTTGTTTGTCCTTTTAACAGTCCATGGTACTTTGAATATTCTTCTCCAGCTCCACAATTCAAGTATATTTTTAATTTTTTCTTTGGTCATCCTTTTTCAATGCCCAACTTTCACCATAGTCCTCAAACACCCTTGCTTTTCAATGCTCTAAAGAGGTCCTAGGCAGCAGATTTACCCAGTGTGTCTTTTGACCTCTTGTCTGTTCCTTCCATGAACCTTGATTGTGGATCCAAACAAGACTAGATGCTGGACAGTTTCTCCATTTATCAGGATGTTCTCTTTTGGCCCTGTTGTGAGAATTTTGGTCTTCTTTACATTGAATTGTTATTCATACTGTGGACCGCAATCTTGATTTTCATCAAAACATGCTTCAACAGAACAAAACACTGCATGGTCCCAGGCCACCCTCTTTGTTCCTAGGCTTGTGCCCATTGCCGCAGACACCGTGCCTATCGTTTTGTAGGGGGTTTTCCTCGTTGGCCTCTATTTGACCAAACATGATATCCTTCTTCAGGGACCAGTCTCTTCTGACATTGTGTCCAAAGTATGTAAGACAAAGTCTCATTATCCTTGCTTCTAAAGAGCAATACCCCTTCTAAGATGGAATTATTTGATACTGATAGATAAATGGTGGGAGTCATGGGTAGGAGAGACATCTAAAGATTTTTCAGCTATTGATTAAGCATGCAAGTAAGTGAAATCTTTGACAATACCAATCTTTTCTCAGTTCAATATAATATTGCATAATATCCTATCCAGATGGGAAGATTTCTTTCTTATTTTGTGTGGAGATGTGATCCCACATTGAAGATTCATCTTTAATCAGTAAGAGATTCAATTCCTCTACACTTTCAGCAGTAAAGTTTATTTCATCTGTATATGTCACTTTGCTAGTCTTTCTCCAATCCTTCCTTGTACTATATATCTTTCTAGTTTTTCATATCATATGCTCAGCACATAGATTACAGAAATATGATGAAAAATAAAACCCTGATGTATGTTGTGGGATATAAAAAAGGGTTTTTCCCCAGGTTGTCTCCCCCAAATATATGCTAAGCTGCTTGCTAGCAAATGGTGAGACATCAGATGCTTGGAGATATTTCCCCTGAAGGTATTCAACCATGTAGAGCAATCAAGCCCTATTGTCTATCCCACCATAGGTGGGGCTCACACCCTACAGATAAGGATAGTGATTGTTTCCCTGGAGAGCCCAGAGTAAAGGTGAAGGCCACTCAAGGACAACTAAGGTTAGGCCGTCATCTTGAATCTAGGATCCACCCATTTTGTCACATGTGTACTCCTAATTCCTCTGCTTCCTACTGTGTGTACACCCCTAGATCTTCCCCCTCCCATTGCTGTATTACCTAAGGCACAACCCCTTCCTGCGATGTATGTGGTTACCTGTATTCAGGGGGCTTGCACGCTCCTAAGTATATATAACCCTTCATTAGAAATATACTCTTCTCTCCTCCCACTCTCCAGGCATGGACCTGGCTGTTGAGATCATGGCTGTCCAGGAGGTGAGCATGCTACTATGAAATGTGTCTGAGCCAACAGACAACGTTTTCCCTAGAAGTGGTGTCATGAATTTAGACTTATAGCCTTCTAAATGCTGAGGGAATAAATATCTATTTCTATATCAAAGGCACCCATTTGTGGTACTTCTATTAAGGCAGCACTGTTAACTAAGACATTTCCTCTTCTGAATCTGGTTTGAGTTTTTGGCAATTCCCTGTTTTTTAGTTTTTATTTTATCTTCTCTCCTACCTTCCCAATTCTCTATGACTTTACTATAACCTTTATATATTTTTGCCTTACAATTGCCCCCACGGACCCTCCAATGCTGTCAAAGGCTGCTTTCTCATACAGTATGTTATCCTGGTTTTACACCAGGTAATATCCCCTTGTTAGGTTTAAATAACAGTCTCTTGACCTATGTACACATTTTACATGGGTATAATTTAAGTGTTATGGAATTTCCATTTTTCAAATAATTTTCATAATTTTTATGATCCACATAGTCAAAAGTCTTTTAAACAGTCAATAAAAAAGTTTATAAAAAATAGTCAAGAAAAACAGCTTTCTAGTATTCTCTGCTTTCAACAAAGCTCATCTGGCATCAGCAGATCATGATTATTCTAGTCATGGATTTAATTGTGTTCCCCCAAAATATGTGCGAACTTGACTGGATACTGATTTTTCAGTTTGGCAATTATGCAATGAGGTAATTTGACATTTGGGTTATGATCCCTACGTGGTCTGGTGTGGTAAACTAATCCCTTATTAAAGGATTAAGAGTGATTTGCAACATCCTTTACCCCCCCTCACAATCCTGATCATAAATAAGAGCCATTTCCCTGAGATGTGATCGAAACACCTTTTATTTCATAAAAGGTATAGGAAGAGAGAACCCACCAGAGATCAGAGGTACCTACTATACTACACTAAGAAAGTAGAGCTTTGAATGGAGTGCATCTATTGGACCAGGTCGCCAAACTGGTAACCTCCTGAGCTAAAATAAGATTGATGCTAAGATAGATGGGGATCTTCCAGATCTGCTGGGCCTACAGATGCTGGAAGGAGGTAAGATCTTTCCCTTTATCGGAGAGCCAACAGAGAAAGTTTCCCCTAGAATTGGTGTCATGAATTCAGACTTATAGCCTTCTAAATGCTGAGGGAATAAATATCTATTTCTATATCAAAGGCACCCATTTGTGGTATTTCTATTATGGCAGCACTGTTAACTAAGACATTTCCTGATGATGCCTTCTTGTGGGTGTGGCCTTCTCATGAGGATTCTGAGAACTTCTCTTTCTCCCTGGAGGTGAGTCACACTCTCTCTCTGCTTCAAGTTCTTGCATTGAGACACTCAGAGAGCTGGACGAGCCACGTGGATACCCACGCCAGCACTGAGATACTTCCACTACCACTAGATCTACATTTTTCACCCGTAGGCACAGGCCAGCGATCTTCCTGCGTTGGGTATCATTGCATGTGTTGTATGAGTCTGAAGAGGAATTTATGGACTAGTATAAGTCACATGGGCTAATATCAGACTTAAGGACTTAATCTGGACTGGGTTGGGATTTTCTCTCAATATACAATTGCTCTTTGATATAAAGGAAGACCAGTTATTCAAATTTACAAACCAACAAAAAATGACAAAGATAAAGAAAGTGAAGATTTTAAACAATGTCTGCGGTATAACATTGATCAAACATGCAATCAACAAATTTAGATATTATTATTATTATTATTATTATTTTAAGTTTAGATATTATTGATGATTGGAATGTGAAAGTTGGAAACAAGAATGGATTAATTCAAATTTATATGTTAGTGATAGAAACAATATTTAAGACAAGACAATAGAGTTTTACAAGACCAATGACCTATTCATTGGAAATATCCTTTTTTAGCAACAGACATGGGAACTCTACTTTTGGATCTCAATATATATATGTATATATATATGATGGAAATCAGCCAATCTGTGGAAAGAGATAACTTGAGACATTTGATATCATCAATCAGAAAAGGGCCGGGGCTGCCTGCAGAGCAGATTATCTGCACAATTTGTGCTTATGCAAGTTTGAGTTGAAATTGAAGTCTTATAAAGAGGCAATAGAAACAATCAGTCTATTATTCATTTTGGTGTGGATGCTACCAAATTGATTCAAGCACATAACCACTCGTAAAATCAATGGCATTTTATATAGAGTACAAGACTATAGATTGTGCTGACCAACCGGAGAAATGCACTTCCTATAAGAGTGTTTTTCAAAAGATGTCTTTATTAGGAATAAATAAATAAATAAGACTGTACAAATAAAATACCACCAGGATTTCCTCGTTAGATGCTCACTAGTATATCTTCTACCTTTCCTTGTTCTTATTTTGAAGTATTTGCCCTTTTGTTTCATCAAGATTTCTGAACCATTAAATTTGAAAGATGCTTAAGTGCATGCAATTTAGAGCAGCAATTGCTAAGGACATTAATCAAATTTTTCACAATACGCCTTACTCAGAATCCTTTGAACAACAACAGAGGCTGACAAAAGCATCCTAAACTAGCAAAAATATTTCCTGAACAGTTGTTCAACACAAATGTTACACCCATTCACCTGCTCCTCAAATTCACTCCAATTTAACACTTTCATTTCCTTTACTCTCTACATTTGTTGAGTTCTTTTATTTATTTTCAAAATAAACTGCCCCTTTCTTTACTCTTGGGATAAACCTAACTTGCCCGTGGTGCATTTTTGTTGTTATTGATTTCCAAATACAGTTTATTAAAACTTTATTATTTTTGCATTCGTGCTTATGACAGATATTATGAGATGGTCTACACCTTGTCTTTATCACATTTTGGTGTTGAACTTATGTAGATTCAAACCATGAATACATGAGTGGTTTTTTCCTCTTTGTTTTTCTACATACCTGAGGATAATTTGTAAATACATGCAAACATGTATTTACTCCTTGAATATTTCAAACATCACATTTGGGATGAGATTTTTTTATACGTAGAAATGATTGGTGACTACTAACTAGCAATATCTCTTTAATGGTTACTGGGGCACATGCATTTTCTAGTCCTTGAATCTGTTTTGCTATATTATATATTTATGGAAATATATTTGCCTATTTTTATCTAAAAATTATATTTGTTCATATGAAATTGTTTATGATATACTTTTTTATTTTAATGTGAACGATGAGGTTTCAAAAGAATCAGCTTCTAGTTTTCTGAGTGTTAGGTTCTATTTCATGAGTTTCTGCTATTTTCTCTACTTACCCTGTTTTAGGGGACTTTTTCTTTCTTCAGATTCTTAAAATATTTGCTTGGTTTATCAAATTTCAGCCAATATTCTTAATATGTTGTAAAGGCTACAAATTATTTTTAAGAGCTGTTTTAACTATATTTCTCAAGTTTTAATACAGCATTTTCATTATCAATGAAATATAAGTATTTTCTAATTTCTATTATGATATAGAACATGTTTCTTTTTGATTTGGAGATTAAATATAGTATATTTGAAAAATACTTTCTGTGTAATCATATTTTTTTCACATATGTATTTGCTTTGTAATTTTTAATGCTAGTTTTATAAATGCTTTCTACATATTTAAAAGAATGTGATTGCATGGATGTTAGGTGACATGCATAAAACGTTTTAAATCATGACAATGTACATGTATATTGAAGCTTTTTTCCTTATGATTTTACCCTCTATCTTGGGTAGAGGAATTTTTTTTTTTTACCTACTTTCATTTCTCAGATGTTGGATATGACTAAATATATTTTCTTCTGCAAAATATGTCATATATTTTTTATTCTTTGACAATCTTATAGTCCATTCAGAATTATTATAATTACTGATATATTTTAAATTTAGATTTAAATTAGATCCTAATATCCTCATTTTTAAAAGTTGTCTTTTACATTCCTTTTATATTCTTTTGAAAATAGTTTTCCTTTTTCCTTTTTGTTCTCTATAAACTGGGAAACTGGTGTCTGAAATCTTGGCACACTTGGTCATCTGAAAGCGCATGGACCGTGTAGCCTGGTTCTGGTGGTTTGGGTCAGAGATGGAAGTTTTATTTTTGCAGTTGATATTAGAACACAGGTGCAAGTTAATAGAAATTAATTGATGTCTTTTTGGTATGTAATTCTAGATTAACAACGCTTTATTTTGTCACTTTAAAAATATTATTCATGCCACCAGGAGTTCATGGTTCCTCATGAGAGTCGGAATGATAACAACTGAGAAAAATAGTAACATATTTACAATTCTTCACTTGTAATATTTAAAAAGTCACTAGGAGGAATAAAAATGTGAGCATTTAATGTAAAATATTTTGAATAGGGAAATATAAGTGGGAAGATTTAGATATTAATCCTCCTTAAACAATCTATAAATCAGATCTGTTTTACAAAACTTACCAGATGTCATAAACTAAATCAAACAAATATTATTTAATGGTTACGTGAATACAATATTTTTGTTCTTAGTGTACACATGCTGATTTTTCCAGATGTTACCTCATAAAAAGATGATAATATAAACAGTGATAGCATTACCTTTGAATTATGAGAGTATTAATGCTATATGTTATAGTAAGAACAGTTCATAAGGAAATGGCAATTTACCTAAGTGATGACAGCTTTATTACTTCTTTATAATTCAAATTTGGCATGCCATCAGGAGAGTAACACTAATTTAATATGTACACAGCCAAAAAATGTTCAGAAGATAAAACTTTCAAAAACAAGCATATGAATAGGAATAATTAAAGTTTGGGTAGAACTAAGAGAAACTGAAGTCTCTCACACAATATTCACAGGTCATTTACTGAGTCCTACCGGTCACTCTGCATCCGCACTGACTGAGGGCAGGGAAATGTTTGTTTGTTTGGTACTCTATGCTAGGAGAGAAATGGAGGGAACCTGCAGCTGAGTGGTTACAAGTGGGACTGCCATCCGATCTGCAAGGCGGCAGTTAAAAACCACAAACTGTTCCGGGAGAAAGAAGAGGCTTTTTATTCCCATAAACAGTTACAGTCTCAGACACTAACAGGGGCAGTTCTACTCTGTCCTATAGGGGCACTATGCGTGAACATGCACTAGATGGCAGGGAGGTTATTTAGTTATTATGGGTAGGGGGCAGGGGTTGAAAGAAAGGTGAAGGTTTCTACTCCTGTAAAGAATTACAGGGTGGGAAATCCACCGGGCAGTTCTACTCTGTCCTACAGGGCCACTATGAGTGAACATGGACTAAAAGGGAAGGAGTTTATTTATCTATTTATCTATCTATCTATCTATCTATCTATCTATCTATCTATCTATCTATCTATCTATTTATTCTTAGCTCCAGTAAAGAATTACAGGGTGGGAAATCCACCTGGCAGTTCTACTCTGTCCTACAGGGCCACTATGAGTGAACATGGACTAGAAGGGAAGGAGTTTATTTATCTATCTATCTATCTATCTATCTATCTATCTATCTATCTATTTATTCTTTGCTCCTGTAAAGAATTACAGGGTGGGAAATCCACCAGGGCAGCTTTCCTTTGTTCTCTAGGGTCACTGTTGTTGGGAGCCATCCCGACTATGCTGCCTAGCAAAGCTACAGCCTGGTGGAAGAAGCTTCTACAGAGCAGAGCTTCCCAGGAGGGTTTCCAACATCCATCAAATATTTGCTGTTGTTAAATCCATTCTTGAGAATGTTGTGCATTGTCATGTTTACTGCACCTGGAGTGGATGTGAGGGCAGTCTTGAGAAGTACGAATGAAACCAGATATAAAACTTGCTTCAATATGACGGGGCTTTCCTTAACTGAGGCATTGGAGAAGTTTAGACAGCGAGACATCTTTGGGAATTCTGAGAATGATATGTGGGAATTGAGTGAGGAACAAACCCCAAAGTTGAGGTCAGAGGAGAATATGAAATCCACCTAGAAACCCTGGATTCCATTCAGATTAGGTAGTGGGGGACTCTTTTGGCCTCCCCGATACAGAGGACCTTATAGACTGCCTCCCCCAACTGACGCCCCTTTACCTGGACAGGGGCTTACATAGAAGGAGAGAGAATGGTTAACATTAATAGAAAACACGTAAAAGGGGAAACATTACGTCTTTGTCAAAGAATCAGACGGTTTGGCTTCCCATGGTGCCTCAGAAGTATAAAAAAATAAAAAAGACATAGGTAGACCATGGAACAGTTACCATGGGAGTTTGTAAAGGAAAATATTTAACTCTGAGAAGCATTTAACTCTGCTTGTAGATATTAGGCTTTGAAGTCGCACATGAGGTAGTTTCATTGTGTTAAGTTAGTCAACGAGGAAAGAAACACTGTGAGAAAACAACAGGGCAGTGAGTAGGATATGTCTCTAACCAAATTTTCTGAACATCTCAATCAAGAATAGGATGTGACGTATAAGACAAACAGTCCAGAAAGAAAGAACCAGGACAGAAAGTGATAGAAAAAGTACAGACCTTATAATGGTATTTTATCAGGTTTTAGTGGAAACAATAAGGGTGACTTTGGAGTTAATCATAAGGCATTGTTTTTATGTAGTGGTCTGCAAAACGTTTTATGGCATAAATAGAGCTGTTTGGAAGAACTCAGCAGAGATTGCTTCCACCGGCACATCTCTCGTGTCTGTCTCGTCTGTGTTCGCCGACTCCACACCTCCTTCAGGTATCAAGTTCAACCCTCCCTCCGGAGCGGATTCTGACAAGTGACACCTGAACGGGGACCTGAAGGTCATCTTTTCTCGTTTTCGGTATGGATAGGACTTCACCTAGGGCACTGCAGACCCCCTGGCGCAAGGCAACCAGGTAAGTAGGGGTGAACAGATAAAGAACATAAGTACAAAGTATGGGCCACAGTGAGTCTAAGGAGAAACGACTGTTGTTTGTAGAAATTCTAAAAAAAATTCTTCAAGGAAAAGGGGTCCGTGTCGACTCATCAGATAACAGGGATTTTAAACTTTGTACAGCGATGCAGTCCATGGTTTCCTGAAGAAGGTACCGTCGGTTTAGACACATGGACTAAAGTAGGGGAAGAATTAAAAGAATACTGTAATGAACATGGGCCTGAAGAAATCCCTGCAGAAACATTCTCCTTATGGAGCTTAGTGGGCGATTCCTTAGACCCCTTACAAGAGGTTACTCAACTTCCCAAGAAACTTCCTTTGCAAGATGAGAAAATGCCTCTAAAGTAAGGTGACCAGACGTTCCGCTTTTGGCGGGACAGTCCCGATTTTTTACAACTTTTCCCAGGTCCCACGGCATTTTTAAAAACTCCCAGTTTTTGGAAAGAATGCAGGAAAAGCTAGGGTATATGGTTTTCGACTGCCTTGTGGCTATTTCTCCAGGATGTGAGTCTTATCAATGGTGTCCCGCTTTACCAATGTTAAAATCTGGTCACATTTAAAGGCCAAACAAGTGGAGAGGAAACAGATTTGTACTGTTGGAACTGACTCGGGGGAGTGATGATAAACTTTCACCTGAAGATGAAGCTGACTTAGAAGAAGCAGCTGCCTGCTATCATGACAATGACTGGGATTTAACCTTAGTTCAATCAAAAGGTCACTGTAAAAAGCTCCGTTATGGCTCGATGAATAATTTGGCAATTAAATCTAAAATTAAGCCTAAAGGCCGGCCTCTACCCCCACCTCCTTTGGGTTTCGGCTTTCAAAGAGCCCTGCCTTGTGTCGGAAATATGTAAGTGCAGCCTTGCAGTCAATTAGGGATAAGTATTTAGAAACTTATGTTATCCATTATATGGGTGATATTTTTTAGCCCATCAAAACCATGGTATATTGCAAGAAATTTTACAAGATACTATACTGGCTCTAACTCAACAGGGAATAAAAATATCCCCAGAAAAAATACAAACAAAGCCCTCTTTTTCTTATTTGGGGATGAAAATATTGGGGGAGAAAATAATTACTCAACCTATACAACTAATGCAGAATTCATTAAAAACCTTAAATGATTTTCAAAAATTATTAGGGGATGCTAATTGCATTCATCCTTTTTTAAAGCTAACCACGAATGATTTGAAACCTTTATTTGACATCTTACAAGGGAACCCTAACCCTAAGTCACCTAGGGCACTGACTCAGGAAGGAAAATTGGCCATGGAAAAGGTGCAAAAAGCAATAATGAGTAACCAATTCACAAGATTAAACTATTTAAAACCTTGGTCTTTGATTTTGCTACCTACTGTCCATTCCCCTATGGGATGTTTGTGGCAGAATGGACCCCTGGAATGGTTATATTTAGCTTCCAATTCTGCTAAAATGGTCACTCCTTATACTTCCTTCATAGCATTGCTTGTCGTAAAGGGAAGAAAAAGGAGTAGAGAGTTGTTTGGTATAGAAGTCGCCAATATTATATCACCTGACAATGCTTATCAGCTTGGAAACCTTTTGCAATCTGATCCAGATTGGCAGGTTGTCCTTGCAGGATATACAGGAATCATAACATATCATTTACCTAACAACCCTTTGTTATATTTTATAAAAGAACACCCTGTATCTTCCCTCAAAAAACCTCTAAGTAACCTTTTGACCCTCCACCGGCATCCCTTGTTTTTACTGATGGATCCTCTAATGGCACAGCTGCAGTTATAATTGATGATCATAAGACTTCATTTTCTACTAATCAGAAGTCCGCTCAAAAGGCTGAACTTCTGGCAGTAATATATGTATTTGAAACATTATCTAATACTTTGTTTAATCTTTATTCATATTCACAGTGTATGGTTAGATGGTTTTCATTCATAGAAACATCATCCATTCCTCCCCAGAAAACCACTATATTTGAATTTATTGACTAAATTACAAAATTTAATAAACAAACATAAATTACAATTTTTTATAGGGCATGTTAGATCTCACAGTAACCTGCCAGGTCCTACACATGAAGGGAATAGGCTAGCAGATGCCTTAACACAACCCATGATTTTATCCAGGGAACACAACCCATGATTTTATCCATGGAACACAACCCATGATTTTATCCATAGACTCCAAGAGTCATGCTTTACATCAAAATGCTAATGCTTTGAGATTACAGTATTACTTAACCAGAGAAGCTGAAGGAGAAATTGTTAAAAAGTGTTCCGTGTGCCCAACTCAGGCTCCAACCTTCCCAACTGGAGTCAATCGTCGAGGATTGGTGCCTAATGACATGGCAGATGGACGTTACTCATATCCCTAGTTTTGGTAAACTTTCCTTCATACACGTATGCATTTCTCACACGCAGTCATTGCCTCAGCCCGTACCGGAGAAGCATTTAAGGATGTAATTCAACACTTGTTTTACTCTTTTGCCATTTTGGGACAGCCTAGCGAGATAAAAACTGATAATGGCCCTGCTAATACCTCTACTGCTTTTAGGAACTTTTGTTCCACCTTTGGGATCAAACATATCACAGGAATTCCATACAACCCTCAAGGACAGGCCATAGTAGAAAGAGCTCATCCAACACTTAAAAACCAAATCCAGCATTTGCAGGGAGGAGAGCTTAAATATCACTCTCCACATCACATTTTACAGCATGCTATGTGTGTTATAAATCATTTAAATTGTAATGCAGAAGGATACACGCCCATGTATCTACATTTTCAGGGTCCTGACATTAAGCCTAAACCACTGGTAAAATGGAAAGATT
>NW_022107432.1:6911463-6939747 GCF_000313985.2 Echinops telfairi | reverse complement strand
TTTTTCATTTAATAGATTGGGTAATACGAGTGTAATGGTGACTAAAGGGTGTTTTTTCATGTCCTCTATGCTCTAACTATGAAAATATTTGATTTACAAATAAGGAATCCTACTTTGCGGAATTTCATTTATCACGGTAGGGTCTAGAACCAATTAACCATGATAAACGAGGGTTCACTGTATATGATTATTCCATTACATCTTCCACTGACGCTTACCGCGATTTAGTCAAGATGAGTACAAGATTTAATTGGTCTGAAGCTGATTTGCCCACTCCTGAACCTTTGGCCAGATGGTTTACTGCAGGCTAGGTTTCTCCTATTTTGACCTTTTTCAGTTCCAATGGTCCAGTAGTTCAAACATCTTTCTGGAAGCTCTTTACGGCTAGCCAACCTGCTGGTCCAAAAAGACCCCCAAAATCATACAGATACAGAGCCCTTCAAGCTTGCGTGCACTCCTCTTTTGCTGTTCTATATTCTGGTGATTTTGGCACATTAGAGATATTTGAAAATAATGGGGTCTTTGTTACCCATTGTAAAAATTGGGTTTTAACCAATTGTATTTATTCTCGCTTGAATATAACTTCTTTAGTCAGTGTTCAACAACCCCCTTATGTTATGTTGCCTTTAAAACTGGATACCCTTGGTATGATGATATGGGATCACATGCCTTACAGTTAATGTCAGATATTTTGCAAAGAAAAAGAAGATCTGTTGCATCTTTAACTTTAGGTACCGTAGCATTATTTGCTTTTACAGGTTCCTTGACGCCTCTGCTGTAGCTTTGGTCCAAGAAGCACATACTGCTGAACATGTTGATGAATTCACCAAAAATGTTACCATAGCCTTAATGACACATGCAAAGATTGATCAAAAACTTGACACGCGAGTTAGTGCCTTAGGAGAGGCAGTAGTATGGATGGGTGATCAGATTCAGGCTCTAAAACCTAGAAAGATGATTAGATGTCACTCGCAGTTTAAATGGGTCTGGGTCACTCCTTTAATTTACAATGAATCAGAAGTCCCATGGGAAAAGGTTAAGAATCATGTTTGGGGAGTATGGAACCATTCAGACATTTCTTTAGATTTAGCCTCTTTACAAGCCAGTATAACAGCCATCAATCACTCTGGAAGCTCTATACTACCAGCTTCAGGAGTGGCCAAATCTTTCTTAGGAAAAATAACTGGATATGTTACAAGAAGTCCTGGTTATCAGTTTTGTTACTCTGGGAGTTGCAGCTTTGATAATACTTCTTCTTTTTCTCTTTCTTCCAGTCGTCTTCTGATTGACCTTCCGCAGTTTATGCTCGGTGTAGGCAGAAATCCAAAGGCTTCATTTGAAAAATAATAAAAAAGGGGAGATATTGGGAGCCATCCCAACCATGCTGTCTAGCAAAGCTACAGCCTGGTGGAAGAAGCATCTGCAGAGCAGAGCTTCCCAGGAGATTTTCCAACATCCCTCAAATATTTGCTGTTGTTAAATCCATTCTTGAGAATTTTGTGCATTGTCATGTTTACCGCACTTGGAGTGGATGCGAGGGCAGTCTTGAGAAGTACGAATGAAACCAGATGTAAAACTTGCTTCAATATGACGGGGCTTTCCTTAACTGAGGCATTGGAGAGGCTTAGACAGCAAGACATCTTTGGGAATTCTGAGAAGGATATGTGGGAATTGAGTGAGGAACAAACCCCAAAGTTGAGGTCAGAGGAGAAAATGAAACCCACCAAAAAACCCTGGATTCCATTCGGATTAGGTAGTGGGGGACTCTTTTGGCTTCCCGATACAGAGGACCTTATAGACTGCCTCCCCCAACTGACGCCCCTTTACCTTGGACAGGGGCTTACATAGAAGGAGAGAGAATGGTTAACATTAATAGAAGACACGTAAAAGGGGAAACATTAAATCTTTGGCAAAGAATCAGACGGTTTGGCTCCCCATGGTGCCTCAGGAGTATAAAAAATAAAAGAGACATAGGTAGACAATGGAACAGTTACCATGGGAGTTTGTAAAGGAAAATATTTAACTCTGAGAAGCATTTAACTCTGCTTGTAGATATTAGGCTTTAAAGTAGCAGATGAGGTAGTTTCATTGTGTTAAGTTAGTCAATGAGAAAAGGAACATTGTGAGAAAAAAACAGGGCAGTGAGTAGGATATGTCTCTAACCAAATTTTCTGAACACCTCAATCAAGAATAGCATGTGACGTATTAGACAAACAGCCCAGAAAGAAAGAACCAGGAAGAGGACAGAAAGTGATAGAAAAAGTACAGACCTTATAATGGTCGTTTATCCGGTTTTAGTGGAAACACTAAGGGTGGCTTTGGAGTTAATCATAAGGCATTGTTTTTATGTAGTGATCTGCAAAATGTTTTATGGTATAAATGAAGCTGTTTGGAAGAACTCAGCAGAGATTGCTTCCACCAGCACATCTCTCATGTCCATCTCGTCTATGTTCGCCAACTCCACACCTCCTTCAGGTATCCAGTTCAACCCTCCCTCCCGGAGCTGGACTCCGCCACACTGTGAGTTGAAATTCATGGCAGTGAGTCTGGTTTGGTTGCTATATGCTGGATCATAGTACCAAATATTACTTATGCCCCTGAATAACCACAGAAACTTTTGGAGATACATTGGTACCCATTTCACTGATATTGAAACTAAGGATTGCTGTTCCCTAATGCACCTGAATTCACAGAGTAGGCGGTAGAGCCAGGCAAATGAAGCCCAATGTTGTTCTGAAGTACAGATCATTACCAAAAGATTTATAGTTATCAACCCAGTTGTTTTCTCCAGGAAAATAAATGATGTTTTCTATGGCAGGTTAGCCCCTTGCAGTTTTTCTATTGAAGCATCTGAGTATTGTAGTGCTACCCAATTCGTATCTAGCATTATTTAAAAATAATCCATTAAATAGAGTACCTTTTATTTAATTAAGTGAGAAGATATGAGTCAATGTGTTTTTTAAAAGAAATCATGCTTTATTTTAAAGATATTTGTGACTTCACTAAAAATAGAGCAAAGAATATGGGATAAGAATGGAAGAAGTTTGAAAAATTCTGAAACCACTGAAAATTCGATGTAACATCAAAAGTTCCTCTAAATTACCAGCCAGAGTTGGTCCTTACATGTTTTAGAAATTTGTTGTAGGCACAAGTACATACATTTTAAAAACTCTGTCCCTGAAGAATGTTTGAAGAGATTTTTGGCAAATCTCACAAATACTTCCAGGACTCAAAGGGAAAAGGGGGAATGCCATTTCCTTTGCATACTTTCAATTCCAAGTTGTATCTACCTGTATCTGCCTTGCTAGCTACACGTTAGCAGCGCTGTCCTCACAAGCATAAAGGTACACTCTCAGGAAACTCTGAAGGAAACCTGGTTCGACATGCTTTACAATTCTGCAGCTCTATCGATGCTACCATAAGAAACCGAAACACCAACCAGCCAGATGCACTACCAGAGAGGCCTGTCCCAGAGCCACAACAGTACCGTCCTGCCGGACACAGTGCTCCAACATTAGCACGACGGAGCATACTTGCACTCAGAACTTGTGCAAAGTACCCGCACATTCCTAGACACTGCTTTATTTGAGGCAAGCACAATTAATTAACTGATATAAATTTTCTTTTTAAAAAATCAATGCTCACTAATATGTGTGTATGATTGATGCTATTGTTTTCTTTTTTTATTTCTCTTCCTTTAGTTTCATGTATGATTCACTTGCCAATAATTTTACTTCTGAAACAATGTAATTTTTTTCTTCTAAGATCATCTTTACATTTGCCTCTTTTTTCTACTGTGGAATATATGGTTGAGCAACTAATAGTAGAAGTTGGTGTTTTTATTTAGCCTGATTTACTTCAATCATTTTATTTTCCAATACACTTGAGGATGTCTTTCTTGAATTAGTGAAGAAATTATTATAGAATACTCAAATGATAGAGTTTTCTAACATTAGAGCTTCCAAAGGGAATGGATGATATAGTCTACTGGTTAAAAACCTGGATTTTGGTGTAAGTGGAATGGACTTGAGTTGTAGTTTTGAGCTGTGGGATCTCAAAAACATTTGGTTCCTCATTTACAAAATGAGCATAAGATTAAGGTTGTTCTGAGACCTAATTAAAATGAAAATGCACCATCTAGAACATAGACGGTAAAATTATTTCTCTTATACAATGAGATCTTCATAGCTTGGCCTTGTTATTATTATCTGAAGTGAATATAAAATTTAACAATTTCCAACTCTTTGATATTAATGTAAGTAACTGAAAGTTAGTTTTCTTTGAAGAGCATAAATAATTTTAAAGTACATAATATATTTAGTAGATATAATTCTGCATATATATCTGTTAGTGTTTCATTTTTTTATTCAACAAAGATTAACTGATTGTCAATTATATACTAGTGAATAGTTAAAAAACTATTAGTGAATGATTAGATCTAAAGAAAGTAGCTATACAATTTGAAAATATCCAGATAGTACAAAATAACAAGTAATCTACATAAATGCTTAGGGTATTTGAAAAGTATTTACTACCTAGTATGGATGTAACTTTTACTTATGGATCCAAAACCTACTGTCACCTAGTCAGTTCCGACTATTAATGACACATGCAGTGTTTCCGAGGCTTGCAGTTAGTAGTCTAATGCTTACCTGGCAGTGCCACCAGTGCTCCTTTATTTATGTCTAAACCAACCAAACCTAAACTTACTGCCATCCAATAGATGCCAACTCGAAGAGACCCGATGGCGAAGGGTCTGTGAGTTTCTTACTGTAACGCTTTCCAGTGCAGACAGCTCTGTCTTTCTCCATCAGAGCGCTGGCGGTTTCAAACCGCTGACCTTGCAGGGAGCAGCCCAATGGATAGCCCACAATACCACCAGGGCTCCCTTATTTATGCATATGCCCCCCCTTACTTAAAAGCAATTACACTACCAATCAATCATTCTGACGCACAGGGATGTAGGGTTTTTGAGTTTGTGAATCTTTGCCTGAGCAGAGTCTCAAGTTTCTCCCTCGGAGTGGCTGCGCCTGTGGACTATGGACCCCGCTCCTTCACTCACGCCTTTTGTTGTGTTTGCTGTTAGGTACCGTCGGGTTGGTTCTGATCCATAACGCCCTTATGCAAAACAGAATGAAACACTGTCTACTCCAGCGTCATCCTCCCATATGTTCATTTATGTGTAGGATTTCCTTAATAATTAAAAATGTATATTGGATATATTCACAAGAAAACTTATATTTGATTTTGGTACAATTTGAAAAGATATGATTTAACTCCAGGGACTGTTTATTGCAGTAATAGTTTATAAGAACACATGACTACATTTAAAAAGATGTCCTGTAGCAGAGAAGAGGGTGGAGGGAGACGTCGGACAGTGTAACTTATTACAAATCTATAATAATTTATGAATTATGAAGGGTTCAGGAAGGAGGGGGGAGGGGGGAAATGAGCAAACGATATTGAGGGCTAAAGTAGAGGGCAAATGTTTTGAGATTGATGAGGGCAACAGGTGTACATAGGTGCTTGACTCAATGGATGTATGTATGCACTGTGATAAGAAATGTACGAGCCCTCAATAAAATAATTTAAAAAAAAAGAATAATGAGGATAACAAATGTACAAATGTGCTTTATACAATTGATGTATGTATGGATTGTGATGAGTTGTATGAGCCCCCAATTTAAAAAAAAAAGATGTCCTGATGTATGAAGACTTCTTAATGAGCGTTTTTAATTATTTTATAAAATTCTGATAATTAACATGAGTCTGAAAGCTATTTCTATTTTATTTTACTATCTAAATATACCAGACAATTTATAGATTATGTAAGTGATTAAAAAGAATAAAATTAAGCAGCTTTTTTATATAAATATGTTTTTGGTTTCACATAGCAATGCTAGTTGTATTCTTAAGTAATTTCTTTTTAATTAAAGAGGAACAAGTATATAAATAAGCAAGTAAATGACACTAATGATACCTGGCTGAATATGTTTTTAACCATAAAGGTAGAAGAAAAAATTGGGATTCTATTATGTATAACACATTTACAAGAAGCAATTGAGTAAAGATGGAAATGTTTATTAAGAATGATATGACTTAGGGTGCCAATCATAGTACTGTGTAATGTGATTTCCCATCTTTGCAAACAGTATTCTTAGAGTGCTATTCACATCTCCAGTCTCATCACCAAAGGCACAAAAGAATTAGAATTTTTAACTGGCAAGAGGTGAGAGAAGAGTGATTGTCTGGTTACAAGGGGGGATGGTAATTGACCTTCAAGATTCAACATTTTCATGTCACAAGCATTTCATTAGACACTTATTAAGCACAGGGCATTCTGAAGAAATTCCATTAAGTTTCACCTTCTGTGCATGCGTTCCATGCACAGTAACCTAACATCAACATTTACACACTTCAACACAGCTGTATCCTAAGACACACAACTCTTGTTAACTGCTGCCATCAAGCCACCCCCCAATTCTATGTCCACCCTGTGCACAAAGGGATCAGACAGTTTCATGGACTGATTTTTTGAAAGTAGATAACCAGGCCATGTCCTATGGTCCAATTTAGCCTAGAAACTCTGTTGAAACTATTCAGCACCACAGCAACCCGCGAATCTCCACTGATATGTGCTGGCGGTGCACTGTCCAAATATCCTGGGCCGCCAAGCATGCACGGCAGGACTTCTAACACACAGCCACCACTGGCCTCAGGACAACTTAGAGACTTTACCAACGAGGCCAATAACAGGTTGTTTGGGATGGTAAATACGCATATGCTATCACTCCATGCCTTCAACCTACAGATACATGCCTGTAAATACATGACTTCAGCCTGTAGACTCCAAGGATAAATAGCTCCTTCCTCAGTAGGTAAAAATATCTCAAGGCAGAGTGAGCATGTCAGGTCACAATGTTTTGAGGTTGCATGTATAGCTCATTGTCAAATAAAAGTAGGGAATACAATACTGTAGAAACAAAGATTCTTCTGCAACTTGAATTATCTCTTTTTCAATGGTCTTGAACATGGAGGTGCCTAATCTGTGCTCTAACATTCAAAGCAAAACAATGGGATGTGGGAACATAGTCTGGACCAATGAATTTGTTTAAAGTCATTTAACTTCACTGAAAAAGATCAGTTAGTCGCGCTTAGTTTGGTAAAATAATACTAAAGGGACTTTGTAAGTATCAGTGTGGTAGTTACATAATCTGTTGTCAATTTGAGGTTTATGAGTGAAGGGGTGGGGTTTAGCCTGTCAATCAGGTTGTAGCTGGATGACCTCATTTTGGAGGCACTAAGGAGATAAATAGCTCTCTAGAGGTGGGACACATACTCCCTGGGAGACATTGCAGCTGACAAGTCACATGGAACTACACCAGTGCCCTGAACTGGAGGGATCTTGCGGAGAGTCATGACAGTGCTGAGATGCTTACAATACCACTGAATCCACAAGACTTCCCACCCACTGGCCTGTGATCATCCTATATTCAGCATCATTGCATGAGTTCAATGAGTCTGAAGAGGACTTTATAGAGTGGCATTGGACATCTGGGCTAATATCGGACTTATGGACTTGATCTGGACTGGGCTGGGATGTTTTGTTAATGTACTCTTAATGTTTTGTTAATGTTCTCATAACATAAAGTTTTATTTATATAAAGATATTTTCTTAATGTACTCTTTATATAAAGCTCTTTCTTAATACATGAGTGTCTATGATTTTGTTTCTCTAGTCAACCTGAACTAACACAATCAGATATAAATATTTTTCAGTACATATGCATTTTATGCTGTCAAAGTAATCTTTAAAAAGCTACAAAATTTGAAGATTCTAGAATGCGTTCTAATTATACATTTTTTATAGTTATTACACTTGGTCATCACCAAACTATAAAAACAAATATTCATATCTTCCTTCTAATGTTTATGTGTTGGGTAATGAGGTATTTTTAAATTTATTTAATACTTGAGAGGAAAAATTCAAAAAGTACTTTTAGTGATGTTATTCTGCAAAGGGGTTTTGTCATGAACAAAAATCTGCAGATTTTTAGAGGAAAACATAATATATTTGCATACACATATACACATATTTACACAGTATATATACTAAAGCTTGTATGAGAACAAAAAAAACCCCTCAATATATATATCATTTTACAACAATGACATTTAGTTACAAAAATACATAGGAACTGAATAAAAAGTTAAGATAATTGGTGATGAAAACTGATATCTAAGCCATAATTTTGGGAAAGATTTCATAGCCATTAAAAATGCAGCAAAATGAACAGGTGAAAAAGTAATTCTGCAGAATTAAATTACAGTATAATAAAAGTACCAAGATAATCCCTGGTGGCACAGTGGCTAAAGTGCTTGACTGCTGGCCAAAAGGTTGGTAGTTGAAGTCTACCAACTATTCTGAGGAAGAAACAACAACCATGGGGGCCGCGTTCCCCTGTCCGGTAGTGCTGCTATGAGTCAGAATTGACTTGATAAGTGGAGGGTTTGATAGTTGAAATAGGTATCAAAAAAAGGATTTTAATGTTGTAGCTTTTGTTCCCAAGGTTTCTATTCTAAGACATTATACATTTACTTAAAGGGACTAAATAGTCAGTCAGAGATATTAGCAGGCAGAGCTAGAAGCTATATAACTGTCCTTTTTACTTTGTGCTCATCATTTTCAATATAGTGAGGGCTTTTCATTTTGGATTCCTACTGCTCTAACCTAGGGAAAAAGGTATTCTCATCTGTAACCTTGGTGTCTTTTTTCTTAGGTAGCTCATGGTTTTTGTGAATAATGTATGTCTTCAATAAGATAATCAAGGAATATTATCATCATTATGGCATCTTAATGAAACAAACTGATGAGTTAGAATTTTGTAATGTAAAACCAAAAACTTTTAAAGCACATAATCAGCTCTTTTAGGTTATTTTCACTTAGTCCCTTTAAAATTAGAGTTTATCAAATAAACACCTTGACATTAAAAAAATATATAAATGCTAGCATGATACTGAATACTATCATACACTCAGGTCAGGTTTGGAATGTAGTAATCTAATGGTTTGGTTGTGCTATTTTTTTTGGTAATGATTTTATTGGCATATAATTCACATATCACACATTTCAATGGTTTCATTACATCAAGAAGAGTTGTATAATTATCACCACAATCAACTTAGAACATTTTAATCCACTGTTTATAAGTAAAGCGAGTTTGGAAAGATAATTCTTGCTTTGTTTATCTTTACCTCAACCTCCTAATTTAAGTACTTTGTAATAAATCCACTGTGGTTCACATATGCTATGACAATAATATTTGAGTACTGATTATTATATGTGAACATTAACAATTAACACTAACAATATCCTTGATATTGCAAGTAGGATTTTGCTTAAGAGAATCCAAGAACGATGCAGCAATCAATGCATTGATAGGGAACTGCCAGAAGTTCAGGCGGGATTCAGAAGAGCACACGAAACAAAGGATAGCATTGCTGATGTCAGATGGATCTTGACCCAAAGAAGAGAATACCAGGAAGATGTTTACCTGTGTTTCATTGACCTTGTAAAGGCATTTGGCTGTGTTGCTCATAATAAACTATGGATAGCCTTGCGATGAATGGGAATTCCAGAACACTTCGTTGTGCTCATGAGGAATGTACATGGAACAAGAGGCAGTTGTGCAAACAGAGCAAGGGAATTCTGCATGGTTTTAAATCAGGAAAGATTGTATCTTTTCAAAATTCTTGGTCAATCTGTCAGGCTGAGCAAATAATCAGAGAGCAAGAATTACAAGAAGAAGAATGTCGATTGAAGAAGGTTTGTCATCAACTTGAGCTCTGCTGATGACACACTTTGCTTGCCTAAAGTGAGGAGGACTTGAAACGCTCGGTGATGAAGATCAAGAGTTTCAGTCTCCAGTGTGGATTATGACTCAATATAAAGAAAACCAAAATAGATAACATTTTATATGGAGAAAATTCTGAAGTTGTCAAAGATTTTGTCTTGCTTAGATCCACAATCAATACTCATGGAAACAACAGTCGAGATCAAATGACACATTGCATTATACAAATCTGCTGCACAAGACCTCTTTAAAGTATTGAAAAGCAAGGATGTTACTTTGAGGACTAACCTGACCCAAGTTGTGGCATTTTCCATTGTGTCACGTGCATGTGAAAGTTGGATTTTGAATAAGGAAAACGTAAGAAAAATCAATGCATTTGAATTGTGGTGCTGGAGAATAATATTAAAAGTACCATAGACTGCTAAAAGGACAAACCAGTCTATCCTGAAAGAAGTAAGGCCACAGTTCTCCTTCGAGGAAAGGATGGCATGACTTCATCTTACATACTTTGGACATTTTGTCAAGAGACTAGTCTCTGTAGAAGGAAATCATACTTGATAAAGTGAAAGGGCATTCGGGTGTCAAAAAGAGGAAGGGTTTCAAAGAGATGGACTCACCCAGTGATTGCATCAAAGGGGCTTAGGCATAAGGGCAATTGTGAGGATGGTGCAGGATCATGCAGTGTTTTGTTCTGTTGTGCCACTGTGGGGTGGAATCAACTTGCTGACACTTAACTACAAGACAACAACACTTGCACATTGTAGGCTGCTGTCAGGTGCCCTCAAGTTAATTTTGATCTTATAGGATAGTGCAGAACTGCACCATAGAGTTCCTTGTGAGTGGATTGCCAAATATATTTTCCTCTGAGGATCTGATGCATTAGAATCAGCAACCTTTTAATCAATAGCCTAGTACTTAATTATTGCACCAACAAAGCTTCATGATTTCACATTATTAAATAGATAATCTGGATGTATCAGGCATTAGAGATAAAGAAGGAACACCCAAGAACAATATTTTGTCTCTAATCAATTTGACTTTTTCAGTCAAAACAGACTTGGAGTATGACAACATTTCCTCTTTTGTTTATGATGATAATTATAATGATGACATGGTGACAATGGTGATAGTGATGATAGTAAACACCATTTGTGTGTTTATATAATTCATGCAGTTTGCTAAAGTAGTTTTATTGCTTTATATGCTTGATCACATTTGGTTGTTATGGTCGGTGGATAGGGTCTCAAGATTCCTGATTCCTGGTGTTCTCATACTTTCGTCTAGCTATTGAATCTAGGGAAATTACCTTTGAGAGCCTAGAATAATTACATCAGTCTTATAAATCAGGTTCTATAGATCTGGTAAATAATTATTCAGATGTAGCCAAACACGAAAGGACTCAAGGAGTTGCTACTGGTTTTGAAGATAGAAAAGTTCACATAAAAAGGTATATGGGTGTTTCTAGGATCTGAGAATGAGCTCTGTCTGCAACCATATACTGAACCAGGAGGAACAAGATTCTACAACCACATAAATTTAAATGAGGAAATATTTAGAATTTGTTCCAAGTTTCATTTAAGGCGAAGTAGAAGTTATATATTTCTTTTCTTAAGAATTTTCCTAAGCAATTTTATACATTTCTCTAATTACTTTGTGTGGTAGTTACATAACCTGATGTCATATGAGGATTAAGAGCGAAGGGGTGGAGTCTAGTCTGTCAATCAGGTCATACCCAATGAGGCCTCTGAGTAGGCATGGCTTTCCCCTGAGATTCTGGGAACTCCTGCATTTCCTCCTTGTAGCCAGGAGACATCGCTCGCTCACTCCCTTGGAGACACTCTACTGACAAGACACATGGCACTACACCCTGGGAGCTAGAGAAGCCACATGGACCTACCCTGATGCAACCAGACCTCTGGAGCTAGAGAAGCCACGTAGAGACCCCTGCCAGTGCTGAGATGCTAACAACGCCACTGGATCCAAAGACTTTCTAGCCACTGGCCCATGATCTTCCTGTATTCAGCATCATTGAGTGTGTTTGGTGAGTTTGAAGGGGATTTTATAGACTGGAATGAGACATATGGGCTAATATCAGACTTATGGACTTTGACTGGACTGGGTTGGGATGCTCTCTTAATGCACAATTCCCCTTTATATAAAACTCTCTCTTATATGCATATAAGTGACTATGGATTTGTTTCTCTAGTCTACTCAGACTAACACATCTTGTGTAACAAGATTTTGTAGAGCTCTGGAAGGTCTTTCCCCTTAGGTCAAAATTGGGGTAAGTGTTGAAGAGAACAATGGAGAGCTACATTTATCCTGCTGCCTGCCTTACTCAAAAAGTGAGTAAGAGGGGTATTGAATGTGTATGGCCATGTTTGGTGTGTATGCAGAGATAGAGACAATATGTCTTGCAAAGACAGACAGCTATGGGTATCCCAACCTGCTGAAAAACAGTAAAAATAATTTTTATATGAATTGTACCCTCAAAATATAATGATCAAAGCAGGAAAAATGGAGAGCTCTCATGATCTATTTTTTGGCCTATTATATTGATTTAATTTAAATTTTCACTTTGCTTCACAGATTCACATTTTACTTTTTGAGTCCATGTTGTGACCGTTGAGTGTCACTGTGCCAGTTCTGTCTCACAATGACACTCTGGACAACAACATGAAACATTGCCCATCCTGGTCATCCTCATCAGTCATTGCAGCTACAGTGGCAATCCATCTCCCTGACAATCTTTTTCTTTTTCAATGAACCTTGATGAACAATGAACATCCATGACCAAGATGTTGGCTGCATTCAACTTGACTTTTTCAGTTAAAATAGACTTGTGTGTGACACAGTCCCTCTTTTGTTTGTGATGATAATTATAATGATGACAATGGTGATAGTCTTGATAGTAAACAGCACTTGAGTTTCTTTCAAGGAACTGGTCTCTCCTGAATTAGGTTGCCCTGCTTCCTCCTCCACCTCCTCTTAAGCAAGTCTTTAGTTTTCCATTACGTGTGACTTGGAAACAATATAACTTATCGACTTGTTTGCTGCTGTGGAAACATAATTATTTTATAGATGCCCTATTGCCTATTTTAAATGTTTGCCAAAGAGTTGAAGAACCAAAGTTGCTCCTAGCACTTAGTTGTGGCAATGGCTAGTGAAATGAGTGGCCATGGAGATCCTTTCCAGAAACAGCTATTAAGTCTGGTGACTCTGAAGCCCTGGTTTGGGGCTGCTAACCACAAAGCCCACACCTTAAAACACCAGCTGCTCTTTGGGAGAAAGATGAGGTTTCCTAGTCTGTAAAGACTGGCAGTTCTGCAAGCTCAATAGGGAAGTTCTACGCTGCACTGCAGGGTCACAATGAGATAAAATTGACTCTATGAGAGTGAGTTTAGCTTGAATTGGGAACCTGAAATGAGCCCTAGTGCTGCTATTGGATAAGCACTGGACTGGTGGCCTGAAGTTTGGTGGTTTAACTCTACCTTCAGGAGAAAGATAAGGAATACCTATATTGGACTACAGAGATGCGGTCAACTAGATGCAAGATTGTTTTTGGTGTGTGTGTTTACTAACCCTGAACTTGCAGTGATGATACAGACATGCTATTTTAGTATATGTCTACTGAAGTGAGCACGATACAGACTTACTATTATCTTTGGAGAATTTCATACTTTCTATTTAAGTGTACCCTTATGCTCTAAAATGTATTTGGACAAATGCAATGGAATCATAACAATGATAAACACTACATCACACATACTATTTCCTGAGCACTGCTCAAAGTACTTTTACCCCTAGTATCTCATTTAATCCTAATAACAACATTACAAGATAGACAGGCTTCAATATAACCCCTATTTAAAGATGATAATATTGAGGAAAGAGTGGCCAACATTTTGTCCACAGTCATGCATGTGGTGGAGCTAGGACACAGATCTATGCAATCATACTTGAGAGTCTAGGCTCTTAACTCTTGATGCAATGATTGCATTTTTTAAAATGATAAATGTTGATAAATGAAAAAAATATTTTGTTTGTTGTTGTTTTTACATGTTGCACTGATATTCTTCTTATCTTCTTTGACCAGAGTGGAACACAGTTAGAAATGATACTATGTGACTTGAAGGCTGAATTTCTTCCTTATTCTCAAGGGTAATAGTTATCTTTGGAGTTCTGATGTTGTATTACAAACATTCTAATATCACTGAGGCCACTAAATGTGAGAAATCCAAAACATAGTACATAAAAAGAAAACATATGGAGAAGCCTTGACATTTGTGACAATCTATCAATGTCTAGGTGGATTTTCCCAGCATCTCCTATTCGGCTCTAGTCAACATTTGACTTCACTACAGGAGAGATGGGAGTAAAACTGCATTCAAGCTTTTCTAAAACTTCTGAACCCTAGAAACCATGACAGATAATAAAATGATGGCTGGTATTTCAAGCTGCAAAGGTTAGGTGACATATTATGTAGTAATAGATAACTGGAATATAGGAGATAAATGAACATGATTCAAAACAATTTACATTAACTAATTTTACAATGTACTTTAATTATATGTTATATTTTTATATATACAATCATTCTCCAAGTAAACATTTTATTTTTAGTATGTCAATATGGTTAAATCTCAGACATTGGTCTAATCCAATTGCCAGTTTTGTATCATATTCATTGATCTCTAAGAGTGGTTACAGTTCTAGAGAGACTATATTAATTAAATCCTAAAGTCCCAACATTTCAATTAATATATTTACTAATTGTATTTCCTATGTCAAATCATTTTTTTAGGATAAAAGTGTTCTACTTTCCTGCAAAATATCTTTTACGCCAAACGTCCTCTCTTTGTGAATGGGAAATCACAGAGCACTATGAATGATCCTGCCATAGACTGCTTCTGCATAACAACGCTAGATCAAGTGTCATGTTATGGGAATTTTGAGAAACAAATTAAATTCCCATTCAGTCACACAAATAAAGAAACTGCTTGAATGCTTACTCAGTAGGCACCATCTCATCAACTCAGTGGGCATCCTATTTGAGGAAGACCATTCCCACTGGCAAACTTACTACATGAATGTAACTACAGTTATGCGTCATTTAACGTCCACAATGTGTGTTGAAATAGGACTTTGATTTGGATGTTCTCTCAACATTATATTTATATTCAGCAATCCCTACATTATGTATGAGTTTCATTCTGAAATCTGTCATTAAGTCAAATTTGCACCTTAATTGGAACAATGAGGAAATATTCCCATCTAATATGTTAGTCAAATATTTGTCATAGCACATAGTGTACTTTTCTATCCATAAAAACATCAAAAGAAACAAAAAATTTTCAATACAAAAATAGTGTTTTGTAATTGATGTATATATGGATTGTGATAAGAGTTGTATGAGCCCCTAATAAAATGATTTTTAAAAAAGTAAAAAAAAAATAGTGTTTTGTTATGCAATGAAAACTAACGCATTTTTGTGATTATTAATCACCTTACAATGGGGGTACTACCCCACACCCCCCCCAAAAAAGACAAGAAAACAGTTCCGCTGGGCAAAGCTGTCATAGTACACATTTTTCCTGCTAGGCGAGTATCAAGCAACTTAGAGCTAGTGTACCCAGTGGTGTTGCCTTGGAAGGGTCTCTCTACTCACAATGGAATTTTTTGTGAAAGCAATTTTGCTCGAAACTCTTTTTTAAATTTTTTGATGGCCAATTTTAAGTAAACAGTGTGTGGCTGTGATATTTTGTTTCCTGCATGGGAAAAAATGTCACAGGAATGTTGTGATCTTGAACACAACGTCCAAGGACAGCTCTATGGGAAAAACTCAAGTGTAAGAATGGTTTTCTCATTTTAAAAAAGGTGAAATGTTGATTGATGACAAACCTCATTCAGGATGTGTGTCAAGTTTCTGAATGGATGAAAATGTCAACTCGTGCATTTGGAGATTGTTCCACCAGGTCAAACAGTTAATCAAGCTTTCGATTTAGAAGTTCTGAAAAGATTGTGTAGCAGTGTGAGACAAAAAAGTTCTGATTTTGCAGCAGAGTGGGGGCTGGTTTGCTACCCAGCACAACAATGCACCTGCTTATGCAGCCATCTCAGTGCACCAGTTTTGGGCAGAAAACAGCATTCCTCTCTTGCTGCACACACCTTACTCACCTGACCTCACTCTGTGCAACTTCTTTTGTTTTCATGAATGGAGAGGGACAAGAAAGGACAGCTATTTGATGACATAGAAGAGATGAAAAACAAAATGAGGGAGGTGCTACTAGCCATCCAAAGAGATGAGTTTGAAAAATGTTTCCAAGAATGGAGTCACAGATTTGACAAATGTATTAAGTGTATTGGAGAGTACTTTCAAGGTGATAAGGTTGTCTTTGTTTAAAAAAAAAAGAAATACATAGCTTTGGAAAAAACATTCATTAGTTTTGGGGTAGCCCCTTGTATGTACCTTGATTTTTTAATACAGACTTTATAGGGGACCTGAAAACAGAAATATATATGTTTTTGATCCTTGCTTGATTGACTCTTTTTAGGCATATGACTGTATACATATGTCAAGTAATAATGTGAGAGTCTAAGTTCAATTACTCTTCAAATTTTAAATGTATACAATTGATTTAGATTAAATATTTGAGATTTGAGTTATTTTCCAGAGGACAATCATGCTTAGTTTCAATATATTTAGGCTGACACAAAAATAATATTAATTTATTGGCATGAATTTTGAATTCTCAAATATGTGTTAAAACAAACTATAACACTTATATTTTAGATGCTATTATGTAATAAACATGAAACTGCATCCAGTATTCTAGTTCTAGTTCCATTAAACAAGTTTTTCACTTGAAGCAGCGTAATTACAATAAAATTGAGCTATAGCATTAGGTTTTCTGGAGAAATACTGGACAAAGGAAAAATGTGATTTCTCTCAGTGACACAATCCATTTTCTCCTAAATGTAACTTTGCAAAACAACACCAAGGACTCATTGTCATAGTTATATCTTTGGATGATATGCTTATTAAGGACAAATGCTGCAAAATAGATAAATTACAAATGTATTTTCTATAGGACTTCTTTACTTGGGATCTGAATTATGTTATACATTTATATTTTTTATTATTCTAACTATAATGAGAAGAATAGAAAATTTCATGATTTTAAATAAAATGAGAAATTATATGAATATAAAGAACAGGTGACATTTCACACATTCTGTTTATAAATTATTTTTTGTCTTTTTGATTTTATCAGTCTTAGTTGGAGTAACATACTAATTCCATTCCCTTAATATGAATTATAAGAATATGAACTTTAAAAAAAATGAAATGAAATTTTGCATAGATATGTTTAAAACAATTTCCTATCTACAAGTTCTCTTTCCTCATATCTAACATGGAAAATTGTTATAATTATCTCCTGAATATAGATTTCTGATTTAAATTTTAACCAATGGAGTTCACTGAACAGAAAATTATGAAGTCGTGATGTCACATTGAAGAAGTAGCCTCCTTTTATGATATTTGCAGAAGTCAAAACGTACTCATACCATTCTAATGTTTTGTAGTCCCTTCATGTAGATGGTGGTAGAGCAGGCATATAAATCAATGGAACAAATTGTCAGGCCAGTAAAGTGGCTTCTGCTGTTCTGCTTCTCATTAAAGGCAGAGGCAATTGAAGAAAAGCTATTACTGCATCCAGAATTCTTAATGAGGTTTGCTACCAATTAGTTTACTGCCCAACTATGTGCTTTGACATTTGGTTAGTCAGTGACTTGAACACTTTTTCATGCAACAGGATATTACTACACACAGTCATGAAACACTGTTATTCCAATAACTGGGCAGTTGTAGGTACTTGAAAAATTACCCGAAGAAAACACTGACCTTCAAATTCCTGCTTTGTTCTGAGCTGATGTCAAATCAATAATAAAACCTAAAGCCAATGCTTTATTGATACCTGAACTAAAGTGGTTGGCAAAATCTTTTTATTAAGCTTTGCAAACTGATGTCAAGCGAAACTATTGTGCCCAGAAAATGTCAGCCTCGAAAAATGGTCTGACAAATGTGATGGGGCTCCTTTGACACATGCTTATCAAGACCTATTCTGACACTCTCTCTTCTTTTCAATCACTGCGAGACTATGAATAAACAGTGCCAACAATTTTTATACTCAAACTAATATTTAGTCATCTAAATCATGGAGAAAATATGAGTCATTGGATATTTTTAGTTTGTCATTGTAAAGAATAATTCATAAGTGAGAGGAAATTTGGTAGACCACAACAACAACAAAAAATAATAACTTTGAGTCACACAAGAGAATTGCTCCAAAGGATATTACTATAGTGTCCATAAGATGATTTGGGTTGATTATTATCATGCATGCAAGTAAAAACATTTGTATAAATTGTGCTTAAATATAAAATTTTAATGAACAAATAATTGAGAGAGAAGAAAGCATAATAGAAATAAAATAAAATCTTAGATTAAATACAATACTTAGAATGTCAATACAATTCTTAAAATGTATTTTGAAGATGACAGGAGACCAGGAGAAAACTGAAATGAGAAGGTTAGAGTGAATGATGACTTTATTTAGTTGAAAGTATAACTCTGGCTACACTATAGCAATCTTTGCTCATGATTCTTTTTGCTATTATAGTATCAGAACTTTCTCCCCACCAGGAATTTAGCTAGAGTTAAACAAAACCAGGGGGCCACCATCTGTAAACTGGACTTGTTGGAACTAAAGTTTGTAAAGTGAGTCTGCGCCATTAACAGAATCTTAGTTTAGATAGCTGCTTACATACCATCATTTAGAAGTTTATCTGTTTTGTGAAGAAATGCAATATTGAAAGATATGGTTTCTATCTGAAATTTCAATTATTTGCTCATCACTTTTAGATTCTAGCTACCAGCAGAATTGCTTTTATTTTACTTATATTGATATAGTCAAATCCCATAGGAGATAAATGAAAAGAACTCATGTTCAGCAATGAACTCTATCATACCTAATTATAAGCAAGACAGATTTTGTTATTCTTTGCTGACCTCTGAGGTAGAGAGAAAGTTATTAATGTAGCTCTTCTGCTCATGTCTTGGTTAGCATGTCCTGGTGGCCCAGTGGTTCTTCAATGGGCTGCTCACCACATTGATAGTAGTTTAAGATCACCAGCTGTTCAGCAGAAGAAAAGATGAGGTTTTCTACTCCCATAAAGAACTACCGTCTTGGAAACCCACAGGGCAGAACTTTTCTGTTCTATACTGCCCCTGTGAGTTGAAATCAACTCAATGGCAGTGAATTTGAAGTTTTCGACCCATGTCTCTGTAATTCCCACCAAATGTTTGGGTGAGACTATAAAAATAGGGGGTGTGTAATACTAATAGAAGGCATTGGTCAGTTTTTATTACCTTATCTCTGAGATGCTCACCTTCCCGACTTGATCTCTGAACACAAAGTGGGTGCATAGCAAATGTGGTGAAGAAAGCTGATGGTGCCTGACTATCAAAAGATATAGCGTCTGGGGTCATCAAGGCTGGAAGACAAACAAGCGGCCATCTAACTGAGAAGCAAAAAAGTCCACATGGAAGAAGCAAACCAGTCAGTGTAATCATGAGGCGTCGATAGGAATAGGTATCAGGCATCAAAAACTCCAAACAAAAAAATCATAATGATGTGAATGAGGGAAATTATGGAGTGGAGACCCAAAGCCCATCTGCAGTCAATTGGATGTCCCCTTACACAAGGGTCACAAGGAAGAGAAGAGCCAGTCAGGGTTCAGTATCGCACCATTGAAACATACAACTTTCCTCTAGCTCTTTAATGCTTCCTCCCCCCCTACCCCCTGCTTTTACCTGACAAATCTGGCTAGACCTGAGCTTGTATATGGGTACAGATAAGAGCTGGAAACAAAGAGAACCCAGGATAGATAAGCCCTCAGGACCAATAATGAGAGTAGCCATACAAGGAGGGTAAGGGGAGGGTAGGGGGAGAAAAGGGAGAACCGATCACAATGATGTTTCTATAATCCCCTCTCAGGGGGGTGGACAACAGAATAGTGGGTGAATGGAGACATCAGTAAGTGTAAGACATGAAAAAAAATTATGAATTATCAAGGGTTCATGAGGGAGGGTGGGGGAAGAAGGGGAAAAATAAGAAGCTGATACCAAGGTCTCAAGTAGAAAGAAAATGTTTTGAAAATGATGATGGCAACAAATGAACAAATGTGCTTGACACAATGGATGGATGTGTGGATTGTGATGAGTTGTATGAGTCCCCAATAGAATGATTTTTTTTAAAAAAGAAGAAGATATGGCGAATAAACATTTTTAAAGAAAAACCAAGACTAGATAAATAAGGATAGAGTATGGCAGCATGTCTCACCCCTTCCTCTTGGCAATAGGGAAGTCAGAGGAGATCAATAAGGCATTTATTCCAATTCTTATTATATAAAGAGGTAATACTATGGCACTCATTAGTACCTCCACTTCTATAATTGTGTCCTGCTTTTCCTCACATTCTAGGACAGTCCACATCTTTCAAACCACCTGCCCTGCCACAATGTCTGTAACAAAGGGTTATATCCTGGTTGTAGTTTGTATCAACACTAGTAAGAGCACTGAAACGATTCATTCCTTTATGAAACTCTGGCTGAAAAGTATCCTAGCTAAGCTCCATATTCCATTCATATGATAGAGTCTATGATTATATGAAGCTTTATCAAAAAGAAGACAAATAGAGTCTTTAGGGTAAAATTGCTTATTTAAGAGAAATCAGGACTTTGAGATCTTTTGCCTTATTAAATAATATTATGTAATAATTCATGGTGATTGAAAGACAAATAAATGAACAGAATCCAGTTCATGAATTGAGATAAGTGAGCAATATTGACATTATATGCATAGCCCTAATGGTTTAGTAGGAGACCTCTTGGCTTAGTGTTTATGTGTTGGGATGCTAACCACAAGGTCAACAGTTTGAAACCACCAGTACAGAGCTTTCTACTCCCATAAAGAATTACAGTCTCGAAAACTCAAAGGGAGAGTTCTACCCGTTCTATAGGGTATCCATGAATTAGAATTGACTTGATGATAGTGAGTTGGTGTGTGTGTGTGGTGTGTGTGTGTGTGTGTGTGTGTGTGTGTGTCCACAGACCCCAGAAACACGGGGTGCGGTGCGGGCTGCTGGAAATTTATGTGGAGGCACAGGGTGTGAGATCAGTATTTATTCATCTGGCTAAGACGCAGCTTCTCTGAAAAGTGTTTTCCAAACAAAAACTGAATCCTCTTGTTTTTCTACAAAGAATATAAATGTTTGCCCCTAACTGATGACTGAACTGCAAAATGATATTTCTCTAGAAATACATTTAACAGTAATGAAAACCCGCATTACTGATGATGGTTTTAAGTTAAAAAATAAACAGTACTCATTTTGGAAAATGATAAGAAGGAAATTGCTGCCTTATGATTTTCTTTTGCCTGTGAGGAGTCTAGAGCTATCCCTCTATGCATTAGTTTTCTTTGTTTTAGCCTTCATTTGTCTCTTAGGGTGTCACAATAGCACATTAAATGCCCTGCTGTACCAAAGAAGAATGGCAATTAAAGAAATTCTAAGCACTGTATTAGAAATCTCACTGTGTGCTAGACAATCTTTAATCTATAGTGAACATCTAAATACCTCTTCTAAAGAAATAAATTAGATTTTTTGAAATGCCACTTTTTAAAAGTAGTCTTTAAATCACATTGGGTTTGGAGAAGATTTTCCGTTCACATAATTCCTCTCTATTTTTTTAGCAGCAATTGTGGTTTTGGATATTTATTTATCAGCTGTAATAGTACCAAGTCCAAGCTGTGGTTTTGTACATAATGCCCACAAATCTCACCCTACTAACCTTTCCATAGACTTACAAGTCACCGGGGCATAATAAGCATAGCCTTCACCTAATGAAACTAGATCTTTATATTTTTAACTCTCATTTGGAAAAGCAATTAACTCTGGCTCTATTAGACAAATTGAACAGGAACTAAATCAAGTGTTAAAACATTTGTGATGAGCCAGACTTTCTATAATTAGGGTGCTGATATGCTCAAGGCTATCTATGTGGAATCCTATATTTTGATTGACAACTGCCACAGATTAAAGTCATTAAAATTTTTAATATGCTCTACCTTCCCCCATCTCTAAACCCAGGAACTTGAGTCACAAGGAAAACCCCTTAAATGCCACACAACTAACAATAGGAATTTCAGTTGCTATTTCATTGTCAACTTTCTAAGATGATATTTACTGTATTAAATAAGATGCGACTCTATTGTTTTTCACATCAGTTCCAATTTAGAAAGGACATTTTTCTCTGTGCTTCTGAAAAAACCTTTTTATTGTTAAATAAGAAGTTAATCAGGCAATGTATCGTGAAGAGAAAGAATGGGCCAACAGGCCCTAGAGAGATCAGGGGAAATAAAGATGCAACAAAGAGGGATGTTAGTACTTTCAAGGCTACTGAACTTTGGAATGATAGTCTAAGATGAGAGGAAGGAGAGCCCGCAGAGAGCACTGGATGCTCCTTTACCACGACGTTGGTCCTCGGAAGAAAGATGAAGTGTTCTCTCTCTCTTTCTCTTTCACAGATTTATTGGCACATAATCCACATATCATACAATTCAATCATATCAAGAAGAATTGATTGTACAATCATTATAACAATCAAATTTAGAACATCTTCTTTTCTTCTTTTTTGTCATGGTTAAATTTCCTTTAAAATGAGTTGTGTAATCACATTCAGTTCTAGTGCTCCCTCCTAAATCCTGCATTCATTGTTTACTCCCCACATCCTTTCACTCTCCTTAGTCCCACCCCCAGTCTACGTCCTCTATAAACCCTTGCAAAAGTTGTTTCTTTCCATAAAGATTAAAAGTCTCAGAAACCCAAAAGGGACAGTTGTACTCAGTTCCATGGCATTACGATGAGATGGAAATAACTCAATAGTGGTGAATTGAGTTAGAAATAAATTGCAAAGGTGGTCTTGTAGGTCAGTGGGTTAAGCAGTGGGAAGACCCTTAGAATTAAAGATTGGAGGTTCAAATCTATCAGCTGTTCAACGGGATTAAGATGCTCCAGTCTACTTCCATACAAATTACAGTTTTATAAATCCTATGGTGCGGTTCTTCTTTGTTCTATAGGCATGTGTGTGTGTATGTGTATGTGTGTGTGTGTTTGTATGAGTGTGTATATATATTTTATATCTATATATATATATCCCTAAAGTATGCAGGGATTGACTAGTCAGCAGTTTGGTTTGGGGATGATATAGATGAAATACAAGGATCTTGGTCGCACAATACTTAAGCACTCAGCTACTAACAAAAAGTTCATTCTTTGGACAAACTAGTTGCTTGACAAGAGGAGACCACTTTAAAGATTACAGGCTAGAAAACTACATGGGAAGCATCTACTCTGCTTATAGGGCCATAATACACTGGCTAGTGGACAATGAAATGAGATACACTTCAAGACTATGTCGTTTATATTGCTGCTTTTCAATATTCATGAGACGATTTTGACAGTGGACAATGGAAACAAATGTAAGGTCACTGGAAATGTATGCCTCCTGATGTAACTAGTTATGTACAACAGAATGAAACACAGCCCGGTCCTGTGACGTCCCCAAAATGTGTCTTAGGTTTGAGTTCCTTGCTGCAGCCATTGGGTCAGTCCATCTTGTCAGGGATCTTCCTCTTTCTCACGGCAACTCTACTCCGCTAAGAAAGATGTCCTCTTCCAGGCACTGGGTTCTCCTGATAACATGTCCAAAGTAGGCAAGCTCTGTGAGCTCACCAGGCTTCTTGCTTCTAAGAAGCATTTTGACTGTACTTCTTCCAAAATAGATTGGCTTGTTCTTTTGGCAGTCCATGATACTTTCAATAGTCTTCACCAGCACCATAATCCAAATACATCCATTCTTCACTAGACTTCCTTATTCAACGTAAAACTTTCAAATGTATGTTAGGCAATTGAAAATATCATGACTTAGGTCAGGTGTACCTTGTCCCTCAACATAATAACATCTGGCTTTTCTACACTCTAATAGCAACAGAGTTCCCCAATGCAATGCTTCATTTGGTCTCTTGACTGATGCTTTCAAGAACACTAATTATGGACCCAAGCAAGAAAAATATTTGACACTTGAATCTTTTCTGAATCATGATATTAACTGGTTGTCCACTTATGAGGATTTCCGTTTTCTGACATTGAGTTGTAATCCATGTTGAAGGTTGCAATCCTTGATCTTCGTTACCAAGTGGACCAAGTCCTCACTTTCAGGAAGAAAGGTTGTACCTTCTGCACATCGCAGGTTATTAGTATGCCTTCTTCCCAAGCTGATACCACATTCGTCTTCATGTAATTCAGCTTCCTTAATTATTTCCTCAGCATACGGATTGAATAAATATGGTGAGAAGACACAACCCTCACACACGTCTTTCTAAGTTTTCAACCATGCAGCTTTTCCTTGTTCTTTTTGCCTCTTGTTCTCTGCATAGGTTCCCCATGAGCACAATGAAGTGCCCTGGAATTCCCATGTCACTCAAAGCTATCCCTAATTTGTTATGATCCACACAGCCAAATGTCTTTTCATAGTCAATAAAACTTAAGTAAACATCTTTCTGGTATTCTCTGGTTTGCTCCAATATCTATCTGAGGACAGCAATGATATCCCTTGTTCCACATCTTCTTCTGAATCTTGCCTTAATTTCGGGCAGTTTATTGCCAATGCTCTGCTGCAACCTTTGTTAGATGATCTTCAGCAACAATTTACTTGCATGAAATATTACTGATATTGGTCTATAATTTGCACATTCTGCTGGGTCACCTTTCTTTGGGAAGTATATAAATAGGGATCTCTTCCAGTCAGTGGGCCAACATTTCCAGTCAATTGACCAGTTAGCATACAGCTGTCTTATTAATGGATATAGCGGATAAATGAGGACATAGCTTGATTCACCTTAAACTTTTCAATGAGGTTCAATGACCCCAAAAGGTGCATGCCTATGAAAGGTAAAAGGACACTCTCAGATGAGCTATTTGTGAATGAAAGGGGAATTTTACCAGCGAGTTTGCTCTTTCCATCTCAACTTCACCATGCTCCCACTCTGTAAGTTGCTGCAGCGATGGGAGATGGAAGGTTTTACTACAGTAATTCTATATTTTAATGATTTTTTTCTCATTAAAAATCTTCAGATAAAAAATAGGTTCATTTAGCCACCATGGTGATGCAATGGATTAGGCGTGCACTGCGAACCACAAGGTGTCTATGCTCAAACTTGAGGCCATCATCTTTTTTCTAAAACATGTTCTTTCTTTATCCTGCCTCCTCTACCTCCATGAGTGATAGCATTTACTCAGTTGCTCAAGTCAGAAGGCATCAGTCTTGAATCATCTTTCCTATTGCCTTTCTGCATTCAATTGACCATTTAATCCTGTCAGTTTTATCTTTTAAATATCTCATCATTATGTGAATGTCCACTACCATTGGCCTATTTTTGCTCAAGCCTTCTTGATCATTTCTCAAGTTTCTAATGTGATTTCTAATTCTTGTCATCTCAGAAATCTCCTTATTAAATGTAAAAATTATCAAAAATACTTATACAATGAAATATATTCTTCAGAATATTTATAGCCATTCCACGGTTTCCCTACTCTTAGGATAAAGTCTAGCTTCTTAAAATATCTTGTAAATTTCAAGGTTATTTGTCTCCCGGATTCATTGTTGGGGCTTGCCTCTTTGCACTCTGTACCTCCAGGTTTATTGTTCTGGTCCTTACCCTAACCAGGCTAACACTGGGTCTTATGCAAGGACTCTCTTTCTCTCAGATTCCATCTTCACAGTCAAGTTTATTAAAAGCCCTTTAATCTCTAATTATAGCAGCCTCATTTGACCATCTCTTTACATAGAGATTGTACTTATTTCTTTACACTCATGGTAGCCCACCCACCTACTGTTATCAAGAGTGCTACCTGACTCACAGAGGCCATGAGCCACACCCAAACCAAACGTGCTGCTATTTCAACGCCTAGGGACCCTGGAGGATAAATTAGAACAGTCCCTGTCAGTTCCAGAGAATGTAAAGATTTGCAGGAGTAAAAAGCTTCATCTTTCTACTGAGGAGCAGTTGGTGGTTTTGAACTGCTGACCTTATGTATTACAGTCCAATGTGTAATCCACTATGTCACCAGAGCCCTTCATAGATCATGATAGACCGTATTAATTCTACTGAAATCCTTGAACTAGTCTATTATGATTCGCTAGGTGCTTTTGTAACTGTGCATTAAGTGTCCTGGTGATGTAGTAGTTACTCATTTGACTGTGAGCCACATGTTCAGCGGTTTTAAACCACCAGCAACTCTGGGAGAAAGACTGGGTTTTCTACTCGTATAACAGTTTCAGTCTTGGAAACCCATAGGAGCACTGTGCCTGGTGGGAGTGGGGTGGGTGGGGGGTGGGGGGTTGCTATGAGTGTGCATTAACTCGATGTCAGTGAATTTAGACTCTTGGATTCCACCAATTAGTTAGTTCTTAAGAACAAATACAATTGTTTTTTCTCTCTCCTTGTTGTGTGGTAATTCTAACTAAGAGCTATTGATCACTTGGACTACTGATGGATGGATTAGCAATATCTCTGCTAGTCAAAAGGAGACCTGGGACTGTAGTAGTTGCGGATTGGGCTACGATCTGAATGGTTGTGTGTTTGGAACCACCAGCGACTCCATGGGAGAAAGACTTGGCTGTCTACTCCTGCAAACAGTTTCAGAGACCCCCTGTAGGTCGCTACGAGTCAGCACTAACTCAAGGACAGTGGGTTTGACCATATTCAAGAGGAGCCCTGTTGGCACAGCTGTTACGAGCTAGCTGCTACTAGCAAGGCCAGTAGTTCAAACTCACTATTTTCTTGGTAGAAGAAAGACAAGGCTTTCTCCTCCCATAAAGAATTATAGTCTTGGAAATTCACAGGGGCAGCTCTACCTTGTCCTATAGGTCTCAGTGAGTTAAAGGTGGCTCAATAGCCCTCAGACCATAGTAAAGAATGTAGGTTTAATGAGACTTGTGTCACCTTGTTGCTATCCCTTCCCTCTCACCCCAGGTTCCCTTCAGCTTTTCAGCACAGTGACGTTGCGAGCTTACATTAGAATCCTTCACAGGAGTTGTATACATTTTAAAAATATTAGTTAAAATACTTTAAAATGTGGAGGGAAGATGGGGTAAAAAGGCGGAACTGATTATAAGGATCTACATATAACCTCCTCCCTGGGAGACAGTGGGTGAAGGGAGACATCGGTCAGTGTAAGACATGACAAAATAATAATAATTTATAAATTTTCAGGGGTTCATGAGGAAAGGGGTAGAGGGGAGGGAGGGGAAAAATGAGGAGCTGATACCAAGGGCTTAAGTAGAAAGCACCTATTTTGAGAATGATGAGGGCAACACATGTACAATGTGTTTGACATACAATGGATGCATGTATGGATTGTGATAAGAGTTGAATGAGCCCCCAATAAACTGATTTTAAAAAGAAAAAAGAAAAGAAAAGAAATCACTAAGATAAAGGAAAAAACAAAATAACAAAAAAAAAAATCTTGTTATCTTAATCATCAGAGCCCTGGTGGAATAGTGGGTTACACACTGAGCTTCTAACTGCAAGGTTAGCAGATCAACACCACCAGTAACTCGAAAGAAGAAAGATGAAGCTCTCTACTACAAAGACTTTTAGTATTGGAAACCCACGGAGGCTGGTCTAGCGCACCCTATGGAGTCGGCATGGACCCACTGGCAGTGAATTTGACTTTGTTCTCATAAAGCAACTGGCTTTAGTTTATTGACCAAATTATCATTCTTAATAAATCTCCTATTCTTAATACAATTTTAAAATCATTATACAGACAGTAGATTTGCTTGGCAGTTATAGATAATAGATCCAGTGGCCCAAGTAAATAAACTCAAACATGAGATATCCCTTCTAGAATGTTGGTTTTTTTCCTCTGAGGTTGTGAAGTATATTATAAACAAATTAGTTTAATTTTATGATTCCCCCCCCCCTCAGTTTGGTGATTACCTCAAAACAGTTCTCACTATTTATATTCCTGGCGATTGAGAGATATTGATTAATCGTCCTTTCCTTATAACACACTCTGCCAGTGGAATATTTACATGTGCTTAGAATGACTTTAAGTTGAGAGTAAAGGTTGCTCAAATTTGTAGTCTTCAAAAACATATCGCTCTTGCACATTTTGAAGATTATGGAATTAAAACCGAGACACTAGGGACTAATAAAGCAAATATATGAATATCCTAATGAAGAAATAGTGCCTGAGCCAGTCCACAGAGAGGACCACATGGCCAACCCCACTATGAGACG
>NW_022107432.1:6890923-6909697 GCF_000313985.2 Echinops telfairi | reverse complement strand
GGGAGGGAAGGGGAAAATGAGGACCTAATGTCGGGGGTTTAAATAGAGAGAAAATGTTTTGAGAAACGATGCACAAATACGCTTTACACAAATGATGTGTGTATGGATTGGGATAACAGTTGTATGTGCCCCTAATAAAATGTTAAAAATAAATAAATAAATAATAAAGAATGTGAAAAAAAGAAAAAAAAAGAAATAGTGCCTGAAAGCGCATGCTACATAACATCAGATCTGTAATATGTTAAATAATGTAGAAATATTCTTAATATGGTGATGTGAAAAAAAACACACATTTAGTTTTATCTTCAGAGTTTTCCCAGAAGACAGTTTTTCATTTAATTTGAAAAACACAAGTAATATACAATTTTTAAAGTTGAAGTAGAAGTGTAAGTAGAAGCACTGGTGTGTAAGGCAGACAAACCCTATGTAGTAAGTATTAGTCTACTATATTTTGTTCATCCAGTCTGTTGCTTTTAGGACCTAAAATTTTGGTGCTCAATTTCAACTCATCGTGTCCCCAGGTGACAAAGTAGAGCAGCATCTTTACAGGTGCAGTTTGCTAGATCTTTTTCCTGTGACGTTGCTGTGTGAGTTTGAACCACCAACATTTGGTTAAAAGTCAGGCACTTAACTGTTATGCTACCAGGGCTCCATTATCTTTCCAGTTAACCACTACTGAAAGCACAGGATTCTATATTCTTCATAGAATATAGACACTAGAAGACACAGATCTTGGAATTTCAATTACAATTCCTCTGGAATATTAAGGTTCCTTGAAAATTCTATGCAATATACATAGCAGGGAAAATGCTTTATTTTACTTTTAATAAAAAGGCAGTAAATCCTTTCTGTCTGGTTTTGATGATGCTATCATTTGGTCCAAATCTGGTTGTAAAATAGATTGAAAATGTCTGCTTATGAACATTTGCCAGACATTTATTGGGAATCAAACACTTCCTAGCAATCAAATTTATAACATATTTTAAAAATGTAATTAGTCATAGTTGTGTAATGCAAATAGATGTCCACTTTCCCAAGTAGTCATATTTATTAAGATTAAGCAAATTTATTGTGACAGCAGTTTAAAATATATATAATTTCTAATTTAAAAAATTTGTCATATAATTTAGTATTCATTTTAATATTCATTTTATTTTAGCTGAAATCAAAGAATAAATTATTTCATTAGATCTAAGCAAGTAAAATAGGTGTAATCTGGATTCTGAAAATTGAATTTATGTATATTAAAAGGATATTTTCATAAAATTATATGCTATCCTTTAAATATTATATTTGTCAAATAATTCTCATTTGATAATGTGCACTTTTTATTTATTATGAAAATAAAATGAATTATCAATTTAAAATAGTGCTTTCACAGGTGAAGGTACATTCTAAGTCTGGGGGATTGATGATATACATATAGGATTTCATCATAGAAATAGCTTCCATAATTCTGTAGCCTCTAATCACACTTCGTCCCCTAATGTACCTCTAAATCTTTAGCTCTGACAAATCGCACCCCAACCTGTGTGTACTTACACCAAAAGTATCGTGAAGGGATTTTTGTATTTGGTTTGATTGTGAGTAGGAAATGCATCTTATTTAAAAGTCCTTGAAGTAAGAGAGTTGTGAAAATTTATGGAAAGAAATAACTATTCCTGATATGATCACATGTCAGAGTTTTTAGGTTTGTTTGTGCTGGGAAATATGGTCATCTAACAATCCAACCCAGTAGAAAGAGGAGACACATGGTTTAGCACTTATACACCATACTGAAATATTTTCATCCGAATGTTGGAGTAACACCCAACCCCCTACATTTGCACAAAATGTCTATAAAAATTATGACGTCTCTTCACCTATGGGTGTCCATTTTCTCAAACACTGAATGAGAGGAATTAGAACAGAATCTATTCATAATATGGAGATTACATAAATGAGTAAATCAGTATTTGCCAACATTTTAGAGTAACATCTGGCTCTATAAAACTGATTATCAAATAACATTTGAAGGAACAGTGTGAGATTAAACAAAAAGAAAGCTCCATCATAGAGTCGATGCCAGCACATAATGACCTTACAGGACAGGGTAGAACTACCCTGTCAGTTGCTGACACTGGAACTCTGGATGCGAGTAGAAAGCCTCTTTCTCCCCAGAGCTGTTGGTGGTCTCAAATTGCTGCCCTTTTGGTTAACAGCCCAACAGGTAAGCACTGGGTCACAAGACTGGTTTAATGGATAGATTTCTTTCCCTTATAAAAATAGGACATCCTTATGTGACAACGTGAATGTTAGCATTGCTTTGTATTGCAAACGGTTAAAGACAATTGCTGTTGTTGTTCTTTAATGTTATTTGTCCCCTGACTGTTTCCCAGACTTCCATGTCAGATGTGACATTAATTAGGGGTTTTATACTCATTGTTTTCTGGTCCTTTTGCTTGAGCCAACTGTGCCTTCAGCTCAGCAGGATAATCTCTCTAGATTCCATCACTCAGACTCCCTGGCCACCTATCACTCTCAAGGTAAGGTCAGGGAAGGCCTGGTCTGAAACTGCAGGGAAGAAATAGAGAGATGATTTATATTTCATCTAATGTTTACGCACACTCTTCTCTCTTCTGTAAGTCAATGTTATCATAGTGGACCAATAGGTAACATCAACATAAATGGAGAAAGGACTTATGTAGTATTAAATAAAATTGTCGCTGGGGGAGGGTGAGGGGCCAGCCCCCACCCGCTGATTACTCCTACGAGTTCAGTAATACTACTTCTGGGTTCAGTAATGCACAATTGTACAGTTGAGATATATAAGTATTATATTAAAGTCATCAAGAGCATGAGAGATAATACAATAATACAGTCAGACACATTACATGATACATAGCAACATTGCTCACCTTAGCCCAGCTTGGTGGTCCTCATGGAGGGGGCATAGCCGTCAGAGAAGAAGCCGCTGCTTCATCCTCCTTAGTCACCTTCTCCAGCCACCCTCTGGCCAGCCACCCTCTGGCCAGCCACCCTCTGGCCAGCTACTCTCCGGCCAGCCACCCTCCCGAGAACCAGGGAGCCTCATTATTTATTGCTAACCACGCATCATAGTCATACATCACAGAAAGGGGCAATACAATTCATTCTAGAACAAGTTTGCTCACTCTAATGTCTCACATAATAAAACAGACAATTACTATTCTGGGAGGCATGCAAGTTCCCTGGTGGTGGACAATAACCTGAGTCACCAGGAGGGATATTAACATAGGCAATACAATCAATGGGAGAGGAATCACCTAGGGGTGTGCCCACATTGGTTGTGGAATAGACTGTGGTGTCTGCTTGATCTAGACAGCTGATAATGGCTAACTAACTTGGTCACCCTTGGGCGGGTTTGCCCTCTCTTGCAAGTGAATAGACCACCATTATCCTTATCAGAAGGGAGTGGGTCTTATTCAGGGTGAGTCAGACTAATAGTCTAGCCACTACAGATGGCTGATGTTAAGGAGAATAACCTCTGACCTACTCTCGCTGATCACCTATTGTACAGTCACTCTTAAGCAGTTAAGTTTGGTACATATTTTGGGGAGACAACTTAAGAGAAATCCTTCTGTTCCCCACAGACTTAAAGTGTCAAGAATTTGGGCTTGCTTGGATCCACAATCAGTGCTAATGGGAGTAGCAGTCAAGAGATCAAATGAGCAATGCATTGGGTAAAGCAGCTTCACAGGATTTCTTTAGCGTGTTGGAAAGAAAGGGTGTTACTTTGAGGTGCATCTGACCCAAGCCATATTTTCAATTGCTTCAGAGGCATGTCCAAGTTTTGTTGGACATTGAATAAGGAAGACTAAAGAAGACTAGATGCATTTTAATGATGGTGCTGGTGAATAAGATTGAAAGTACCATGGACGGAGTAGGATTTTGTTCTGTTGTTCTTAGAGTCTCTCTGAGTCGGAACTGACTTGATGGAACCTAACAACAACAACAACAACAACAACATAGGACAGCCCTCTCTCACACGACTGCTTTCTCACACTCATGACTTCTCCTTGGCTATGCAAGGAAGGGTTTGACTTTTTTTCTGGTGTGACTAATCACTTGCTGTTCCATCATCCCTTGTTGATATAGTCCATATAGTGAGTACTCTTTAATTATACCTATATGTAATGTCCATAACACATCCTATACAAATTTTACTCATCAACAAGTTATACATTTGAACCTCCTGGACCTGAATGAAGCCGAAGATTCCAAAGAATAGGACAATGTACTCTCCCACTGCCTTTGAAACACTATTTTACATAAAATGCAGTTGTTCTCAAAATATCTTTTTTTTCCGCGTTCTCCGGTCTCTTGCTTTGTGGTTCTCAAAATGTCTTTTGCTTTCTTATATATCCTTGGCATAAAATTTGGCAAGTATTTTAGAAGCAGAGTTTTAAAGATGTGAGTCACAGAATCCAAGGTATAATCTCAAAAGTGTGCCCATCATAGGATGCTACAGAGAAAATGACTGTCAGATAAAGTCCACCAGAACTTAGCTCCTTCCTTCAATGTTTCTACATCAACCGGAACCCAACTTCAGGAAAGGCATAACTGGGGCTACATAAAATTAAGCCATTTGCTTACTTCATTAGAAAATACAGGACGTCAATTCCTTGATAAATTTAATTGTCAAGTGCAGGTGATAGAGTATACCTCTCAGGAGATCAGAAAAGCTTATTTCAAGCTAACAAGTGGACTTCAAAAAGTTAGTGGGAAAAAAATCTCAGTCTTTTGATGCCACTTTTCATGAACATTAAAAGGCCCCTCATATCTTATAGCTTCACACAATATTTAATAAACATTGTGGATTTATTTCTTCCATGAGTAACTGTGCTGGGTAATGTACAGTGCACTTTTGAACAAAATGGGCAAAGTCCCTGTCTCCATCAAATGGACAGTTGGGAGAAAGTATGTGGTCTCTTTCTCTCACTTTTTGATTGTTGGTGTTATCCATTGAGGAACGAGAGAATAAAGGAGGCCTGGTTTATTTCCCTTGTCTACTAGGCTCAGCTAAGCAGACACCTACTGGCCAGGAGAAAGGGATCTTATCTATGGAAAGGTCTAGTCTAAAAGCTTCCTTATATATACTGTAGTTAGTAAACCCAGAGTCTATGGAGAGACTTGCTTCCCTGCAGAGTATCACATAACTGATGAATATCTGAGGGCATAAAGTGAAGATGTTTCATAATTTAAATGTTCCCTGCTCTGTAAGGTTCTCTGGGGATAGATAGTTAAAGATTAAATGTGTCTCTCTGATATGAGAAGAAAGATAAGAAGCTTCCTTCCCTATCCCAAGTCTCTCTACATTTTACCTGACAACTGAATTATATGGATCCTTGAAATTGTGGGTAAACCTTCATGCTAGGTATAAGCTCTGGCTAATGGATCCAATTGGAGTATGTTTTTCTGAGTATTAGCTCAGCCTTTCAAGGAGGGGCAGTACCTGGGTACAATATCATCCAGTTACAGATTAAGATAAATGCCGTGAAGAAAAGGGGCAGGAGAGCTTAAAAGTGTATCAAGTGGGGCCAGTTGACATTTAGGTGACAAAGAAGGCTTCCATGAGAAGGTGTCTTCAATATTAATATCAGAATACCAAATAAATTCAGGTTAACTGAGTGTTATAGCTTGGGATAGGGGTTGTTTTTTAAAGTTTTAAAAAACTGTGTTTTATAAATTCTCTTTGATTATATTTTGCATAGTTATATTTTATCAATTTCATTTCATTTATTTATTAAGACATTTGATAACTTAATATTTATTAACTTAGCACCAAAATTAACATAATCAAATATAAGTTTCTAAAAGTGTTACTCATTCTTCACATTTTAAATCTAAAGGTTTTCTCTTCTATATACCTCAGCTTTCTCCCCAGGGATAGGAGTCAACCAATTCCATATTTCAGTAAGTTATTATGATTTTCTTCATCTCAGGATACAACTGTGTTGCAGCTTTATCACACTGAACCCCTGCCTTCTTGTTGACTTACAGGGCCTTTGATGTTAGATGATGTTTTATTTACCTTTGTTTATTTCATTTGGTTTTACACATTTTTATTTACTCTTTCATCTTTTATACTTGGTATATAAGTGGCGCTCTGTGTATATTTCCAAATAAATAACAATTTAAATTAATTTCAGCCAACATTTCTAAAGTATTTAAATAAAACAAAGTGATAACTTGGATGAACAAGACCAATCAAATCTATTTATTTACAGATTTATTAAGGACTGTAAGAAAAATAGTTACACATTTTAATTAAGGTAACACTAGTAATAAAGTGGGAAATGATTTCCAAAAACTCACATACCAAATAATTTTCACAAGACCTAATAGCAAGGTATCTATTTAAAAATAGGTACACAGATCATCCAGACTTTGAAAACCAAAAATAAAACTAAAACAAAATGCTGAGCAAATTCTGACTCAGATTAACCCAGTACGGCAGGGTAGAACTGCCTCTGAGTTTTTACGGGAGCAGAAAGCCTCATTGTTCTCCTGAGGAGTGGCTGGTCGTTTTGAACTGCTGACCTTGAAGCTAGCAGACCAGTGTGTAAGCACTATCCCACCACAGCTCCAGGTTCAGTCTTTAGTGCAGGTTACGTGGTCAGGACACATATTGGGACCCACGCTGTGAGATCTAGAGACAGCTGTTCTCAAGTGAGAGAACAAGAGGAGTGGATGGATGGAACTGCATGGATCTAATTGGAAAGCAGTATGGAGATGAGAAACCAAAATTTAAAATCCATTTTTGTTTTTTCCTGTGCTCACCCATAAATGTTTGGAATAATTACAAGGGGCTTCCTTCCAATTCCTACTCAAGTTGTTTACTACTGTGAATTTATTCCAGAATAAGTTGGAGGGGAAAAATTAGATACGTTTTGAGAAGCCTTAAGAAAAGGAGATGCAGGATATTGAATAGGGGGAGTCCTACTCCCCCATTTTTTCCAATTAAATCTGTGAAGCAAATAACACAAGGTTGAGGGTGTATCACTGTGGGTGGAACCACTTCCCAGAATAAAGAAATGTAGACTTATTTTATATTCTCCTCAGGTTTCAAGTGGTCTTGTACTTCACCTTTGTTTATGAAAGATCCAGAGTTGAATATGGCATGATACCATGGGAGTTAGATATTCAAAAATTGTTAGAGAATTTTTGTAACCTCTAAGTCTTCTCCAGATTAATCTACTCCAAATTCTCTATCTCTGAGAAGAAATGGGAAAGAATCATTGGTGCTCAGCAGAAAACTGGCAGCCCATCTGCAACTTTTCCTAACGAGGGAGAAATTCATGTTGAGATCACGATAATTCTTAATTTGCATTTCTGCATTCCTTAAACAGAATTTATGTTTTGAAATGTTTAATTCCCTTTCCCTTCCACTCTCCCCAACAAAAAGGCTGGCAGTCCATCCTTTTCTCATTAATCTGTCTGCTTTAACTTGGCATGTCTATTTTGGCTTCTCATGTGTAGGCTTAATGTCATGGCCTGGGTCCCAGTAAAAGCTAGCTTGCCATTCAACATTTGAGCCAAAGGTAAGTAGAAGCTGATTACATGCTTGAGTTAATTGGTAACAATACACACTAAAATTTTAAATTAATCATCATCATAAAATAGAAATGCTATGAGAGATGTGGATAAATTGGATATTTGATAACATTTTATTTTGTTGAATGTTAAGAAAAACCTAAACTACCAGACCCACTGCCAATCAGTGGATTCTGACTTATCTTAAGCACTTCCTTCTGTGGAGTAGAGTCGTACTCACGGTAACCCTGTAGAACAGGGGAGAATTGCCCTTGTGGGTTTCCAAGACTGAAAATCTTTATGGGAGTAGAAAGCCTCATCTTTCTCCCTTAGAGTGTCTGGTGATTTTGAACCGCTGACCTTGTGGTTGGCAGTCAAACATAACCCACTCTACCACTAGGGCCCCAGTGTAGGCATTGTTAGACTGCTAATCCTTAGTGGGGCAGATAGCCTCAACTTTCTCCTGCAAGTGATAGTGGGTTTGAATTGTCACCCTTCCAGTTAGCATTCCCACACTTACTCAACAGTGCCAGAGAGAGTTTCTCTATGCTATTAAAAACCTCACTGCTTTTTAGTTGACTTTGACTCCTAGGAATCATGTGGGGCAGAGAAGAACTACTCCCCAGGTTTTCCATTATTAAATATTTACAGCATCTTTCTTTCAACCCGTCCTGATCCCCGTCTCTGCCTCGCAGTGGCTGGTGAGTTTGAACAGCCAACTTTGCGGTGAGAAGCACAACGCTTTCCTCACAGGGCCACCAAGGCTCCTTGCCGAAAAAGTCAGTAAGGGAAAAACCAAGGCTTCCAAATGAATTATTAAATGTCTTTTTCAGAGAATTTGAGAAAAACTGAAATTATGTTAGATTATTCTTACTCCTAATATTTTTTAAAAAATTATTGAGCAACCATAATGACAGGTCAGAGGTTCAGCCACTTTTTCTATTTAAAGTTAGTAAAATTCTATTATTAGCACGAAGGATCCTTAAACCTCTGTAAGAAAGTAGTTTGTGTATGAAAAGAACTCATAGACTTAAATGCCATCTATCACCAGCTTTCTGATGGTTCATTTAGGAAAATTATCAGAGGATAATGGCTAGTTGTCAATATTTTATTATGTTATGAACTAAAAATCCACAAATGATACAAATGTATCATATTTACTTACCCTCCCTGTAATACCAAAGCATACCTGAAGACACAGAGGAAAAATTGTCCGTACATTGTTTCTTTGCATTAGAGTTTAAAATGTACCACTAGTTTTAATTAATAAACTATTTTTCATATTAATTATCATTGCTGCCTACATATTTCCTTTAGTTCCCAAAAAACCCCCACAAATCCATTGAAACTCATGGCAATATTGTGAGTTAAGTAGACATTCGAAGGGTATTTGAATTCCTAGTCAATATTTATAGCATCATTTTCCTGAGGACAATTGAATCCCAAGCAAAATAACCGACTGAAACATGAATTTAAGACACAGTCCACATTGAAGCTGTGGGCTTTCTGTATCTCATGAATATCAGGAATATACTTGCTGGATGTTAAATGTATAAAACATAGCCAATAATCTGTAATTTCTCAAAAATATTTATAAATCTTATAGTGATCATGTAATTAAACTCTTTATAGATCAACAGAAATGAAATTATCTAGCTATTTAAAACATAAAAATATGAAATAACTTAAAGAATAACTTAATTACACGAGTATTTTTCATAAAAATTTCCAAGGGCACTGTTTGCTTTAATAAATTGTAACCATACTCTAAGAAATAGTAGGGATATTACATAAGATAAAGTGAAAATATTTATAAATTAACAAAATAAGAAAATTTCTAATGTACTAATTCTAAGCATTACAATGAATAGACAATATGCTTAGGGTGAATTTTAGAATTCTGGTCACTGTAACGATTTGACCTTTGACCTGTGTATTGTTTATCTAAAAATGTTTTGGCTTTTAAGAGCCTCCCAAAAACTTCAAATAGTTTCAAAAGAGTTGATAAGATCAAGTACACCTAGACTGCAATTTAATTCTGAAAATCTGAATCAAGCTACCACTTCTGGTCCGGGTAATCCTTGGCCTTGATTTCCTCCAGTGAGATAATCTGATTAAAATACCTTCGGATGTCTAGGAGCAATAAATAAGAAAATGCTTCCAAGAGGCTATTTTAAACTATAGAGTCCCGTAGTTTGTTAATAGTATTCCCTAGGATTAGGAGCCCCTTGGAGCCATAGTGGTGTAGTGGTGATGCCCTGGTCTCATAACTGCAAGGTCAGCAGTTTGAAACCACGAGGCCTCCATGAGAGAAAGATGGGGCTTTCTATCCCTGTAAAGAGTTACCGTCTCAGATACAAGCAGAGGCAGTTCTGCCTGGTCCACTGGAGTCGCTGTGAGTTGGCATTAGCAAGACGGCAATGTGTTTTGTTTGTGTTTGTTTTCCAGTTTGCGGAGCTATCACTGATCAGAGGAGACTTGGCTGTGCAATAGTTAAAGAGCTCAGTTGCTAACAAACAGGCCAACAGTTCAAGCCCATTAGTCCCTCTGAGAAAGAAAGATGTAGTAGTCTGCTTCCATGAAACTCTATGCTGCAGTTCTACTTTATCCTATGGGGCATTATTATGACTATAGGTTGGAATAGAGCTCAGGTTTTATTTTTCTAGTTTTTGATGACTGATAAGCAAACATCCAAACAACAGTCCAAATGGAAAATTAAAGTAGTTGGATCACAAGCATGACTTAGCAGCTGATGGCTCTTGCATATCTAGAATGGGAAAAACATCGAAATGGTTGGATTATCATTCTTTTGTGTCTAAATGAGATAGTACTGATTGAATTGTGACTACCTTTATTACTGCAGAAATCTAGAATATAAATAGATTTTTAACAACCGCCCCCCAAAAAACCCCACAAACGGCCATTGAGCAGATTCCAACTCATAGCTACTCTTTATAGGGTTACTGAGATTGTAAATATTTATGGGAGAAGCCTCATCTTTCTCTCATGGAGGGACTGGTGTGTTTGAACTACTACCCTTGCAGTAAACAGCTCAATGCCTAACCTACAATGCCAATGTGGCTCCTGATTTAGTTTCCATATTTTAACATTTTTAAACTACTTAATTGGTTAAAATTAAATTTTCATGAAAATCTTAGCAAATTATTAATTTCCTCTGGACTCCATATATGTAAGTTATACTAATCTTCATCATACACATCAGTCACAATTGGACAAATTCTTTTTCTTACCACCTTCTTATAAAACATGGTTTCTTTCTAGAGTTTTAAAAGAGATTTTCCAGAACAGATGCTTAACAGACAAAATAGGCAGGTGTTTTACATTAGCTACTTCTCAGTATATCTATGAAATTCGTTTGTGGAGCCATTATTGACATTGATATGAATGATGTCTGTAGCACAGAGTCACACCAATCTGTTAGCAGTGATTTCTGGCTTGAGTGATATTTTTCACATTACCTACATTCTGTGTCCTGGAGTATTTTCAAAGCTCTTGCTGTTGATTAAATTCTAGACCAGGCAATTGCTAACATCTCCAAAATATAATATTTTCCTAAATAGATTTGAAAATGCTATTTCATTCACACATTCTGGAAGAGCTTCTTTTCCTATATTGAACCATATGTTCAGCTTCTATCATATATTCCTAATTCCAAAAACCTTCTGTCTCATCATGCGTCACATCAATCATCAAGGTGTTTACTGGGAAGCCATTTGGTCATGAACTATATGACATTCCTTCTAGATACAAATTAAATGCAATCTCAGCATATAGTTCTCTATCATGCATCATTCGAGGTGGTTGGAAAAGACAGGCTTTAATGACATGAAAAGCTTGGGCAAATGCAGTTCCAAATATTTTGGTGTGAAAAATACTATGGTTACAATGAACTTATGCTCAGTTTCTCTCCAGTAAAATATATTTCTGAGACTCTGTAAAAAAGCCTACAGAAAGACCATAAACTCTGTGATAGGTATGTTTATTGTGCAAACTTGGCCAATAGGAATATGTGGGATTAATCAGGTCACAGTTCGATTGGAGGGCAAAGAGATAAATGGCTCTGCAAGGCCTGCCCTGTCTCTCTCACTCTCTCATGATCAGTGTGTGCTGGAGCATACTGGAGTGTGCTGGAGTCAGTTCTCTGCCTCACCCTGTGAGCTACACTATCTGTGGGCCAGGCCAATCCATGGATCATGTCGCTAGAGCTTGAGGCCCCTTTGAGACCTGTTTTGTCAAACTGCTGGTTCTTACATCACTTGAGCTTGTGGCTAGTGGATTCCGTTGCCTTGCATTGCTTGGGTTCGATATCCTATCTGGGCCTGCTTCAATGACTGTTGGTGACCAACCCACCTGCTTAACTGCCTGTGAGGAGACTCTACTTGCCTTGTCCCAGACAGGAAGGACTCTGCGGTTTGCTTCCTTGACCTTGGGCCCTGCAGCCCACATGAGTTAAAGGACTTCCAGCATTTTAACTGTTCCACAGAATTGAGTTGAACTGAACCCTCTGTACTGCTGTGTGGAGTAATTAGCTTTTATATTCCTTCTTGCTGTATAAACCTATCCTCATACATGTATCTATATCTATCTATCTATCTATCTATCTATCTATCTATCTATCTATCTAATCTATCTAATCTAACCATGTCCTGGTTTCATTTCTCTAGAGAACTCTGCATAACACAAAATTGCTATACACTTTTGTCAATTTCTTTCAGATGAAAAAATATGTTCTCACTCTGTTTCCCTCTCTTCTTCCCATTCACCTCTTTACCTCTGTCCTTCACTTGATTTTTTCTCAAATGACTCTTTTACAAGTATTTCTATAAATAACTAGATTTAAGCTGAAGATTTTATATATAAATATTCCAGATGTGATTTGTATTTGCTCTGGTTGTTGCATGCCCTTGAGCCAAATCCAACTCAAGAGACCCCAAATGCAGCAGAAACAAACACCGCTCAGTCCTGCTCCCACAATGGTATATTTGAGCTCATAGCTGTTGCCACTTGTCATTCCATCTTGTGGAGGGTCTTCCTCTTTTTCACTGCCCCTCTGCTTTACCAAGTGTGATATACTTTCCCGAGGATTGGTCTCTCCTGATGTGTCCAAAGTATGATGTGTCCAAAAGCGTTTGTTCTTTTGTCAGTCCACGGTACTTTCAATATTTTCATCAGCACAATCGCTCAAATCAAGGATGCCTTGATTTGCATCAATTCAATCATGCATTAATTCTTCTTTGCCCTGCCTTTGGAATAGCCAACTTTCATATGCATAGGAAGCTGTTAAAAAATACCATGGCTGGGTGAAGTGAATCTTAGTCCTCAAACTTACATTCTTGTTCTTCAATACTTCGAAAAGCTCTTGTGCAACAAATTCACACAATGCGATGTGTTGTTTGATTTCTTAATTGCTGCCTCTGTTGGGCTGAGAACAGCAAGGTCTCTACTTCAAGACCACTAACTGCTCTGAGGGAGAAAGATGAGGCTTTCCATTCCCATAGAGAGTTAAGGGTTCCTTCAGGACATGACACTGGAGGTTGGGGGAGTGGAGGCCAATAACGATGAGTACAAGAATGAAGAAAATGTTCTAAAACTGATTGTGGTGATTATTGTACAGCTCTTCTTGGTGTGATTGAACTATTGGATGATATGAAATGTGAATTATATGCCAATAAAATTGTTGGGGGGGGGAAATAAAATCACCCCATTACTCAATGATCTAAAACAAACAAACAAAAAGAGTTGCAGTCTTGGAAACCGCCCAGAGCAATTCTACCCTGTTCTATGGGGTTGCTGGGGGTTGGTATTTGCTTGGTGGCAATGAGTTTGGCTTTGGTTTGGCCTCCAGAAGCATAGATGGTGGAGCCAAGCAAGATGAAATCCTTGATAACTTCGATCTGTTCCCTTTTCTTTGTGATGCTCCCTATTGATCCAGTTGTGAGGATGACATTGAGTTGTAATCCACATTGAAGGCTGTAATCCTTGATCAATAGCAAATGCTTCAGAACCTCCTCACTTTTAGCAGGCAGTGTGTCATTATTTACATACATACTACAGGTTGTTAATATGTCTTCCTCCTGATGCCACAGTCCTCATAGAATGTAGCTTCGTGGATTCTTTACTGAGCATCAGATTGGATAAGTGTGGTGAGAGGATCAAACCCTGATGACATCTATGTGCTGTTAGAATTTTCAAAAGGGGAAATTTTACTTTCATTTATTGTTTTGAAAATTTTAATAAGAGCTAATAAGCAGATATCATTCCATAGTTCAATCATATCAAACAATATTTTACAATTACTACCAAAGTCAGTTTTAAAACATTTTCTTCCTTCGTGAACTCCTTGATCTCAGCTCCCCTGTGCCCCCTGCACCGCCCCCACCACACTACGCCCCCATGAACCATCGTTCTACTTGTCTCTATAGGTTCATCAATCCTGGGTTTCATACACAGAGAATCACAGAGCAAGGGTTTAAGAGGGCTACCCACAATGACAAAATACATCAGAGATAAACTCCAATATGAAAAACAAACACAACACACACACACACACACACACACACACACACACACACACAGAAAACACTGAACACCAGATCAGGCCCTAAGTCTATTAGCTGAGGGATCAAGTGACAAGGTTTTAACCGTTTGAGTCAGATATTTTCGTTTCTTAATGCCAACACAGTCTACATGTATACGCCTATTTACTGCAGAGTGGTTCCGCTTTGCTTTTATTTATAGCCCAGCATATCATTTCGTGCATATTACTAAATATTAATAACTCCTAAGAAAGAAACACTCTATATAAGTTAATCAAATAAAGAGTACTATTTTGAGCCACCCAATGTACTTTCTTAATATTTAGAACTCAAAGATAAAAGCCCCCCCTATCTATTTTCTTCAATTTTGTTAGTTAAAAACAAAAACGGGGGTTTAATCAGCATATGAAATATAAGATACAAGGAAACTCCATAATGAAGTGAACATGTAAATGTAATCACTTAGCATTCTGAAACTAATTAACAGAGAGGATGAATTCTTTCACCTTTGGTAGTTCTTATTCTGGTTTAATTTTCTTCATCATAATTGGAATAAAGAATGCTCTCTAAAGCTAATTTGTTTGGTGTAAGGGCATCTACTTTAACTGCATTTTAAAAAATGTTTCTTCCACTAGAAGCCAATGTAAAGATGTGACTGTACCAACCCACTTACACATGGGAATCAAGGTAGAGTTTTTGTTGCTTTCTTGTGACAGATAGTAGGATTTACCACTAATTTCTTGACTTTGGAAGGGCACTAGATCAGTTTCCTAGTTCTGCCTCTGGAATACAAATAACAAATAGTAGGTGACTTTAAAGAACACCTTTATTTTCTCAAAATTCCACAGGCTCAAAGACTGAATCAGAATTCAGTTGTAGCTATTCCTTCCTGAGGGTAGCACCAGGTGTTCCTTGGTGAGCCTCACTTGACATTTATTCACACCGCCCCCGCCCGTTTGCATGTATCTATTGTAATTTTTTTAATGTCAATGATTAGATTTAGAACCCACTTGCTTGAGTGCAACCTAAGGAACATAACATTGAAAAGCCCATTTTCAAACAAAATTATATCCACAGGGATCATAATAGGTTCCTACAGATATTTTACAGAATGTATTTTTAATCCATAACAGATATGCTGAACACGAATCTCATTTTCTAAGGAAGCAATCTAAGGTGGATACAATCTTAATACATAGGTATATTATTTTTGTAAAAGGATAATTGATTAGAAAACTACACGTCTCTTCTAGGTAACTGTGGATTTATGTCATTCATTTTTATTTTCCCCTCCTCCCACCATTCCTTTCATCCTCTTGTTGATCCTGTTTTTCTTCCTTTCTACATCTGTGGTGTTCTCACTCCTTCTTTCTTCCTCACCCACTCCGAGGAGAGCAATGCGGAGTGCACTTGTCATACTATTTAACTGGAATCATTTTGCCAGGATGGCACCTTACTTATTACTTCTCTTGCTGCCATCAGATTTTTAAGTTTGCTAATTAGATGAGCAAAGTTTGTGGGGCGCAGCCAAATCCTGCCGCTAGGGGTTTGACTCATGTAAAAGGAGGTGGCAGCTTCAGCTGTGACAGCTGCGGAAGGTTTCTTAAAAACTCGTCACGTCCATGAAGCAATTCCATGTTAAATGTTTCTTACTGATGCCTTTTAATTGCAATAACAGTGAGGTCCAAAAGGAGCTTGGGACTAAGTGTCGGGGGCATTTCATTAATCGGCTGTGTTGTGTGAATTGTGGACACAGCTATTCATCATAGTGTTTCCTTGCTGTCTTTCATAGACGAGGGCTGGCACCATTGGCATGAGCCATCTCACGGCGCCAGTCCAAGGCCTAAGAAGATAATAGATAGGAAACAGCTTTGAACAGCACAGGGTACTGTAGGAAGACAAAGGGTTATTATTATTTCAACACAGCATGTACATAACATCTTCCCAAACCACTGAATTATTTGTTTCGGTCCTAAAATAATAATTTAAAAAAATCCTCCCGTTTTCATTGTTTCTAGAATTGAACAATGCAGATATAAGCAAACTGTTAGTCATTACACATAACATATAAGACACTCCATGGATGAGCTTCAATAGAAATATTTAGAATTAAGAATAAATAAAATTAAGAATATGGTGAAATCTTTTTAACAAATTACACAGTTTTGCAATTTTCAGAACAATTGTTTATTTCTTCAGCCTCTCATGCAGGAGCGTGTGTTGTTCAATATCTTATTCTTTGGCATCAATATTTTACAGGTTGACACACCTTAGGAGCAACCTAGTAAACCATTTTTGTCAAGCTTCTCACCTTAGTTTTTAAGGCAAAAGGTTGAGACTTCAAGAGGGATTAAATGCTTCCCACAAGGTTACCTAACTCAGCAGGATAAGAGCTAGAATAACTATGCTTTCTGATTTCCCTTCCACTATCTACTGCAAGAGATGATAACTGTTTTGAGAATTCATGTGACTGGTCCCCCCAAATAAACTAGCATTGCCTGATCATTACCACCATTTTGTTTGATCTCTAGTTGCTATCAAACTATTCTGACCATTTTTCTCCCTCCGTAGCTCCATTGGAAATCAGTAGAGCAGCGCTAGGTCCTATGTTCCACGTGCATTCTCAGACTTCTCTTACGAAAAGACTTCAGTTCCACATGAAAGACACACGCCTTATGCGTCTGGGTTGGTTGAATAGCTGCCAAAATTACAGGAGACCTTGTAGGTTCCCTACACTCTCTTTGTTTAACTTTATCAATTTTTTCATGTTTATTATCTATCTACTAGGATAAAATTAGGTGGGGGCATATTTTACTTGTCCTAATATAGAAGAAAAATGTGCCTGCAGCCTAAACATTCCTTTGACTGCTTTGTGTTATTTGCAACAGATGAATCTAATTTGTATTCAGACATCAGTGCTATAACTAACTAGAGAAATAAAATGAATGTCTATGACCTCTCTTCAATTATTTAGTCAGGATGAAGTGTCAATTGCCTAAAAGTAATGACACTGTGGCTATACTTAGTGTTATATCTATTAGATAGAAATCCAAGGTGATATATGTATATATATATATATATATATACACACACACATATATCACCTTGGATTTAGATAGAAATTAGATATTAGATAGAAATCCAAGGTGATATATGTATATATCTAATAGATAGAAATATATATATAAACATACAAGCATATAAAAACATAAATATAATAAATTAATGAAATTGAAGGTTAAAGTAACACAAAATCACTGTATTCCTTTTAAGAGATCATATATTAGGCTTCAATTAGTTGGGGGTCACAAGAGACTAAGCAGAAACCCTCCATCATACTATTCAAATAGGATGCTATGTTTTCTTTAATCATTTATACACTAGAGAATAAATTATGTGAAATATAAACATTTATATTTTGATCATCAGTAATAGCAGCAAAATTCCTTCTTCTGTGATATAGTATTCCTAGATCAGGTGGATAAAAGATCATCACAAAGATCTTAAATATAAAATAAGGTGCATTAAAGACCATACTGCTCATTTCACTCTAACTAATCTATGCAGATACTATTGGAAGTTTTATAAAGCTAAATAATTCACTATAATTCACAAATCAATGCATATATCATCACATTATTATCTGAATACAAGGTATTACTCTTGCCATGCCACATATCTGTTCAGAGTACATACTACAGTCCCATGTTTAATAGTAACTGCAATAATAATCATCGACAGGAAAACATTTGAACATGTTTCTACATGATATTATGCATATGGTATCAGCGAGTTTTCATTCTGAAGGATACCCCTTCTGGAGGTACCAACAGCTAGACATGAGTCAAATGTTGTTTTGGTGATGGAGAGGGTCACAGTAAAACAAAAATTCAAAAGCAGTTGATTGGTGAATATGAAATACAAAAGGATTGTAAGATGCAAATATTCAAAGGTCAAAGGTTAAATTCAGATGAAGTGTTCCTGCCTTTTCTCCCTGGGCGCCATTGATTTCATTATATGACAGGTGGGTTTAAGTGAGGAATGTTTGGTCTCTGACTCTGTCAATCCGGGTACTTTAGAGAAACAAATCCACAGAAACACACGTACAAATGCTGGTGTGGAGTAGGGGACCAGTGGAGAGGTCTGAGGGGCCGGCACCAATCCCAACTACTACATGGACACCTGCCCCTCCTCCCAGAAGAATTCATTTCAAAGGACAGCATTGAATCTGCAGCTCTGAGAGGGGGACATATCTGATCAGACTACACGGGAGCACATGAAGGGGGAGGAGGAGAGATTGGAGCACATCCTGGCCAACCAGGCCCTGAGGACAATGTTCCTGATTAGAGAAGCCAGTTCACAGAGAGGATCACATGGCTAGCCCCACTATGAGACACGATGTCCCTCACTTACCCATAGCCCTACAGGGGACAACACCGGAGAAACAGGGTGGGAATTGCGGCCAATCAGATCCTGCCATACCAAGGCAAAACAGTAAGGGGGTGCAACAGAACAGAAAGGGAACGAGTGGCAGGGTCCCCAGGGAATGCTGAAGGTGAATTTTGGGGCCAGGGCATGGTGCCCCAACAGACTGGATAGGAAAACACTCCTAAAGGCTATCAAACAGACCTTGAACTAACTACAAGCTTTTCTTCTTGTGTTT
>NW_022107432.1:6889540-6890823 GCF_000313985.2 Echinops telfairi | reverse complement strand
CAGCAAACAATCCTTGAACTAACTACAAGCTTCTCTTTCTTGTTGGGTTTTGTTTTGTTTTTTTGTCATTGGTTTGTTGTTATTGATGTTTTGTTGTATATTGTTGCTTGGTTTTGCTCTGTCTTGTTTTTGTGCATGTTATTGTCTCCACAGGTCTGTCTAAATAAGATAGGATGGAAGGGGTGCAAAGCAATGAAGTCCCCAGGGAAGACAATAAATAGACTTTGGGGCCAGGGCATGGTGCACCATGAGACTGGATAGGAAAACACTCCTAAAGGCTATCAAACAGACCTTGAACTAACTACAAGCTTTTCTTCTTGTGTTTTGTTTTGCTTTTTGTCATTGGTTTGTTGTTATTGATGTTTTCTTGTATATTGTTGCTTGGCTTTGCTCTGTCTTGTTTTTGTGCATGTTATTATCTCCGTAGGTCTGTCTAACTAAGATAGGCTGGATGAACAATCTGGAGGAGAAACATGGAACCAACAGTTCAGGGGAGACAAGGGAGAAGGGGAGGTGGGGGGGAAAGGTAGTGGTGCTAACAAACCCAGGGACAAGGAAACACCAAGTGATCCAAATCGGTGGTAAGGAGGGTGTAGGAGGCCTGGTAGGGCGTGATCAAGGGTAATGTAACCAAGAGGAATTAGTGAAACCCAAATGAAGACTGAGCATGATAGTGGGACAAGAGGAAAGTCAAAGGAAATAGAGGGAAGAGCTAGGAGGCAAAGGGCATTTATAGAGGTCTACATAAAGGCATGTACATATGCAAATATATTTATATATGAGGATGAGGAAATAGATCTATGTGCATATATTTATAGGGTTAGGATTAAGGTAACAGAAGGGCCTCCACTCAAGTATTCCCTCAATGCAAGAATACTTTCTTCTATTAAATTGGCATTCTACGATGCTCACCTTCCCAACACAACCCCTGAAGACAAAGTGGGTGAATAAGCAAATGTGGTGAAGATAGCTGATGGTGCCCAGCTATCAAACAATATTGCGTCTGGGGTCTTTAAGCCTTGATGGTAAACAAGTGGCCCTCTAGCTCAGAAGCAACAAAGCCCACATGGAAGAAGCACACCAGCCTGTGTGATCACGAGGTGTTGAAGGGATCAGTTATCAGACATCAAAGAACAAAAAATCATTATCAATTTGTGCTTACCTCCATGATAAGATCGCTGAAGATAAATGGGTGCATAAGCAAATGTGGCAAAGAAAGCTGATGGTGCCTGGCTATCAAAAGATATAGTGTCTGGGGTCTTAAAAGCTTGAAGGTAAACAAG
>NW_022107432.1:6886463-6888961 GCF_000313985.2 Echinops telfairi | reverse complement strand
AGCAGGGAGGAAGGGGGAAAAATGAAGAGCTGATGCCAGAGGCTTAGGTGGAGAGCAAATGTTTTGAAAATGATGAGGGCAATGAATGTACTAATATGCTTTACACAATTTATGTATGTATGTATTGTGATAAGAGTTGTATGAGCCCCTAATAAAACAATTTAAACAAACAAACAAACAAAAGATATTAAAAAAAGAAACTCATGTATAAGAGAGAGTTTTATATAAAGGGTAAGTGCACATTAAGGAAACATTCCAACCCAGTGCTGCCCAAACCCACAAGTTCAACATTAACCTATATGTCCGACACCAATCCACAAAGTCCTCTTCCATCTCACAAAACACATGCAATGATGCTGACCACAGGAGGAAAGCCGGATTAGTGAATGTGTCAGCATTTCAGTGCTGGCAGGGGTCTCCACATGGGAGCTCCAGCACCCAGGTGTGCATCCGGGTAGGTCAATGCATCTTCTCCTCAGGGATGTCTTGCAGGAAGTGAGCCTTGCCAGCTGAAGCAGGGAAATGGCTAAGGAAGCTGCACCATGGTCCAACCATCACAAAGCAAGAGACCTGAGAACTCGAAAGGTGAGACTCACTAAACCATTTATCTCTCCACCCTCAAATTAACTTCACATGTGTTTATCAGCCAGGTTGGCACAATAAACTAATGATCTCAGACTCACAGAGTACTAGAGTCAAAGGCCTCCTCCCACTTTTTTTTTTTTGCCAGCAGTAGGAATGATATGGAAACCAAGTTTATGATCAATTACCATTCAAGTTTTTGACTGGGAAAGACAACCAATCAATGAAATGTAGCAGAATCTTGATTTTTATATAAGAACACTCCATTTGATCTTCTGGGAACTCAGCTCAGGAAATCTCTACGACAGGAGGCGAAGAGGCAACCTATAGGAGAAGTGTGCAGATGCCCCATATGCCTGAGGACTTCCATTACAGTGACAAAGCAAACAAACAAAAACCAACTTCTAGGAGAGGGATGAAAGCCACAAAGACATTAAAAGCAGTAAACATCTTAGAGAAGCCCTGGGGGTGCAGTGGTAAAGCACTTGACTGATAACTGAAAGGTCGGCAGTTTGAGCCCATCAACCATTTTGCAGGAGAAAGATGAGGCAGTCGGCTTCAATAGGTTATGGTCTTGAAAAGACTATGGGACAATTCTGCTCTATCCAGTAGTGGTGTTAGGAGTAGGAGATGGTTCAGAAACAAGCAATAACCATCTTTATTTCAGAATTATATACAATGAAGAAAAATGATTTGGGGAATGCACCAAAGAAAGATACTAATTTTATTAAATCAACTTTGTAAAATATCCCATAATAGCAAAAACGCTGACATCAAATTGTCCCTCTAGGACATAGTCTCCCTACAGGATGGAGTAAAATTATCCCTTTGGGTTTCTGAGGTTGTACATCTTTTGAAGAGAAAACCTCACCTTTCTGCCAGAGTGGTGAGTGGACTCAAACTGCAGAACTTGTGGTTGGTTAACAATTTCACATTGAACTCATTACACCATCAGCGCCTTGCAAACTTTCCTCAGGGGCTAATAAAATATATTCTGGGTTCAGAGTTGGCATGGAATTGTTCTTTAAAACGCAAGTTACATATAACTTGTGAGGTTGAAAATTTGGGAATTCATATTCAGCTTGTTTAAAACAGCTTATGTAGTCATATATACAAATACTTTGTATATCTAAATGTCAGAGCATTCCAAATAAAAACTATCTTTAAATTAAATTACATTTATAGTTGAGTCCATGCCTATGGCCATATATACAAAAATAAAGAAAAAATATAATTCTATCACTTACTCCATATATTTTATCTTTCTACAAATGAAGATTGTGGTAAGACATATCATCCTTTTAAAAAAATGTGTTTTGTTATTGTTCTGAAAATACATAGGAAAATATATTCCAATTCAACTGTTTCTACATCTACAATTCCATGCCATTGATTACATTCTTCAAGTTGTGCAATCGTTCTCCTCCCCTGTCTGTGTAATTCCGCTCTCATTAATGTAAACTCACTGCAATCTAAGATTTCTATCTGAACAGTTAGTGCTTGGTGTCAATTTCATCCCTCTTAAATAGTTCTTAACAGAGCATACTTTTTAGGTCAGATAACTTTTACTAGTTAAGCTACACTATTATTTAGTTTTAAGACTCAAGGTGATATTTTAATTTAAGGTTTAAAGATAAGCTTAGGGCAATAGTTTTGGAGATTCAACAACCCTCCATGGCTATAGAAATTTGGAAGTCCATGAGCATTTGACATGAATTTCTCTAAAAAACCATTGATCACAATGTGCAGTAATGGTAGCGAGGCACCATGCTGTTCTGCTCTCAATTCAAAGCCAGTTCGTGGAGATGAACAAGTCTTAATTGCCCTAATTTTTTTATTATTAAATAATCATTTTATTAGGGGCTCATACAACTCATCACAATCTGTACATACATCATTTGTGTCCAGCACATTAG
>NW_022107432.1:6852728-6886199 GCF_000313985.2 Echinops telfairi | reverse complement strand
AGTCCTGAGGGGTTCATCTGTCCTGGGTTCACTGTATTTCCAGTTCCTATTTGTGCCAGTGCACATCCTCCGGTCCAGCCAGATATGCAAGGCAGAATTGGGATCATGGTAGTGGGGGTAGGGGAGGAAGCATTTAAGAGCTAGAGGAAAATTGCACATTTCATCATTACTACACTGCACTCTGATTTGCTCCTCTCCTCCCCGCAGCCCTTCTGCAAGGGGATGTCCAATTTCTCCCCAGATGGGTCCTGGGTCCCCACTCTGTACTCCCCCTCATTCACAATGTTATGATTTTTTTTTGGTCTTTGATGCCTGATACCTGACCCCTTCGCCGCCTTGTCATCTTACAGGCTGGTGTGCTTCTTCCATGTGGGCTTTGTTGTTTCTCAGTTAGATGGCCCCTTGTTTGTCCTCCAGCATTTGGTACCCCAGATTCTGTGTAATTTGAGAGCTTGGCACCATCACCTTTCTTCACCGCATTTGCTTATGTACCCACTTTTTCTTCAGCATTCGTGTCAGTGTAGGCTGGTGTGCTTCTTCCTTGTGGGTTTTGTTGTTTCTTAGCTAGATGGCTGCCTGCTTGTCTTCAAGCCTTTACGACGCTGTATCATTTGATAGCCGGAATTGCCCTAATTTAATCTCATGTTATATTTCCATAACTTTGAACCCATTGAAACAACCCCCAAAGCAACTCCACTGTCATGAAGGAGAGTCTGACTAATTAGAATCCTATTCAGACATCTTCATGTTCTGTTCCAGGCATGGCGGCTGGGTTTCAACCCCTGATCTTGTGTTTAACAGCCCATAGCTTAGCCCACAGGGCCACCAGGGTTCCTTGAACCAATTCATGTTTGCAACAAATTCTTCATCACAATCACATTCACTTGCTGTACGTGTAGTTTTTAAATAATTGAAAAGGTTTTAAGCCTTTTCTTGTACTAGGATAAAGCTAAATGAGAATGGTTTGAACATGGTCCAACTCAGCTACAAATTCCACTTAAAGACTTAAAGTTCTAGTTATGAATGGCTCTCATTCATAATCTGGTTATTGCCTATGCTAGTGTTCTTGGAAATATTTCTTCCATATACAGGTTATCTAAAAAATATTTGTGGATATCATTTTCATAATACAATGTTAGAAATTTCTTAATGTTTTTCCTAGAAATCAAAGCTCCTTAACTTATCTCAACTTTTTCATCCCGTTTGCAATATAGTGTCCAAGAAAGATATAAAGGAAATCCCAGGGCCCAGGAAATATTTATGATTTATGTAATCTCCTGAGATTGATTGTTATTAGAAATACTCCTTAAAAATCTCTTCCTGTATCGCCATCCTCACCACAGTGAGGCAGACAGCTATCGTATTTCACTTGTACTAACAGAGTGGAATCCTAACTTGTCCCCATTTCTTCAATTTCTCATCTTTAATTCATTCCCTACATTAAACATAAGCATGCTTTTAAAAGGTAAAAATGGGGTGATGCAGTCCTTTTATTAAAAATTTCAAATATTTCCTATTACTTAAGGTACAAAAAAATATTGTGAACTAAGTTTTGAAAAATAACTCGTTCTTTAACTCTTCAGGGTAATTTTCCATCACTCCTTCCAGAATCAGAATGCCCAAGCAAATAAAGATTTGCATTAATAAGCCAATGCTTTACTCCCCTCAGAGACAGTGAAGATGGCTTTCCTTTCGCTGGAATGCCGTGACCCTGCTGTGCACTACCGCGCTATCTCCTCGAGCTCTTCCCATGTCCTTCTGGTGTCCTTCCTTCCAGTGCCAAAGTGGTGCCAACCAGATACTGTCTCCTGGCAAACCTTTCTTATCTTCTCAAACAGAAAATGGATTATACTTATAGTTATGCATTTATTTCTGTACTTCTTCATGGCATTTCTATGTCACTCCCCCCAACTCCATTATTGTTTTTAGCTGCCTTGCTTAGCACACTCATGGTGGATGGAAAACCATATCCAAACCCAAACCCAAACCCACTGCCATCAGTTGAGTCAAACTGATAGCCACCCTATGCAGGGCTTCTGGGGGGTAAGTCTTTACAGGGACAGATTGATTGGTCTTTCTCATGAGGAGTGGCTGCGGGGTGGGGGGAGGTCGACGTGTTAGCAGTCCAGTGCTTACCTGACAGTGCCATCAGGGTTCCCTAGTAGCAAAAAAATAAATAATAAATATTTGTGAAAAGATGAATAAATGCCTGAGTGGGTGAATGAATGGCGGGAAATAAAGGGTAATATCCAATAAAGTGGAAGTGTTCTAAAGAAAGTCCATTGTTGGCTAAGTTTAATCTCACCTTTGCTATTTAATATCTGTATGCCAATTGGGACAATATATTTGGTAAACAAAATATATGTTATGTTTATTATTTTGCTATAGTAGTTAAATTTAAATTAATTGTAGGGTAAGAGACCTTACTAAAGAGGTAAAAAGTTATGAGAATGTAAGGGAAACTAATATTTTAATGAGTTATTGAAAATGAGTAAAAGATAAGGAACATAAATGTTAGGATAGCCTTAAAAAAGGCATGAATGATTTCTCCAGAGAAGAGAAAAAAATTTGATAATATCAAGTAAAGGAGGCATGGAGGAAAGATAAAATAATATGGAGGAGTAATAAATAACTTTAGATGCTAATGATTAATTGCTTCTAGCTTTGCCATGCCTTTTCCATTGGGTAAATATTTATTTTAGAATGAAAGTATACAGATTTTTGTGCATTAATGATTAAGCACCTTTTTTTCTTACCTTTATATCATAAGATTCATCTTAAATTATCACAAGTGGAAAAAAAATTTGCATGCATTCAAATAAAGGGTCATTTTATAGGAACTTTCATAGGTATTTTACAAAATTATTCTCAATTCAAATGAGTTGAAACTTGAAACAATAAAAAATGGCATTTAAATTTGATGTTAACACTCACACAAAGCCATCAAGTCAAATCTGACTCAGAGTGATACTATTGTATAGAATAGGACTTTGCTTTTGTTTTTTTGAGTCTGTAAATTTTTATGGGAGCAGAATGCATTACCTGTATCCCACATAGCTTCTCATGGGTTCAAGCTGATGGCCTTGAATATAGTAGCCCAACACATAGCCACTTAATTATTGATATTATCAATGCATAATATTTAAAATTCATATTATCAATGCATATATTTAAAATATGTTAATTTTTTCTGTGTCAAATTAGTAGTGGAAGATCTTTATTTATTTATTTTCTTACATCATTAAAAAAATGACAGCTTTTAATTTCCATTGAACAGGAATCAGTCAATGTTCAATATTGTGCTGGGAGTCTCGGCCAGAGGTATCAGTCAAGGAAGGGAAATTAAAGGTTTCCAAGCTGCCAAAGAAAAAATAAAATTCTATTTGTATATTCTATGTTTCTATGTAGAGATAATCCCAAAGTCTTGTCAAGAAAACCGTTAGAATTAATTCAATGATTCAGCAAAGTGGCAGAGTACACAAACAGCTTACAAAAATCAGAGAGATTCCTTTATACTAATAAATAGAACTCTGAAAAAGAAATCAGCAAAATTATACCATTATAACAGCTACACAAAAGATGAAATACTTGGAATTTATATAACTAGAGACACAGAAGATTTGTACAAAAAAAGTACCAGAGTACAACAAAAAAGAGGGACAGAGAGAGACCTACATAAATGGAAGCATGTATTATGTTCATGGATAGGAAAGCTTAACATCATGAAAATGTCAATACTACCCAATGATACCTTCAGATTTAATGTAATCCTGACTCAGATTCCAATATCATTATTTATAGAGATGGAAAAATTAATCACCAACTTTGTATGGAAAGGAAGGAAATCCCAGATAAATAAATTAGTAGTAAGAAGAGCAAAGTAGGAGACTTCTCATTTCCTCATTTCAAAGCCAAATAAAGCAATCTAGTATTGGTACAACAATACATCCATTGACAGATGTTACAGAATTGAGAACTCAGAGATAAATCCATCCTCCTACAGAGAGTGGATATGAAGGCCAGGGCACATAAAATGGAGAAGAAATAGTCTCTGTAATAGATGGTACAGGAAATTGGATATATATCTGCAGGGGAATGAAACAGCACCCATATTTCACACTACATACAAACATTAACTCAAGATGAATCAAAGATCTAAATGTAAAACCTAGAACTAGAAAGATCATCAATAAAAATACGAGGGAAGGCCTGGAGATTAGTATAAGGTATGAATACACTATCCAACATAACAGAAAACAGACAAACATTACAAGAAAAATAGATGATTGGGGTCTCCTAAAAATTGGCTGCTTATATGCATAAAAATATTTCACCCAAAGGGTGAAAAGAGAAACCATAGACTTGAAAGGAAGTTGGCAGTGACCTAGCCGGCAAGGGATCAATCTTTAAAATGTACAGAAAACTTCATTACTTCAAGAAGAAAAAGACAGATGACCCAATTAAAAAATGATCAGAGGACATGAACAGGCACTCGATGAAAGAAAACCTTCAGGAGGTCAACAAGCATGAAGAAATGCTTGCTATCCTTAGTTTTTTCAGAGATGCACATCAAAAACAACGATGAGCTATGCCTTCACTCCAGCATTAACAGCAAAGTTCAAAAAAGCTTTTAACAGCACATGCTGGCAAGAGCATGGAGGGGCTTTAACTCTCATACGCTGTTGATGGGATTTCAAAAGGGAACACTTACTCTGGAAAGCGGTATGGCACTTCCTCAAAAAGGTTGGAATTAAATGGCTTAGGACACAGTCATTCCTCTATGTGGTATATATTCACATTCACAAAATGATGGAAGCAACGTAACCCCATCGATGGAGGAATGAGCGGTTAGTTTTCAGGTAACTTGATGGTAACTGTGTGGCGGTAGGGGTAGAGACCAGGACACAGCCTGCTAATGCTTCCTTGGTGGTATGTCTTTTTATGAGAGAGGAATTGAGAACTTTTCTCTTTTGCACTTTTCCCTTCTTGCTTACCTGATTGCACATCTGGCTCTGAGCAACTCCTTGGGGCCTGGTGACCCTGGTGGTTGGCATCTACTAGACCCGCACTCATCACTGCGATCTCTCAGCTTCCTGCTTGACATTCCTGCTTCATCCACCAGTCGGTGTGTGAGTCTGACGAGGGCCCTGACTGTCATCAGACCCACAGACTTGAGTTGGACTGGTTTGGGCTTCTTTTCTTGACCTAAAACATTTTCTTGATATAAAGTTCTTTTACACATACATGAGTGACACTAGTTTTTTTCTCAAGAAAACCCAGCCTAACATTATGGACAAATAAACTGTGCACACAAACAATGGAATGGTACACAATGTGAAAGAGTAACAATCAATCTGGAAATAAAACATAATATTGATGAATCTGGAGTGCATTATGCCCAGTGAAATTAATCACAAAAGGACGAGCATTGCATGAAGCCACTGTTATAAAACGTTCACCACTAAAAGTGTTGGTGAACCTCACAGGATAAACAGCAGACAAGTGTTAATGTGGGTAAAATGGAAGGCAACATACAGTAAGAAGTAGGTCAGGAAAATGATGGAAGCAATGCAAGACATGGGGAGCCTTGCAAGAGTTAAAGGCAAGGGAAGCACACAATAATACAATATCCAGGAGATCAATGGATAGACAAGCAAACTAAACAGGTGGGGGAGGAAGAGTGGGAAAACACCCACAAATATATCTTGATTTGACAAAGAATATTTATTTATGCACATTTACCTTGATCTCAAATATATCCCTGAATGTTGTGAAACATCCAGGGGGCAAAGTTATAAAAACTTCTAAGACATTCCCCAACACCTCGAGGGAATGAGTTGGTGGGCCTGGGGGATCAGGACCATAGTCTTGCAGATTGAGGGTGGGGGTGGAGGGGGAACAAAAGTTAACTGACACAACATAATTAACAATGTCAATGTTCTGCAGCTGACTTTTGTGAGTATTGACTGGAATCTTAAAAGCCATGAGCAGTCATCTAAGGCACAGCGATTGCTCTTTCCATCTAGAGCAGTGGTTCTCAACCTTCCTAACGTCACGACCCTTTAATGCAGTTCCTCATGTTGTGGTGAACACCAGCCATAAAATAATTTGTGTGCCTACATCATAACTGTAATTCTGCTACTGTTATGAATGGGGCAACCCCTGTGAAAGGGTCGTTCGACCCCAAAGGGGTCGTGGCCCACAGGTTGAGAACCACTGATCTAGAAGAAAGTGATGAAAATCAAAGAACATATAAAAACACTTAGTCCAATGGACTAATGGACCACACAAAGATTAATCTCCACAACCCTAAGAACAGAAGACTTGGATGGTGTCCTTCTTGAACTAACAACCACTCTGGAAAGGATTAAATCAGAAGGTCCTGAATAGAAGGTAAGGAAAATGTGGAATAAACCCTCAAATCATAAATGCGATCTTACTGGTCTTATCAAGAGTGTTGGACCACTAAGACCATGTGTCCTTTAGTCAGGTTTCAGTTCTGGAACTGAACTCACCCCTGTGACAGAAAAATCAATGGTTTAAGATACGAAGGGCATCATTTATCTAAAGAAAGAAGATAAAGGGTTAGGAAAGAAGGTGGATTGGAGACAGGGAACACCTGGAGAAAGTGAACTAAGTGATGATTTACAATGGATGAGTCAAAACAAAATGTATTGTGAACTGTTGGATGAAACGCTGATGGACTGTTCTGTCATCAAGTAATTGAACCTAATTCAAGTATAAAAGTTAAATACCAAGAAGTAAACAACAGAAACAACTTTCAATTTTGTAAAATGATTTTGCTTAGTTGCTTTCAACATCACACTCATATATTCTAAGATTTAATTCATCTAAGAGGAGTATTGGTAGTATAGTGAGTTAATAAACAGCAAGGTAGTTTTTGTTTGTTTGATTTTAAAGCAAGGAACATTTCCTTTAATTATTTTACTACCCAACACAATGTCATGTTTACATACTGCCTTTCAGGTCTTGCTCAAGTATATGATTCTTATCTTTAAAAAAAAATCATTTTATTGGGGGCTTGTACAACTCTTATCACAATTCACCCATCCATCCATGTGTCAGTAGTTTTAAATCACCAGCTTCCCCTTTGGGGAAATATGAGGCTTTCCATTTCTATAAAGAGTGATCATCTCAGAAACCCAAAGGGGTAGTTCTCCCCTGTCCTCCAGGGATGGTATGAGTCTGAATTAACTCCATGGTGGTGAGTGAAGCTTCAGTTATAGCATACAGATAACATAACAGTATTATTGAATGCCATAGAATAATAGCAACTTTTTCTTAATAATCAATACAATACAAATAACAGTTCAAGCCTCCTTCAGTTCTTTGACAAGGTGCATCCTAAAAACAAATATCACAAAGGTGCAACTGACAATAAGATTAGGAACCGCTGTGCGAAACTGTCTTAGAAATCCTGTGCAGCTTTGCCGAGTGAAATAGCTATGGGAGTCCACAGACACAGAAGGGCAGCTACCTTTCTCCGCTAAAGGGGCTTGGAGGGTGGCACATGGCAGCACTGGACATGACTGAGGTCCCTGCTCCCGCCTCAGTCTATGTGAATTCCCCATGCTGGCATCCCAACTGACCTCCTTATGCTCAGAGGTTTAAACCAAGGAGAAATGAAAGGCTTACCTACATCTATGTGGGAGGAGAAAAATAGCTCTCTACCTCTTCCTAGGCCCTCCGATGTCATTCCCTCATCACCCAGAAATGATCCTCATAAATTGAAATGGAGACGCCCAGCCCAAATGAGCTGTTGTGACCACTGGGAGCCATCTGTTTTCTTGCCAGCATATTATGCTCTGGAATTAAATTTTAGAGTTTAGATTTTTATCAAAAGAAATTTAAATGTATAACTATAAGTTCTCCTTAAATCGATGTAAGATTCTATCATCTCAGGGTACTGTCATTCTGCTAGCAGGAATCAAAAGAAATGGCAGTTTTTGCATTTCTGAAAAAAGGTAAACCAAGCACCTAACAAGCTGTTATTGAATCAAGCAGCCACAGTTTAAGCATTCAAGTACTCTCCTCACTGCCATTAAGTACTTGTATACTCAGAACATAAAAGCACTCAGCACTGTTTTGCCCAGTCCATTGGACTCTAAACTCTCTGAGGGCAAGCCCCTTGTGTTTAAACTTCTCTCTTTTCCTCCAGGGCGTTTTGCATATGGAAAACATTTGCTAAATACTTCTTGAATACATTTATAATATAAAAGATTATAAACTTTTAAATTCCCTTCATTATGCTTAAAATAAAGCTATAAAGTAGAAGCAGAAAGTAAACAAGATCCAGGAGATTAATTTGGCTTTACAAAGATTAATGTTACTCTCTGATAATATGAACAGCCTCATTAATACATATTTATTGTGTGCTCACTGATGACATGGCCCTTGTCTGGTACTGTGGATCAAACACTCGCTATTTCTACACAGCCTGCGAAAATCAGATTGACTGTATCTTCCAAAATGAGCCCCATAACTGTATCTTCCTGGGAACAGAATGAATCATTTATAGTAGTCAGCACCGAAAAGCTCAGTTGATGTGGTAGCATTTATTATAAAACATACTCATTTGAAACAGTAATTGCTCTGCTACTAGGGCACAACCCTTTATAACATCCTTTAAACAGTTTTCTTTATGAAGATGGAACTTTAATTTTTTCAGTAGCTACCAAGTGCAATGCTTGAGTACCTTTCCTCATTTGTTTTTCATCATGTATCACTACCCGGAGGCAATCATTAACTAATTTGCTGATTTATGGTTGCGGCTTATGAGTTTTAAGCAATGCTAAACCATTTTTGCTTCTTCCTCAGTGAGCTGACAGATGAAGGATGTCTGTCCTTTATATTCGTAGCTTTGTAAAGAAAATGCACCTCACCCTATGTGTTCTTGCCTTGGATGACATCCGAAATTGCTGCCTTATCACTTTCCTGCTGCATCTTAACTGAAAGCATTGTTTACCTAGCTACCCAATCTGGAAACTGCTAACGTTCTTTATGCTCCCAGGTATGACAAAAGAAGGTCAGAACACTAGCTTGGAATGGGAATCTAATATCTATTACGTATGCAGTATTTCAGGGACATATGTCCTGAAGAGCAGAACTGGTTACTGTTGTGTAGCCTGACACGGCGTGGCATCCAAGCTGTGTGAGACATGTTTTCATGATTCCACTAGACATATACATTCACACTCAAACCCTGTTTCGAATAATGACAATCTGTATTACCTTTGCCTGTCTGACCCAAATCCACCCTGAAGAGTGGAGAGATTTGAAATACTGCCCGTATTTTAAGAGCTGAAATGCCACAATGTGAAACAGCATTTGTGTGCTCCTAAATTTGCTGACAAACTACGCCTATCCGAGAGACAATAACAAGAGTCGGTGAGGCTGTGCAGAAATCGCAATACTCACACACGGCAGGTGGAACTGTGTGAAGGTGCAACCACTTTGGAAAAGCGTCTGGTTGTTCCTCAAAGCATTAAGCACAGTGACGCTGTGACCCCCCCACGTCACTCCTGAGTTTATCCAGTGTCAGAATGCCCAGTAATTAGACCAAGCACACACAAGCTTCCCATCGTCACCGTATCCAAGATGCCGTTTTTTCAGGGATGGCTGACATCTGTCTGTCTCCCAACTCCATAGCACGTTCCTCCAGAATCAAAGCCTCATTTCAAATCGACAGTCCCGGACAGGGTTAGCGTACCTAGTAAACCAGGTAAGCACAGGCTCATTTGTGCTTACTTACCAATCCGTTGTGAGTAGTTTCACATGTTTTTCATGGTGTGGTTAAGCAAACAAATACGAACATGTGTAACTATTCACTACAGATTAATATATAACCACAAGTCAGTCTGTGCTTTCTTTGCTTACTAGGTAATGCACCTCTGGATGCACTCACTCAACAACTTAAAGATTCACTGCAATAGAGTCAATACTGATTCTTCCTGACTGCATAGAACAAGGAAGAGCTCCCCCTGAAGGTTTCTGAGATTATGCTCACATGATCTCAAAAGGTATCCACACCAAACTAACACGTGGATTTTTACAGCAGTCCTGTTCAAACAGCCCAAATAGCAGAACTAACCCAACATCATCCGAGAACTAGGAAAGCACAGTGAGGACTATGCAAATGGCAGACCAGTGCTCGGTCAATGTAAGGAATGAAGTACATGCTGCATTATGAATGGACTTTGAAAAACTATGCTGAGTAAAACAAGCCACAGTCAACAGCTCAGAGAGTCTCTGATTCTGTTGATAGGAAAGGTCTAGAAGAGGAGAATCCACAGAAACAGAAAGGAGATTCGTGCTTGTCAGAGGCTGGAGGAGGGAGGAATGAATTATTGTTGAGTTTAAGATTTATTTTTATGGTTTAGATTTATTAACTATTAAATAAATAGTTTAGAATTATTTAAATTGTGGAGATGGTTGCACAGCTTTGGAAGATTCTGAAAACTAGTGAATTGTCCCATTTACAGGGATGATTTTATGGAATGTAAATTGTCCTAAAATATACATGTTATTCTTGATATTTTTTTGTGAAAAGCATCCTTGAAGTAGGAATTATTGTTGTTAATTAGGTACATGGATTGGCAACCTCCACGTACAACAGAATGAAACACGGCACGTTCCTGCACGGCACTGACCTCGCTCCTGTCTTGTTTGAGCTCATTGTTGCAGCCATGTGTCTATCTACCTTCTTGAAGGGCTTCCCCATTTTTGCTGACCTTCTACTTCACTAAGTGAGATGTCTTTTTCCCCGGTACTGGGCTCTGCCTCTAGCACGTCCAATATACAGGAGAAGACAGCCTACTATTCTGGCTCCTAAGGAGCATTAGAATTGTACTTCCTCCAGACAGATTTTTGTTGTTGGTTTTCTTCCAGCAGTCCATTGTACTTATAATAATCATTGCAACACCATAATTCAAACAGCAGGCGTCATCAAGCTATTATTTTTTCCATGTGTGAAGGAAAAATAACTTTAATTGGATTAATGTCTCTTAAGAAGGAATTGATTATTCTACATTGTCATAAAATCCAGTAGCCAGTTTTAAATAAAATTGTTTATGTATCTAATTGTCATTTGATGTTTCACATTCTATACATCTGAATTTTCTTTTTACTAAATGAACCCTTACTTTTCTTTGTTTGAATTTCTTAACATGCGAATTATTTTCTGCCTCAAATAATAAGAATTAGCCCCTTGCTGATATTTGCAACCATTCAATATTTAAGGTATTTTTTTTTCACTCTCCAACCACCTGTCAGGGATATAGGAAGAGAAGGAAGTTATTTCTACTCTTGGGTTTCATGTCTAGAAGACTACTGGATATGCAATTTTACCCCTCTGACAAAAATAAATAAATAGATTTTAAAGCCTTCAAATGACCATTGTTCTCAAATCTATCTCATGATTGCAGATACTTTATTACCTTTCATGGGGACTATTGAAATGATTTCTTAAACAGCATCCCCTAACATCTGACCCTACCTCTCTAATGTATCCAACACACTTAATCTTAACTAAAGTATACTTTGTTATATGATCCTCACCTCAAAAATCCTTCAATAAATATCACTTCCCTACTGATCTTACTATAGATTTCAGTATAGTATTTCTAGCTTTCCCACGAGATACCCAATTAATTCATAGGTGCACTGTGTACTCTAATCTAGTAGATTCCTTCTTATTTTGCCACACACTTTTGCTGTGATTCTTGTGATTTCTCGCCACATGGGAATTCTCTGTGCATACTACTGTGAACATGCCCTGGACAGTACAGATTGTTAGTGTGATCTCTGAGAGCCAACTAGTTTGTGGTTGAGTGAATATACAAGTGGCTAGAAAGAAAGGCCCGGTGATCCACTATGAAAAAGCCACCATTAGAATCCCTGAGGAGCACATTTCTACCCTGAAAAACAGGGCAGATCAACAGCAACTGGGCAGACATTCTGTTTCTATATGAAGGTACATGTCAATTATGCCACATAGAATTTTTGTTTGTTCCATAGTTTAATCGCAGTGATTAGAATAGTATTTGGCATATAGTGGAAGCTCAGTAAATAAATAATAAAAAATAATTTATAGTTAAATAAAGGGAAGTAATAGCTTTCATAAAAACTTTTTGATACTACAATATTCTCTTCTTATAAATCATATAAAACTACCTTCCCTTTATACATATTGCTGAATATTTTTGTTATTTAAATTTTTAACATATTTCCCTTGTTTTAGTTGCTTATTTCCTGTACCTTCTTATACTGTATTTTGAAATCTGGTGTCCCTATTGGAGTTAATCCACAGAGAACAATATTTTCACTTTAAAAATTGTATCTGCTTTGTTTTTTTTTCCTTTTTGCCTTACAGAATGGTTTACATAATTACCACGTTTATAGATAGAAAACTTTGAGAATGCACAAGGTAAACTCTAGGTCTTTTAATTGTTTAGTTTAAATCAGAATTGTATATGTCATAACATACTTTGTTTGGGTACTTTGGATTTTTATTGAATATCTCCATTGAAAGGAACCCTCATATGGTTAGGCTGCAGCCCAAAATGTCAGGAGTTCAAACCTACAAGCTGATTTGTGGAGGAAAGATGAGGTTATCTGCTCTAGTATAGATTTACAGTTTCAGAAATCTTACGGATCATTTCTACTCTGTTCTATGGTGACTCTATGATTCAGAATTGATTCTATGGCAGTGGATTTGGTTTTGATTTTTGTTCTTCTATAAGGAGCTCTTATGGAGCTGCTGGTAATTGTTGAACTGCTAATGACAATGTCGGCAGTTCAAACCCAGAGGCCACTCTGCAGGAGGAAGGTGAGGTTGTATGCTCCTGTAAAGGTTTACCGTCTTGGAAACCTGGGAAAGAGTCATGAAGGTGGTACAAACAAGTGTGATTGGTCTATTGTCCTACAAGAATTAAAAAAATATATATATGTATATATTTAATTGTGTTTTTTAAAGCCAAATAGGCATAATTTAATCATTTTCCTATCTTAAAAACAGTATGTGTTAGCAGAAGCAATCACTACTCCATTCCAATTCAATGAGTGAGACAGATATTGTTTCCTGTGGGACCAAGATTGATGCCAAAGGAGTAGCATTTCTCACTAACAGCAAGATATGATACTGAGAGGGTGTGAAGTGGCAGAACTGGGCCTCGAACTGTGAGAAAGCCTTTCCATCCATAATTTATTCAAAGGAACAGTGGGGTTTCGTGGAAGGTGTACAGTCACCTTTCCTTACTCTATTACTCTACCATTTCTAGATAAGGGTAAATTATCCAAATTATAGACTATCGATCACAAGATATTATACATGGGAGTCATTTATATGTACATTTTACTTGATATAATTGAGAATCTAAACCATAGATTCTATCCCTTCTCCCCAAACAGCTACAATTTCTGGAGAGTGGCATGGACAAGTGCCATGTCAGTGGTACACCAACTTCTCGGTGTAAGGCTGCTGTCCACCTACTGAAAATGAGCTCAGAAGAAAGAGTCTGCTCGGTGTTGGGTTTTGCCATTACAACTACTTTGACAATATTTACATTTGAGATATTACAGTATGGTTGTATGTTAAATGAAATTATACTGGTGATAAATTATTTGTGCATATATTTGGTTCAATTCCCTCTGATGTAATAATTAATGATTTATAATTCAGTTCATCTAAAAACTAGTTGACATTCCTTCTAGGGCTTTAGTTACGTAAGGAAAAAACTCTAAATTGCACACATTCCAAATTTATGGGTTCTAAAAATATCAGATAATGCCTTGCAAAAAACAAGAACAAAACACACACATGCAAAAAAACAAAAACAAAACGCCTAGACTATTTTGGAGTAATTTGTTGAGTAAAACATTTTTAAAATGACATTTACAATAATTTCTTCTTCGTTGCCTATAAACGCAGAAAAATATTATTTTGTTCAAGTGAAATCACGCTAGGCAATTCATGTAAGATGGCTCTTTCATGTCGGAGAGTCCACGAGTAAGTAAACTACAGTCAGCACACTCTTTTATCCTGAAAGCTGTACTTTAGTTTCAAGCATTTATGAGTAAAAATTTCATTTTATGTAGAATGTATTATGGAAAATTCATATCAACCACAAACCTTTACTCAGATGAAGAAAGTGGTCCGTTTTACGAGATTACACAAAGATTCTCCGTATGCTTACCTTCTATATGTAAATTATTAACTCTAGATAAGTAATTTCAGTGCCATAAATGTTTTCAATTAATCAGATTTATCTGGCCAGTATAAGGTGACCAGACGTCCCACTTTTAGTGGGACAGCCCCAATTTTTAACAATTTGTCCTGCGTCCCGCGGCGTTTTTAAAAAGTCCCAATTTTTGGAAAGAATGCACGACAAGCTAGGGAACGGCGGGAGAATGGGAAGGGAATGTACGGTTTTCGGCTGCCATGTGGTTATTTCGCCACAATATGAGTTTTATATTATTTTTGTTAATTTTATAATGTTAAACTTTAATGGTAACAAATAATTGTTGAGAAGTGATTATCGAGAACTGCTTATCAAAGTTCGTATTGTTGATCAGTTGTTAGAATTTGACCACCATTGTTTGGACTTAATGAACAATGGCATTTTTTGGCATTGGCAACGACGAAAACATTTTGTAACTGTCTCTCAGACGATACACATGGTACTGCGTGCTAGTGCTAGTTAAACAAGTGATGTCAACAAATTAGCTATTCAGATAATTTAGGTAAGTAATTTATTTATTTCATAAATACATAAATTTTCTTGAATTTAGCAGACAGTACTGGAATGAGGTGCAAAAATCATTCGATCATATTACCCAAAATTTCCCATATAGTAATATTTCTGAAAATGATCTTTTTAATGAGGTATCATGATTAAAAAAAATATTGATAAGGAAAAGGTTAAATCTTGGGTATCAGCAAAAATCACAATAGAGAACAAATGGTTAGAAATATTTCATCATTTTGAAACAAACCACGTTCCATACAATAATGCACTAAAAATTGTGGAATATGCGCTGTCCTTACCAGGAATTAATGCTGCGACGGAACGCGTTTTTTCTATGGTAAATAAAGTGTGGACATCAGAAAATTCACAATTAAGTGCTGAGACTTTGAAAGCCATGTTATGTGTGAAATATAATTTAACAAAATCTTGTGAAAAATTTCATGACCTCTTAAATGACAGCAGTCTACTAAAAAAAATTCACTCAAATGAGAAATATGTCAAAGAATAAAATAATACTATACATAATTTTTTAATGTATTATATTTCTAAATTGTACTTATGTTGAAATTAAAAAAATATTACAATACTATTTTTGCGTTCTATTAAAATTTTTGTTGCTCAATATAGATCAAATTTTTAATCAAGACACCCCACCCACCCCCCATCCCCCACCCCCATCAATGGTGTCCTGCTTTACCAATGTTGTTAAAATCTGGTCACCTTAGGCCAGTAGAAACTTAACATGGCGGCCCTGGGTGGCACAAATGGCTAAATGGTAGTTAACTCAATGAAAGGTTGGTTGTTCAAACCCATTTTGAGGTGCCTCTGAAGACAGGCCAAGAGTTTTGCTGCTGAAAGGCGGCAGCCTTGAAGTCACTAGGGAGCGCAGTTCTGCTCCACAGCCAGGGGTTGCCGTGGGTCTGAGGACAGCAGCTACATACTTCAAACGCACAGCCAAGGAGTCATTTCAGACCCCTCGTGGCCCTCTAGCACAGAGTAGAGCTTCCCCTCTGGGGTTCTAAGGCTGTGAGTCTTTCAGAGAGCAGAAATCTCCTCTTTCTATGGGCTGGTGAGTTTAACTGCTAACCTTGTAGTTAGCAACCCGGAGTTGTTTAAAAATACTACTTCCACTTAGCATTATACATTTCTTTTAGTGTTTTAAAGTAGATAAACCACTGCTACCCATCACTGGTATTTTGTACATACTTTTGCATTCCTCTTGTTGGCGTATTGACTGCACATGCTTTTTAATCACTAACTTCTCAAACAACTAAGTATGCTACTATCCTAGCCCCTATTACTCAGTTTCAACAATTGCTAGAGTATCACACAGCACACGCCAGGTGAAACACAGATGCTGAGGGTACAAGACAAGATCATTTCCTCAGGAGCCTACCTTTTAAAACAAGTCTCTGAATTTGGATGGTGATGGACCGTAGCTCACGTTTTATGGAATATCATTTTAAAAAATTGACTATGTTGTCTCCATTTTGTTCTCTGTCCTAATTCCTAAAGTTTAAGATACACGCAAGTGAAAAGGCAAGTTGCAATTTTGCCTGTATACTGATATCTACCGTGTCCATGCCAGCCCATCTAGGACAGAAAACAGGAGGATATGCACTTGCAGAGATAGGAAAGTACATTTAGGTTTACTTGAAGAAAGTGAGAGATAGTCTATGTGTTCTGTAATGTACTATAACTCAGATGGTCTCTCTAAGTAATACATATATATCCCTGATCATCACAACTGGAAAGCCCCGACCATCTCAGAAGTCTCACTTTCACTCATTTATATCTCTTTTTTCATATTTCTCATGCTTTATAAATGTATTTATTCCCTTTCCTTTATATTGCATGTAATTTGAAGTCAAGGGGCACTTTTCGTCTCTATTTTTACTCTGTGTTGAGTTGAAGAGCATGCATGAGATCTATAATTTTGAAAAGCATCTTCACACACATTTCAATTTAAGCATTTATTGCCAGAAATGTTATTCCACATTTTGTAATATTGGAGGAAAATGTGCGGCTCATTCTTTTAAAATCATATCAGGGCAAAGGTGCCAAGGATTGCCTCTGGTGTATATTTAGTTGAAGCTCCTGTTGGCTCTCCAATGAATGCTTCAGATTTAGTGAAGTCACTTGTTTCCTTGTAGCCTTTGTCTAATAGAAATGCAAATATAATCTGGTGGAATAACAGAACGGGACTAAACCTGAGCTCATTGCTATGGGGTCTATGTCAGCGCCCAGTGACTCTGTAGGACAGAGTGGAACTGCCCCGTGGGTCCTCATGGCGGTCAGCTTCATAGACGCAGACTGCCAGAGCTTTCCTGATGGAAACTGCGATGAGTCTAACATGCCAGCCTTCCCATTTGCAGCCAAGCCCTTATACCTACTGCACCACCAGGGCTCCTTGTCTGGGGAAACAGTTAACTTTAGGTTCAATAGCCTATTCAATATTAACCATTTTGTATCTAACCAGTTTGTATTTTATCCTAACATGTCTTGTTTAAATTGCCTATAAATACTCAAATTTCCTTAATGTTCCTGGCACTGTAATAGTGGATCTCACCAAAGTTCCACTGTCTTCAAGTGGATTCCAACTCATAGCTCTCTTAGAGGAGAGAGTCGAATGCATCCATAGGGTTTCCCAGGTTATAAGTCTTTTAAAAAAAGTTTTATTGGCATACACTTCACATATCCTACAATTTAATCATTAAATCACATTAAGAAGATTTGTGCCATGGCCACTACAATACATTCAGAACATTTTCTTCTCATACTCATTGTTCTTAGCTCCAAGGACAGAAATTTAGGTGGAAGCAACTGCTACAAACCACTGATTTTTGGTTGGCACGTGAATCCTTTAATCACTGCCATTGGGCCCATCCATACCCTTATTAACTAATAAGTGAAAGAGAATCTTGGAGACAGATTCCTGCAATATTTTCCCAAAAGTAATTATTATTTTGTGTATTTCAAAGTAAAGCTTTATTCAAGGTTTTATTATTAAAAGAACAATTTCTGCTTTCAAAATATCACTTAGACATTATTTTCATAGTACCAAAAGTTTTGTCATATGTAAACATTTATCCTATAAAAATAAATATTTGCACAACTAAAACTCTGGATAACGACTGCTAAAATATATATGCTGAAACTTTCTTATTATCAATAAAAAGTAATTTAACAATCCTTTGCTAAGTCTAAGCAAATGCATCTGTCCTTAGCACTGCCTTTGGATTTCTTTAGTCTGATGAGAGGTGTCCCTCTGAGAAAGACTATTTTTTTTTCAACTAAATCTTTCCCAAAGACACTGAAGGTCAATGAGGTTCATAAAACACTATTAATATGAATCATAGACCATGATTAAGCCTCCATAGAAATTTTATTGTAGATAAGGATCCTTTAAGATCTCCCTTGTGCAGAAAGGTTTATGAGAACTAATCTTAACCTTATGGCAGAGACAGGGAATGGCCTGATGCTCATCTGTTAGTAAAAATCATCCTAGATAATGAATCTTATGGTTCACTGAAAAGAATGAAGCTACACGACCCTAACTTTGACCATGTAAATTTCAATTAATTTATAATCATTTTAGTTAACTTAAAAGGTCTGAATTTTGACAAACAAAAGAAGGTAATAGTTTGCAGCAATGCTTTCTCGAACTGAAGTCCCACAGCAAAAGGAAATCAGGTTTTGGAATAGAGAGGTTTGGCCAAATCCAGGTCTTGATTTATTAACTCGTCATCCTCCTGTAACCTAGCAGGTAGATTGGTGATAGAAGTCTGCAGTTTATTGAGTTGATGACAAGGATAAAATAATAAAACTCACACCAACCCTGGAGCCCCTGGGTGGTGCAAACGGTTAATGAACTTTTCTGTTAAACAAAGTTAGAGGTTGAGTCCACCCACAAATAGAAGAAAGGCCTTCGCAGAGATCACAGCTGACGAAAGCCCCACACACGAGTACAGGTAGACTGTCCACGTGTTGGGCTGCTTTGAGTCAGAATCAACTGTACGGCAAACGGTTAGTAAAAGCACCTGATCCAAAATCCAGTGTACGAGTCAGACTTTCAATGTACCTTGGTGATTCTTTTACAAACTCTTTTAACATCTGCTTTTTGGGGCCAACACTTCATCTCTATTTTTATTTAACTGCAATACCTGTTATTTTTAGTTGCCATTGAGTTGATTCGGACTAATGGAGACCCAATGAATTCTCCTGAAATAGAACTGTGACATCGGGTCTTCAAGGAGAGGACCTTTTGGAAGCAGCTTGTCAGGACTATCTTCTCAGGTGCCAGCCTCTCAGCTAGTAGTGGAGCATTTGTGTGTTTGCATCACCCTTAGACTATTTAAATAGCTATTATTTAGAGAAAATATATTCATTTACTTTTGGACCATTGGGGAATTAATTTGTATTTATTGTGGGTAAATAATGATCAAGGAGAAAATTACTTATGACAAATTAGTTTACAACAAATGAAGATTTCTCTTAATTTTTCCAGTTTAACTGGTTAAGTGATGTTGATTTAGAATTTGTAGAGGCGAGTAAAATAATTATTCATAATTTATACCACTAAAACTTTCATTAAACATTCTAACACCTGTTTTCTAGAAAGTTTGAAGCCAATTATATGGGTCATTTGACACAAAATTTATTTAAAACACAGAGGTTGTTTCTGTTCAACTGGAATTATTACAATTTCAGGCACTAGTATGATTTCAAATTAGCAATTGACAATTACCTAGCACCACCTTCCTGTCATTGAGCTCAGGCTGAGGCAATGCTTCTAAGAGACTGGTGGTAGAAAGGATGTGGTCCTACGGGAACATCAGGATAACAGGGAGATTTTACAAGTAGACTTGCCCCTACAATCCCCACCTCCCACTACCAACCCCCCAACACTCCCCCTCCCACTCCACATACACAGCATGAGAATCTTTGTTGTAGCAAGTTCTTATAAAAAGCATCTCTTAAATTACCTTAACAACCAGTACATAGGCCACCAAACTGAACATGAAAGTCCCTACCACAGGGGAAGAATAAAATGGCTCCATGGGGTTTCCAAGACTAAATATTGATGGCAGTAGAAAGCCTCATCTTTCTCCCATGGAGTATGTGGTGGACTTGAACGATTTCATTGTTAAGGGAGCAGAATTTCATATAATTGTTGATATCACATAGATTTGGCTGAAAGCAGAGAACACCAGAAAGATGTTTACTTGTATCATTGCATTAACTGCAAAGGCACACAACTCTATCAATCATAACAAACTTTGGGTAGCCTTGAGAAGAATGGAAATTCCAGAACACTTCGTTGTGCTCATGAAGAAGCTGTACATGGATCAAGAGACAGAACAAGGGGATACTTCATGAATTAAAATCAGGAAAGGTGTGCTTCGGGCTTGTATCCTCTCACAATATTCATTAAATCTGCAGGCTGAGCTATTTATTTAGAGTAGCTAGATTATATTAAGAAGAATGTAGCATCAGGACTGGGGGAAGGTTTATTAACAACCAGCTACATGATACCACCATGTTTGTTGCAAGTGAGGACTTAAAGAACTTGATGAAGTTCAAGGACTGCAGCCTTCAGTTTAGATTATCTCTCAATGTAAAGAGCACAACAATCCTCACGACTGGACCAATAGGTAACACCAGGATAAAATGGAGAAAAACATTGAAGTTGTCAAGGATTTTGTCTTTCTTGGACCCACAATCAATGCTCACAGAAGCATCAGCCAAGAGATCAAAAGACATTAAGTACATTAAGTAAATGTGCTTAATGTACATGACCTCATTAAAGTGCAAGCATGTCAATTTGAGGACTAAAGTATACTTGACCCAAGCCAATATATGTTAAATTCCTCATATGCTTGTGAAAGGGAGGCAGTGGACAAGGAAGACTGAGGAAGAATCAATGCATTTGGATTATGTTGCTGGCAAAGAATATTGAAAGTACCATGGACTATTCAAAGAACAAACAAATCTGTCCAGGAAGAAATATAGCCAGGAAGCTCCTTGGAGGCCAGGATGGTGAGAGTTTGTCTCGTGCACTTTGAACATATTGTCAAGAGACCCCGGTTCCTGGACAAAGGTATCTTGCTTAACACACTGAATGAGCAACGAAAAAGACCCCGGCACTCCATAAGCTGAGTTGACACAATGGCTGCAACAATAGGCTCAAACTTAACTTCTCACTTAATTCTGTCACACATCAAGCTTTCACTTACACAACTTCTTTTAATCAAAACCTGATTTTCTCCCTTCCTCTTAAAATATTCAGATTTGAGATGCTAAGTTTCAAATAACAATACCAAATGTGTTTAGAAAATTATTTTCTTTCAAGATGAACTCATAATAAAATGTTATAAAAATATTTAGATGAAAAAAGAACTTTTCTGGATTAAAGTAAAGAAGTCAAATATCTTAACTTAGTCTTTGAAGACCCTTGTTGTCTTAGACAGAGTCTAGTAATTGTATAAATCACTGGCACAGGCATGCAAGTGGTACTGAATTCTGTTCTGCTGATTTCATCATAGTCAGTTCTTAGGTTACGGAAAATGTCTTTTATTTTCTCTTTAGTAATTTTATTGGGAGATCATACAGCTCTTTTCACAATATATCCATCCATTGTGTCAAGCACATTTGCACATTTGTTGCCATCATCGTTTTCAAAACATTTTCTTTCTACTTGAACCCTTGGTATCAGCTTTATTTTTGTTTCATTATCATTGCCTTTTATTATCAGTATCTTTATAAATCTGATTATATTCCTCTGTGGTTTGGTTTGGAAACACTAGACATAAACTTGGAGATATATTTTAACATTGCAAGCAGTGCATAATCATTACTAAAGATAACAAAAACAAAACACGCTTCCAGCCATTAAATTGATTCTGACTCACAGAGCTCCCATGTGGGGCTTCACCGAATGCATATCTCTATGGGAGCAGTGAGCCTCATGTTTTAGTGACCACTGGCTTTGAATCATGGACTTTGGGGTTAGTAGCTCAATGCCTCCTTATAGATAGGCCTATTTATACAGGCTCCTTATTACTAATGACAAGACATACCAAAAACCAAAACAAAACAAGCCCAAAGCCCAAAAGAGACAGTCGGCTCCTAAGTACGACTTGTTATAAGTTGAATAAATCTTAAATTGTGGACCACTTCTACCTGGTTTTGGATTACTAGTACAGGAGCCCCTGGAAGGCCATGTACTGACTCTGCTACTAATGTAAAAGGACAATAAGCTATCTAAAGAGAAGCAATAGCTCCCATATGAATTAACTTGTATTTACATGTAGGACTGACAAAACTCCCGCAAAAATGACAGTGATTGTCTTCTCCATTCATCTTCAAACTCTTCAAAAGATAGATAAAGCGTCTATTAGCAAGCATAAACAAGACAATGCTCATTCAGTTTTCATCCAACGGCTGCCTCCTGTTTGAATGGGGATGTGCTCCTCTTCTCTCCAAGCGTGGTCCTGCCAGTAGACATTCCTATGCGCGTGGCCATTTCCCGCCGTAAGTGAGACGAACTCCATACTCTAACCTTAGAAAATGACTTGGGATCATTTGATTTTGGTGAGTTTTTAAGGGGCATTTCCTAAGTAAGGAGTAAGTGCAGAGATGATGGGAAATGACTATTTTCTTTCAAATCCTACCTGTGCCAGTTACTGTTTCGTCTTTCACAAATTAAGTACTGGGTACTGTGTACTTCATTGGATGGATAGCTTAACCCCCATCTCTGTAAAATGGAGATAATAACGTGCTCCACAGGGTTCCTCTGAGGACTAACACACACTCATTTCTGCTCATCAGCTATTGTACATAGGAAACCACAAACGTGGTCCAGCTGACTTCAGACCAGCTGACATCAGGGGTCCAGGCAAGGCCCACACCACTGAAGTGCAGGTTTGATGTCCGCTTCTTTCCTGAAGCCTGGGACCCCCACTCCGTGCACACAGGTACAACACACAGAATTAAGGGGAGTCTAAATCCTGGAGGCCAGAAGTTCCTAGACAAAAGTCTTAGTCTTCCTGTCCTTCGGTGGGACAATTTGAAGGTGTCTTCGACAAAATTCCTTAGAGAATCCCCAGTGGGACGGAACTCCAGCTTCTCAAGCAGTTACCGCTCTTTAACCTCCATCTTACTGGGTTTCTGTCTCTTTCTGTTATATCAGATCACTCCCTAAATGTTGGTCTTTGAAATCACCACTTAAATAAACTGTGACCAGTTTATTTGTATCAGGCCTGTTGCTGACAGGAAAATAACGAGGGCAAATCTTACTGCTACTATATACACCTGTGCTTTTTTGTCTATCACTTTTCACTGCCATCTCCGTATTCATTCCAGAGTTCTGCTTTTATTCTATATTTTGATACTTAAATTCAACTCTTCCTCTTATCACAGCCAGTATCAGCAAAGGGAGCCTGGTCTCACCTCACAGCCAGTGTTGTTGTTGTTGTTGTCAGGTGCTTTGCATTGGTCATAGCAACCCTATGTACAACATAATGAAATATCGCCCGTTCCTATAACAGCCTCGCAATTTGTGACATGTTTGAGCCCATGGATACAGTTGAGACTAGCACAGTGCAGAACATACAGTATTAATCTGCCTGAACCAGCTGGCTGATATATTCATCTGCTAATAGCAGAAACAAAGCCCTTTTTATTTTCACTTCTTTGTAAAAATCAATTTATTAAATTTTACCTAAGGCAGGTGGCTGAGTTTGAAGAAAGTTACCCCAGGTCTTTGTAAACCTGTATAAATGTCCCATATTTTAAATTTTACCTAAAGTAGAATAGAACTGTTGGAAATATTGAAAAGCTCACTCTCCAGATTCTTTATTCTAAAAGGTAATTGTGAAGTATTTCTTACTTTAGAGGTAAGCTCTATTTGGAACACCTCTCTTGCTGCTTCGCTTTTGAAAGAAGGTAGATTTAGAAGGCTTCTTCTTAACTGAGTCTGTGCTCATGTGCTCTCTGCTTCTCCCTGAGTATTTTTTCCTGTAACAAACCCTGGCGGCGTGGGGTGAAGCACTGGGCGGCTAACAGAAGGGTTGGCAATTCACATTTATCGGTGACACTGTGGGAGGAAGCTGTGAAGGTCTGCTTCCTAAAACTTTACATCCCGGGAAGCTCTATGGGGCGGTCCTACTCAGTCATCTAGGGTCAGGGTGAGCCAGAATGCACTTGATGGCAATGGATTCATGAGTAGTTTCCTGCTAAGCCTTCAAAGCAATGCTTTTAAAGATGTAAAGGCACTTAACTGGCACATGCTCCTGGAACTGCTGAAGGGAGAGTGGAGCAAGCTCTATAATTCAATCGTTTGGTTAATCTTCCTGCATTTGTTCACATAGTTCTGGTGGAACAATTTGCAAGAGTTTCTTTGCCGAGGATACCAGAGAAATACAGGAGGCTGTGCTCCTAAGATTTTGTTCAGATGAGTGCAGCTGCCGTGTGCAGAGTCCATGTAAAGAGACTGTCTTTGCTTTGGGGCACACTTAATCCTGACATAATATGGAAATTGCTGCAATGATAACAGTACCAAATAGACTTTCCTTAAGTAGTCAGTGTTCTTTTCCTTTGTCTTTTCCTTTCTAAAGGCATACATTTCAGTAATTTTTGAAATTGTGTATTTCAGAAATTAATGGAAAATTATATGTTGGATACACCTGTGATATATTCTTAAACTGTCTATATGTAAAAAGAAGTTAAAATTGTAACTTCAAAGAATTATTAATTATCTTAAAATTTCCCGATTTTCTTATGATGGTTCTTTTTGTAAGATTATAAACCTAAACTGTCTGTATACTGTTGTGTAAGTCATTCATTCTACTATGGCTTTAAGCTAATATATGTCATAAATGGTCAAGTCATAGTTATAAGAAGAGATTGACTATGGATGGTAGAGAAATAAAATACATTTCAAAGAAAAAGGTTAATATAAGAATTGTGTTTCCTTCCCATGCCCATTTAAATTAATCTCCTCTGTATTCTGATAGAACCTATGCTGCACCTTCCCATACACAGCAAAGAATATAATTATTACTCACATATTAAAGACAGCAACAACAAAATAATTTGTCATAATATACTATTTTTAATTGCCAGGTTAGTTATATATGGATATTGTTGCGAAAGTGAACCTCAGCCAGTTCTATACATAGAGCTTCCATTTCGAGTGTTTCAGAATTGATTGAACAGTATGATCTCATAAACCTCAAGCAGGGCAATGCCGGGGTGATTACAGATCATCCCTGGCAACCCTTGCTTTCTGTAATACCCTGAAATTCATGGTGTCCAATAACCTCTTTCACTGAATGATAGAATACAACATATTGGCTATTTCTCACTGATAGTGGTGCTGTTCTGTGTACATGAAAAATCTTTGCAACTTGATAACTCTATTATTTATCATATTATAGTATGTATTATATCTCTTTATTTTATTGTATGATATCTGAAATGGTTTGAAAGCAACAAACACTCATGCATGGGTTAAAAAATATGGCTTACTTTGAAAACCAAAAGTATTCAAGATTGGCATCATAAATGGGCTCACATTAGCTATATTGACAAACAACTGAACTGACTAGGTTGTTTTTCTATCATTAACACAAGCAAGTTAGTATATCAGAAGCACTTACTTTATTTACTGTTGTACATTCCCTTTCATAATCATTTGAAACTAAGAGACTTAACATATTTCCAAGAATCTCCTCTGAAATTAAGAAGGCAAACCAATATAATGCATATTAGAATGAAAGCATTCTGCTTTCCTTGTGGTATTAAGGAATATATTTAAAATATTATCGATAGGTTATATATTTTGTTACATTAAATGTAATCACTTCATGTCTACATTTGTAGGGCTATAGATAAAAGAAGGTAGAGCTTTTTAAGGTGGCATGTCATTCAGAGCCACCTTGAAATTGTAATATATTTTAACATTTGGGGTATATGAAATCCAGGATCGATAAACCTGTAGAGACAACAAATAGAATAAAGGTTACCGGGTGTGGGGGGGTGGGCCACAGTGGTTGGGGGGTGGGTGAAGAGATCGTGTCAAGGAGTCCATGGAGAAAAATAATGTTTGGGTACTGATTATGGTAAAAATTGTACAATTCTGCTGGATGTGATTTAACTATGGAATGACATGATATATGTATTAAATCCCAATTAATAAATTATATATTATAAAAATGTTCTGTTTCTTAAATAGATGAAGAATTTTTATGTTTAAGTACAACTGACAGAGTACTAGTACAAGTGGGTTTTTAAACATACACTCCAGTAGCACCATCTAAGCATGACTCAGTGGCATTGAAGGAAGATGCCCACATTTTACTCTTAAGGCATTGGCAAAAAGCAGCTGGTGGAATGTCAATTGAGCTGTTCCAGCCAACAGTGCACTGAGGGAAGCAGTGTTAGAGCGATCCACCCGACTCACAGGCTGTAAGAAAATGCACCTATTCCCATTCTAAAGAAAAGGGGTCTAATAGAATGTGACCTTATTGAACAATATCAACAATAACACAAGTAAAATCTGTGAAGGTAACTCAAAAGCAGTTTCAGCAGTACATTAATAAAGAACTTCAAGAAATTAAAGTTGGATTCAGAAGAGGACTTGGAATCCGAGATGTCATTGATGAGGCCAAATGGCTCACCAGAAAGGCGCTATCTATGCATTTTTGATTATGCGGGTACATCCAACTGTGTGGGTCATAACACATCATGGGTGACCATGCAAAGGAGGGGACTGGTAGAACACCTCATTGTGGTCCTGAGAAACCTGTTTATAGACCAAGAGCCAATTATTGGAACAGATAAGTAGATATCCTGTCATTTAAAATCAGGAAAGTTGTTAGTCAGGGTTGTATCCTTTTACCATACTTAATCTGTATGCTGAAGAATTAATGCAAGAAGCTGACTTCTATGAAGAAAAACCATGCCATCCTCACAAGATGTTATTTTTTATAACATTACATACAAAGGAAGGCCAAAAAAAATCTTCTGACAAAGTGTGAGAAATAGGAAGCTATAGCCTGTTGCCAGAAATAACATATAAAATTTAATTGAGGTTATGGGAAAAAATAAAATTTTAGAATAACTAATAGTTTTAACATGTGCTATGTATTACAGCAATGTGTAATATATGAAACTTAGGCCTAAAAATGGTGAAAAATCTATATAGAAAAACGTGAACCTTATTAAGGTTAATTAAAGAAAATTAAATAAAAAGAGAAATAAGTCATATGAAATGATAGGGAAAGTGGCTAACATGAAGTTGCTCTGTCTGTCACAAATCACGTAGGGGGCTGTTGTGCATGAAGGAACACAGGACCGAGCAGAGTCTACACAGTTCTGAAAGAGAAGAAAGGCCACGAATTCTTACTCATTCAGCTATCAAATTTCAATACAAAAAGTAGTAAAACTAGACTGCTGTTCCATTACAGGTAAAAAATAGAGACCAGAGAACTTGCATATATGGAAGCGCTTGATACATTAGAAAAAACTTTGTATTACACATTTGTCAGGAAAGAATAGTCCATTCAGTACACTGAAATGTATTTGATAGTCCATGCTGGGGAAATAGTGAAACTTAAATCTGTTTTAAATATCATGTACCCATGTGTGATTAGTTCCAGGTGGATTAATAGGGAAGGGCAAAAGTATGAATTTAGGAGACTGTTTTTATGACCTCAGATCAGAAAAGATTTTCTTAAATGTGTCATAAAACTTATGACCTGTAAGAGGAAAACTGATATATTTTACTGTATTCAAGTTAATAGCTAATGGCCAAAATGGTAAAATGTAAAAGCATGAATCACAAGCCAGTGGAATTTATATATATATATATATAAATTAAACAAATTATATATTAAATATATATATTAAACAAATAATATATTGAATATATAAAGACTTCTTGGAAATAAATGCAAAAGACAAACCAATAAAAAAAGAGGTAAAAGATAGTCAAACATTTCCTATCAGAGCATCTAGAAACAGCCAAGAAATAAATGAAGAGAGAATAACCTTGACGATGTAAATTAAAAACACAATACAATTTGATTTCATATGTGAATAGTTGGCAAGAACCTGGAGTAATAGGAACTACAATGTACTAGGTAATTTAGTGCATCTGCTTAGACAATTTATCTCGAAAAGTTCTGCATTCTCACGGTGCACGTTGACACGTGAGGGAGGGAGGATACGCCAGGAGCTCTGTGGAAGCATTCGCGATGAAAGCAAGACAGGAGAAACTCTTCAAATGTCGACCCGCAGCAAAATGGATATTACCGATTCTAATGTATTCCATCATGTGAAAATTAACTGACTGTAGTTACATGAATCAGTAGGATAAATGTTAAAATGAATAATATATATCATCTGAAACTTTTTATATGAAGTTTAAGAAGAAACAAGACTAAAGAAAATGTTGTTTGAGATACATATGTAGGTTTTAAAATGAAAAAGAAAACAAGATAGTGATTATCATTCAGTTCGGGATAGTCTATTCGAGTAGATAAATTGGCAAGAAGTACAAAGAATAGAGGCTTTCAGGCTTGCAAGAGTTTATTTTCAGGCTGTTTTGTGTATGCTAACCTCATAAATATTAAGAGGCTGAAAGTCGTATGCACAAATGACGTAACATCCTGTACGTGTGGCTTTTTTCATAGTAATAAAGAAAAATGAAAAGTGGCAGTCAGGATAATGAGAAGGGCCCGGCAGCACACGGGTAAGGGCAGCTCGGCAGTTCAAACCCAGCAGTCCCTCACTCGGAGAAAAGTGCAGCTTTCTGCTCCTGTGGAATTTGCAGTCTCGGGAAGGCACACAGACGGCTCCTCCCTGTCTTATCAGGTCACTCTGAGTCAGAACCAATTTGATGGCAGTGAGTTCGCTGGCCTCATGGCTTCGACATTGGCCTGTTACTCAGAAGTCTGCAGTTGGCACCCATGAGCTAATCCTGGGCAGAAGCCGAGGCCATGTGTTCCTGGATGGCTTACCATCTCGGGCACCCGAAGTAAGGGTTGCTCTCTGTGAGAATTAACCCAATAGGGGTGGGGTGGCTTGTTTATAAAAAAAATGAGACTATTGAAGTTTTAGCATTTGAACATTGTTTTCAGCTGTATTACATTGCATCTATATTAAGTAGCAGAGGAATTTATCACTTTTCCAGATAAATAATAACAGCCATGATACACACACATACAAAATAACTCTAATAATAAGTGTCCACAAAAACAAATGGTGAGGATTGAAATCATTTTTAAGTAATAGTATATTTGACCCAGTCTTTTATTTTCTGAAAATACCTTACTCAGACTATTTCTCAATACTGCTTAAGAACCCAGACTATTTAAACAGAATATCCAGCAAAAGCACCACAAAAGTTGTCTCTAATTTAGATCAGGAATTAATTGATACTCTTTAGCTACCTCCTACTTAATGTGTATGTATATTTTTCCCCTTTTCCATCCAACCAGTAATTATTACAAAGTAAATATTTTATTTACCTAATCAGTACTTCAATCTATATTTAGGTTTCTTTTTAATCCTTCTGTCTCCATAGCAATGTTGATCCTAGTACAGAAAGCTATGTTACAAGAATATTCAGCTCAGTATGCGTGATAAGCACCACAGCTGAATGTTCTTGAGAGATCTCAGTAACGAGAATCAAATACATCTGAACAATCAACTCTGAACCCTAGTGGGAGTTAGCCTCAATGTCTCTGACCACACAATCTTTGCCCCCTTACCTCTCTCATGGGGGGTGGGGGGGAGCAGTCAGAACTCCTAATGCCTCGATTCAAAGATGTCTCCAGATTTCTTAAACTATTTCATGCAAAAGTTCCATATCTTATTTGAGCTGGTTGGCTAGACTGATAAAAAGTCATCCCAGGCTGCCCTCAACGGGGTTCCCAGTCGAGCGCAAGAGTCAGAACAGTGTGGCACTACGGAGCCCTCGTGCCAGAGTGGATTGTGTGCTGGCTGCTAATCATAATGTCCGAAGTTGGAAACCATCAGCAGTTCCTCTTTGGAGAAAGATGAGGCTTTCAACTCCGGTAAAGATTTGCAGTCGGACAACCCTACAGCCACAGTTGGAGTCTGCTCCATAGGGTGGTAATGGGTCAGATTCAACTCGATGGCTCGGAGAGCGGTATTAGAGGCAGAATGAGCTCTATTTAGCTCTACTTAGCATAAATTCTGATTTGCGAACCTGAAAGGTTGTGTCTATCCAGAGAGAGGAGAGGGCAAAGGGGGGGGGGGGGGGAGAGGGAGAGAGGAGAGACAACAGAAGGACAGAGAGAAAATGGTTAACTAGTAAAATGAATAGCATGTGGGGCAAATGTAAGGTGATATGAAAATATACATGATATCTGAGCACTATAAGGTAGAGTGTATGGAATCAGGATTCATGGAAGAAGAGCGGAACGTCAAGTTCACCCTCGAAGCCCAGTGCAGAGGGTGAGGAATCAGAATCGTATAAGCATGTTTCAGTGGAAAATAGGTGGACTCCTTTAATCAGCTTACTCAGTCCAACCCTTGTCTGAAATTGATGCTTTTCAAGAAACTGTACAATCTATACTGTCAAGACCGATTCATGTTTAACACTGAAAAATCAGTTGCGATTCTCTCTCCCTAACTCTCCGTGCATCACAGATCAGAGGGAGCCTTGAACAAGGAACTTCCCACAATTCGATGAAATATTCTATCTACTATTGAACGGTGTCACAACTGTTACGCAGGCAATGGCATCCACGCTTCACGTAGGCATCAACGTCCAGCAGGCACCAGTTGCACAGTTTTTGTTACGTTGATAATTATTTTACTTTCCATGCCCTTATGAATTAATTCTAAGGATCCCTGCTGGCAGAGTGGGTCACTCATTGGGCCACTAACCATAAGGTCAGCAGTTCTAACCCACCAGCTGTTCCGCAGGAGAAAGATGAGGCTTTCTGCTGATGTGAAGATTTACAGCCTCAGAAACCCAACGAGGCTGTTCTATTGCACACTATAGGTAGGGTTGATACGAGCCAGAAATGACCCGGCGGCAGTGAATGACTCAGTGATTCTAAATTACTTTGCTTCTGAGGCTAAACTATCTATTTAGTCATCATTCACTCCCTAACTTTTAGTTTATTCATAATTTCTTTATTATTTGTGTTTGTTTCAATATAACATCATCTTCTTTTGGGATGTAATTTTCAGCATACTTCTAATTTTTCCTGTGGATCCCAAGTGAACATGGAGTCATCTTAAAATACTTGGGTGTATTCCTCCACAGATTTAAAAAAATGATAAAAAATAAAGCATTATTTATTCATTTATATATTATATGAAGCAACCCACTTACTAACCTAAAGGTCAGCAGTTTGAACCCACCGGGTATTCATTCTGTGTGCATTTATATTGTCTAATAGCCTTGGAAAGCCAACGAGGTAGTTTGACTCTGTTCTTAAAGGGTGAGGATGAGTAGGAATAGAGTCAATGGCAATAGGTTCGGTTTGGGTTTGGTGTACATGAAGTATCCTGCAGCAGGCATAGCTGACAAATAAATGACCAACTTGAAATATTAGGTTTTGTAACGTGTTCCAATTTCTCACTTTATGGCCTCCAAGCCATTACCTTGAAATTCAGTTGTTCCCTCTCTGCTTTACTGATTGCTGAAGTCTCTAAGTGGCCTTAATGTCAAATCTAAGGTGCTAAATTTTATAACAAGATCAATTTCCACAACATTTTTATTGCCAAATACATTTTTTAAAGGATGCATTAAATTTGAGTCTGTCTAAAGCATGATGGCTAACAGGTTCTTTGAGAAGAAAACAAGTAGCGTACTTGTGTGAATATTTATCTGACAGTGGCTCACAATACTAGATTATTACAAATGGCAGCGACAGAGTACTACCAGTGAGGCGACACAGGAGAATTCATCATCAGAAGTAGGTAGTTTTATAGAATATTGGTATTACTGTACCTACATTCTTCTAAAAATTTATGAGGATCCAAGTTCATTTATCATTTAGCCAGATACTCCTGTACCGTGCCTTCTTTACCCAGCCTTCGGAGGCTCTGCTGAAATGAGATTTTTTTTTTTACTTTAAAGATATCCACCTATTGTATTGAGCAAATTTTCTGTATCACACACTTATCTTTAAATTAAAAGGGCTGGGTATGAAAACAAGTGCACACAAACTGCCCTCTCTGAGCCCCGATACAAGTCAACCAGGCTTTCTGTAATGTTTGGCCCCTCCTCTTCGATGTACAGCTACCAAAGGCAACAGGATAAGTGTCCTGAGCCATTGTACGGAATTTAAAACCCCAGGACTTCTTTTTGCCGTTGTTTTGGTATCTGTCATGAGACCAAAATGCAGGGGTTGCTACATATTAAACCACGTGACAGTAAACTATGACCCTGGTGCCAAATCTGCCCCACCACCTGTTTTTGTAAAGAAAGTTTTCTTGGAAGATACTCACTCATATTCACTGAATTATTATCTGTGGCTGCTTTTCTGCTAGTGGCAGAGTTCAGTAGTAGTACAGAAGTTTCATTTCCCGCATAGCCAGACTGGTTTCCTAACTGTGCCTTTGCAGGGAATGTTTGCTGAGCCTGCAGCGGAGCAGCAGTCTGCTGCGCGCGGTGCCTGGCCTGTTCTGATCTGACTGAAGGACCACGCTGAAAGAGGACAGCGGAAGGATACAATCATCCAGAAAATATATTGGGTGGCGACAAAAATCACAAAGCTTTCCCTAACATGTCATTTAAATACTTCTCCTAGCATCAAGGCCAAGGAAGACACTAACAAGAGCGCAAGAATTTAGGGAAACACAGTCAATCCCACACAATCCTGCGATCAAAGTCATAGCAGTCATCTCTGAACAACCATCAGACAGCCACACAAGCTGAGCAGGTGTGGGAAGGTGAATAAGACGCTATCCACAAATACCTACAAGTTTAACATGGGCTGTTTGTACACATGCATTTACAAGTACTGCAGATAGATCCATGAATGTAACAGCACCCAGGGGTCAAAATGATAAAAACTTCTTTGCCATCACCACACACTTTGATGGAATGACCCACGGGATGACGTGGTGGAATCGAGCCTCAAGGGGCAGCAAAGGCAATTGGCACAATAGCTCACAGAGGAGCTACTTGACAGTAGCAACTGGAGTCTTCAAACTTGGGAGCAGAAGTTGAAGGTGCAGCTCTTGGTCTCTCTCAGTCTGATGTACAGAGCAGTGAACATCGACGAGGCGAAAGGACTAAGGAACGAAGCACACCTCGGTCTCTGTGAGTGAGACCAGAGCAGGTGGTGGGCAGATGCCATTACGGATCATTCTAAAAGACTCACAATGGAAGGCCGTGTCAGAGTGAGGAAAAAATGTGGAGAACAATCAAAATCATGAAAAAAAGCCAGGCTTACCATTCTGAGAGAGACTCGTGGAACCCCTGAAATTATCATCCTGATTCTTCCTTCAAGCCTGGAGCCAAATTTACTCTGTGGACCAACTTTTAGCCACACAATAGAGAGTTGGAGAAGGTGAATGGTCACACGAGGGGAGTATGTGCTCCGCAGTGCAATCGCCGCTGAAGATGACAGAGTAGCATCTGTCTAGGAATAAAGCTCCAACGACATGAAGGGGCAGGGAAGGCGAGTGCATGGAAACTGTTAACTCCAGAAAG
>NW_022107432.1:6808487-6852628 GCF_000313985.2 Echinops telfairi | reverse complement strand
GGGGGGGGGTGGCTGCTGTAAGAGGATGACGATTGCAACCGAGGGTAGGAAGCAAACTGCCTGCATTTTTGACGGCAAACCGAGTGTGCTTTGTCAACTTTCACCTAAGTGACAATAAAGAGTTAAGTTTTAAAATTTTTAGTATCTTTCTGGGAGTGGAAATAGAAAATTTAGCAATAGGTTAACGGTAGAGGAAACAGTTATTTCTTAGTAATCACAAAGTACTAGTTTCCTTGCCTTCTGTCTGACTCTAATTGCATTTGAAGCTCTTTCTCCTTTTGGCTCAGTGCGCATTATTTCCCTCAGAGGGTTCCCGTGCACACAGGTCTCTATTGCTCTCTCGAGATGCTGCAGAGATCCTGCAAACAGGGAAGCTATTTCTAAGAAAGAATAAAGACATTTTATATATATATATATATATATATATATATATTTACAAAACTGTTCCTTGCTATTGTGCAAGTGGAACCAGGGCTAAAATTGACTTTGACAGATGGGTGCCTCTAAAAAAAAAAGCAGTGTACATACCATTGTGCTGCAGTTTATAATAATATTATGCCTAAAACAATCTCTTTAGAAAATGGTTCAAATATTTGACAATAAAGAGATCTATAGTCATATAAGTAAAGATTAGTGAATATTATTTTTCTCATCTAAAGCTTTTCTTTAAATCTTAAAGATTGTAGTTTTCATAACCAATTGTCTACAATATTTCCCCCGAAAGCTTGCATTATAAAAGTAGATAAGAATTTTAGTAAAAAAGGAAGTGTGATAGCAAAATTATATTGAAATACATCTATTTTTAGATCACATAAAATGTTTTTCATAATGACTGAAATGCTGGAATGAGTTCCAGGAAGTCATCCAGTTCAGTTATTATATTTTCCATTGTGCATCCCTTTGTTGAACTTCCCGATTCAGATTCCCTGTCAAATTTTCCATGTATTTTCCACACTCTTTCCTGCCTCTGTTTCCTATCCACCCTACCCCTGCTGCTGTGAGTGGCCACATTCATCGTCATGAAGCAAAGTTTCCTCCGACGTCTCAGAAACACTCCCCCACTGCCCACGACCAAGCAACGTCATTATTAACTCCTCCTCCAGCTGCTTCGGTTTTCACAACGTATTCTGTCCTTTTCCCCAACTCATCTGTCCAGACTTTATCCTTGTTCCTATGTGTGTGCTGTAGTCCAGGTAGACTTCCTCAATGATTCCTTGAAGTGTTTTTCACACATTTCTTCTGCATCATTATCATCTGGGACTGACTACCTGAATGATGCTTCTGATAGCGGATTGAAACCAGAGAAGGGCCTTTGGAACCAGGTTTGAATTCCAGCTCTGTAGCTAATTACATGAATGCTGTTGGCTAAGCCACTTCATTCCTCTGTATATAAACGTCCTTAAGTATAAAATGATTATGATAGTAATAGTATTTAACTCACAGAGGGGCCCAGAGGATAACTTGAGTCCATATGTGTAAAGTGCTTAGACAAGCTCATGCCACGAGTTAAACACAGGATTGTTACAGCTGAGGGACTATGAATGCTGCCCTTGAAATAAAATTTAAGAATATTGGCTCTGCCACTTACACTTACACTTGACCAAGAATAAAAAGAGTCATGGAGTTGTTAGAAAATCTCTTTAAACCCCAGTGTCTTCAATTTTAAAGTAGGAAAAAAATCAATATAAAAAGATTGCAGGAAAATTAAATTTTGGAAATAACTTTGCATGTGTCTGACCCATAGTAAGAATTCAATTAATGTTACTTTTTAAAAATTAGTGCTATTATTACTAGAATCATTATAATTTTAGTTCCTTTTATAAAAAAAATTCAAGCCATTCAACAAACTTGAGCATGTATATAACAACTTCATTGATTATATTTATATATGATGATGGGGAAATAGAGCTACGTATATATATTTATAGGTTTAGGATTAAGGTAGCAGATGGACATTGGGGCACAGCTATCAAAAGATATAGCATCTGGGGTCTTAAAGGCTTGAAGGTAAACAAGCGGCCATCTAGCTCAGAAGCAACAAAGCCCACATGGAAGCACACCAACCTGTGTGACCACAAGGTGTCAAAGGGATCAGGTATCAGGCATCAAATAAAAAAAAATCATATCCTTGTAAATGAGGGTGAGTGCAGAATGGAGACCCAAAGCCCATCTGTATGCAACTGAACACCTCCTTATTTAAGGGTCACGGGGAGGAGACAAGCCAGTCAGGGTTCAGGGTAGCAATGGTGAAACATACAACTTTCCTGTAGTTCTTAAATGCTTCCTCCCCCCACTATCATGATCCCAATTCTACCTTAAAAATATGGCTAGACCAGAAGATGCACACTGGTACTGATAGGAACTGGAAATACAGGGAATCCAGGACAGATGATCCCTTCAGGACCAGTGGTGAGAGTGGAGATAATGGGAGGGTGGAGGGGAGGTGGGGTTGAAAGGGAGAACAGATTACAAGGATCTGCATATAACCTCCTCCCTGGGGGATGGACAACAGAAAAGTGGGTGAAGGGAGACGTCGGACAGTGCAAGATATGACAAAATAATCATAATTTATAAATTATTAAGGGTTCATGAGGGAGGGGGGATCAAAGAGCGAGGGGGGGAAATGAGGAGCTGATATCAAGGGCCCAAGTAGAAAGCAAATGTTTTGAAAATGATGATGGCAACAAATGTACAAATGTGCTTGACATACAATGGATGTGTGCATGGATTGTGATAAGAGTTGTACGAGCCCCAAATAAAATGATTAAAAAAAAACACACTCTGTTCTGCTAAATAGACATTCCATGATGCTCACCTTCCTGACACGATTGCTGAAGATAAATGTGTGCATAAGCACAGGTGGTGAAGAAAGCTAATAGTGCTCGTCTATCAAAAGATATAGTGTCTGGGGTCTTAAAGGATTGAAGGTAAACAAGCAGCCATCAAGCTCAGAAGCAACAAAGCTCACATGGAAGAAGCACACCAGCCTGTGTGATCATGAGATTTTCAAAGCGATCAGGTATCAAGCATCAAAAAACAAAAAATCATATCATTGTGAATGAGGGGTAGTGCAGATTGGGGACCCAAAGCCCATCTGTAGGCAACTGGACATCCCCTTACAGAAGACTCGTGGGGAGGAGATGAGTCAGTCAGGGTGCAGGGTAGCAACAATGAAACATACAATTTTTTCCTCTAGTTCTGAAATGCTCCCCCCCCACTGCCATAATGACCCCAATTCTACCTTACAAATCCGGTTAGACCAGAGGAGGTACACTGCTTTAGGGAACTGGAAACACAGAGAATCCAGGACAGTTGAACCCTTCAGGAGCAGTGGTGAGGGTGGTGATACCGGGAAGGTGGGGTAGAAAGGGGAAACCGATTACAAGGATCTGCATATAACCTCCTCCCTGGGGGATGGACAACAGAAAAGTGGGTGAGGGGAGACGTCGGACAGTGCAAGATATGACAAAATAATTATTTATAAATTATCAAGGCTTCATGAGGGAGTGAGGAGAGGGGAGGGAGGGAAAAACTGAGGAGCTGATACCAAGGGCTCAAGTAGGATACAAATGTTTTGAGAATGATAGGGCTACACACATGTACAAATGTGCTTGATGCACAATGGATGTGTGTATGGATTGTGATAAGAGTAATACAATCCCCCAATAAAATGATTTTTAAAAATAAATAAAAATGCCTTCTTAAAAAAATTGAAGCTTATTTATTGCTTTTTTTCTCCCAGAATTTCTATACTCGGCTATCTCAAATAAGTAGCAATGATATTGTCAATACATTTTCTGAGAGGAAAGAAAGCCAGTTAAAGGCATTATAGATGTTTATTATTTAATAGGATTTATAACAGATACCATTGTTGTGGTTGTAGGTACTGCCTAGTTGGTTCTAACTCATAGCAGCCCTCTAATGGCACATGCCATTTACAGGCTATATATAATATGCGATTTTGGGCTCAATTAAGTGTCTGAATGTGTCTAATAAAGAAGTCAGGGGTTCATCTTCACAAATTATCTTCTGTTGGTACTTCATAGATTTGTATTTTCCCAGGTGTCTGACTTGTTACCCTTCTGATGTTAGAGACTTTGCCTCCTGTATCTTTATGTCCATCAAGTTGTTAACTTTAGAGGATTATACCTTTTGCTCTTCATTGCTGTTGTAAAATTATGCATATAAAAAGCTTAGCATATACCAGGCAATTAATACATGTGATAATTTTATTAACTTTCATTATCTGTCTGTAAAAAAATAACATATGGACTGGAAATTCAATAAATATTAAATCAAATGGAATAAGATTGTGTAATATGTTTTAATATGTTAAATCAATAAGGTTACTGCTGCTTGCTTTGACTATAAATAATTAGGAAGTTTTATCTTGTGCATCTACTTTCTTCTTGTTCTTGGTCAAATTCTCATTTGAGAATGGAATATATTTGCTAATTTATTAAGTTGTTGTTAGGTGTTAGTGCGTCATCTTTGACTCACATTGACTCTGTGTGCAGTAGGACAGACACTGCCCAGTCCTGTGCCATCCTCAACATTGAGGTTATATTTGAACCTACTGTAGGAGTCACTGCATCAATCCGTGCCATTGAGCCGCTTTCTCTTTTACACGGACTCTCCTCCTTAGCAACCACGATATACTTTTCGAGAGACTGCTCTCTTCTGATAACATGTTCAAAATATGCAAGATGAAATCTCCCCAGCTTTACTTCTATGCCTGCCCTCGGATTGGTTTGTTCCCATGGGCAGTCAGCGTGTTTTCAACACTCTTTGCCAACAGTAAAGTTCAAATGCATCACTTCTTCTCCAGTCTTCTTGCCTTAGACCGTCGCGGACTGTTTTCCACTCCCTCCAGCCTTCACCTGCATTTGAAGCTACTGAACATATCATTTGTTAACAGACTCTTAAAACTATCCTTATCTTCCAAAAGATCACACATATAAAATTAACAAGTTTAAATTTTATGTAGGCAAAGGGAGAGAGATTGTTTTCTTAACAATGGAGTGAGATATTTAGAATTTTAGAAAAAATTATCCGAATTTGATAATTAGCCTAACGAAAGAATCAAGTGTGACTTCAATATTTGATTTAAAAATATTGTAACTGACTTGTTGACCCACAACAAGTGTATGCATATCCACTCATTTGTAAAACAAAATACCTTAACTGATATATTTTGCTTCCTAACATTTAGAATTTTATCTATGCAATTGTGGTTTCTAGCAAATTTATTTATTGCTTACAAGACAAATGTATACTTGGGTTATAAAATAGAATATATACCTTTGCCAAGAACCCAGTTTCCAACACAGATGGGGTCAATTCTGGCTTATCTGAGTAATTCTGGCAATTCTGAGTAAACATCTATTTTCGTCCCTACTAAATCTCTAGTTATTTCCTGAAAACTTTCCTACCTCAGGATATGTTTTCTACATTATAGTAAACGATATTCGTATCCTTGAAGTTGTAACACTTTACTGCTAAATGCAGTTTTTCAAAGAAGTAGGTAAGAGACAAACTAAACTGGGAAAAGGATATACTTACATTATTGACACCAATTCTGTCTCCGCAATGGATCTGCTCTGATCAAACACTTATTTCCTTAGGAACCAGACAGAAGCAACACCCACAGCTGTGGAATCAAGTTCAAATTGTCTCATCGGCGTCCCAGACTGTAATTCTTTATAGAAATAGATCGCTTTTTTTTTCTTCCCGCTTTAGGAGCAGCTTGTGGATTTGAACTGTTAGGAGCCCAGTGCTTAACCTGCCGCAGTACCAGGGGTTTCTTTAGAGCAGAGATAATGAAAAAAGTGAAATTGAAAGGGCACGTGTGTGTGTGTGTGTGTGTGTGTGTGTGTGTGTGTGATTTGGACTGTTGTCAGGTCTCTTACAAGATAATAGAAGAAATCTGGACCACACAAACCTCAGTTGTGATTCTCCTGTGTTGAGAACTTAAATATCATCACATAGCCATGTTTTCCATCTACTCCTTATACATTTAAGAAAAGCTTGAAACTCAGTCCCATATGGCTGAACCAAAATGTTACTGCTACTGAGTTGACTCTAGTGACTCTAGATGGCAGAATGGAACTTTATGGGTACAGAAACTTCTATTTCTCCCGATGAACTCCGGTGGAATTGAACTGCTAACCTTGAAATTACTAGTCCAGTGTGTTACCCACTGGGTCACCAGGGCTCCTTTCCTTGTGTGTAGTAGAAGCTCGGTTTAGTTACTTGAGAAAATACATAGCTGTGTCAAATTGATTTGTACTTCCTTCCCCTTATCAAATCTTCCAAAGCGTGCTGCAGGGTAAGTCAGGAAGGTTGTAGGCAGGATTACCAGTGTGGGCCTTTAGTCCAGTCTCTCAGTCTCTAAAGTTCAATTTCTCCAATATGAAAATAAAGTAGCAGCCTGCAGGTTGTGGTTAGGTGCCATCAAACCAGGTCCAACCCATAGCCACCCTATGCACAACAGAAGGAACAGCTTCTGGGTCCTGCGCCATCCTCACAGTGGCTCCTCTGCATGAGCCCATAGTCGCAGGCTCTGTGTCCTTATATCTTCTTGAGGACCTTCCCCTTTCACTGTCCCTTCACTTTACCGAGCAAGATGTTGTTCTCCAGGGACTGAGCCAGCCTCACATTACGTCCAAAGTATGCACGGCTAAGTCTTCCCTCCTTGCCTCTAACATATTATGGTTCAGGACCCCGGTGTTTGATCAGGAGAATGGACACGAACTGTCACTCTACACTCACACTGACCATAGCTGTTGTGGGCTGTGATTGCCATTATTAGGTGCTTGCCAGTAAATTCCCACTCAAAGTAACCCTATTTATAAGAGAAATAAACACTGCAGAGCCATGATTGATCTGCAAAATCGTTGCTGTATTTTAGACCATTTTTCTTCCTTCATTTGCTTTAGCCATTGTGTTCAAGAGGAAGATTTGGAATCTTTTTTGCCATGCAGTTTGGTCTTTCTCTCATTGAAGGTTTTTTGATGATCTTTTTGCTTTCTTCATGGATGATGTCCATGATGTCATCCAATACCTCATTTTCCCTTTGGCTTTTAATGTTTAAAGAATCAAATCAATTCTTAAAATTGCCTCTAAATTCAGGTGAGATTGATTCAAGGTCACACCTTGGTGCTCACTGAATGTTGAGAAGCTGTTGTTACTCCAGTTAGAAGTCCTGGTAGTGTGCTGCATGTCAGCCGGCTAGCTATCCAGCTCCCTCGGATTCACGTTATGCCAGCAGTTCAAAACCACTCCACAGGGTTTTCTAGTCATATAAAGATTCACAGTCTCAAAACCCCACAGAGGCAGTTCTAGTCTGTCTTACGGGATCACTACGAGTCGGAATTAACTCGATGGCAGTGAGTTTGAGTTACTACTTTGATTAGTTATTTATGGAACAGCACTTTGGAGCACTTGTGGCATAGTGGGTTCTGACTTGGACTGATGAAGACCATGAACCACTCCGTGGGAGAAAGATGAGGCTTCCACTCCTCTGAAAATGCACAACCTTGGAAACCCACAGGGGGAGTTCCCTTGAATCTATAGGGCTGCTCTGAGTCAGAATCCACTCAATGGCAGTGAGGTTCAGTTTTAAGTTTGAAGGCATATATTTAAGCTATATTTTTCAATAAGTAGGGCTTTAGATTTCATTTTTTAATGGCTTGAAGCATTCGTAGTATACACAAAGACACAGGGATTTAAAAGCATATAATTTGACCCTGTTAGAGACAAAGAATGGTGGGACCCCAAAAGGCTGTGATAGAAATTAGGGCCACACTTGCTGTCACTCTTCTCCTCGTGTCTATAGCAACAAGTGCAAAAAGATCACGATACCACACCCCACCCCAGCAGAATGTAGACATCTGAAAACGCTTTTAAGATATACCAGTCCCCAGAAGCCAGCGGTCATCTGAAAAAGGCACATAGAGGGAACCTATTTTCATCCTAGTAAGTGTGGCAAAAGCCAGTAGTCATCATAGTAATCATAAAGCACAGGTTTGGATACAATCCTGAGTGTTGTGGCCAAAAGAAGAATATGCATCTGTTCTAAATGGACTGAAAATCCAAAACCTGCAAAACAAACAAACAGAAAAACCCCCAACATGTTGCTAGAAGAAGAATTACTTATTCCAACTTGAACATCAGAGAAAAATATACATTATTTTAAAGATATCATCTGAAATTCATTAGAGAAATAATTTAATAGATTAATAGTACTTAAATACCACTAGATTTCTATGAACATATGAAGCACACTAGTATTACATGCATCCTGTAGTTTTGAAACACATGTCATTATCCTCACATGGTTTGGTTATAGGAAATATTAGCTCTATGTCCATAAACCAAGCCTTGCAACACATTCTGGTGAATCGGTCTCTACTAAATGGAGACTCAAGCACGAAATGCAAACAAGAACATTTAATGGAAGACAAATATCCAACCGAGAAACTCTAATAAAAACTTCTCTTATTAGGGTGATAGCTCTTGGGCATTATACAGAAAGCCACAGTACATGGCTCCCCTCAAAATGCATTATAGATCAGGCTCATAATCTTTCCTTCCACAAAAATGGTACAAGAATTGATTTCAATGATCATTTAATACTTATTTCCCTCTCCTGTCAAAAAATGTTCCATACACATGAAACTGAAGCTTGGCAGCCTGAAATCATTTATGAAACTTTTAAGGACTATTGATTTACAAGTGAATTTTCTAGTTCTCTCTTGTTCCTGGAAGGATGCCTCCGAGTCTGAATTAGATGATAGGATGGGCTGGAATGTTGATAGGAATAGTTAACACTGATGAAAAGAAAATCTCTTCAAAAATTTGTCAAATTAATTTTATAAATTAGGTTAACATGATTGATTATACTAGGACAAATTTTCTCATGTAGCCTTGAGCTGAATTTTAATTACATTTCTTCTTGTATTGTTGCAATGAGGTATGTGTCATTGATATTTGATACTAACTGTTGGGGAGAATATGAGGTAATTTAAAAATAAATTGGACCTATGTCTTTGGAAACTAGAAATTGCTTTGCGTACCTGTGTACCTGCAAGTCCACCCCCCCTGACCCATGTGTGTTGCTTTTATTTTGTTTTTAAGGACACCAATATAGGAGTTACATGAGACTGTTTAGATTGTTTATTTAGACAAATCTTCCCTTTCTCCTTCTGTCTCATCCTGTAACTATATATATTGATTTCCATATATTTGTTTATTTCATTTAAGTCTGGGCATACAATACTTTTCCTTTTATGATCAACTGCAACTTTTAAAAAGCTATACATACTATAATCACAAAATGCATAATTTTTTTATATCAACTGCTTGACAAAAAAGAAAAACAAACAAAAAACCTACTGCCATCAAGTTGATTCTAACTCACAGAGATCTTCTGTAGGATTTCTGAGAATATGCATCTTTCTCCTGTAAAGTAGCTGGTACATTTGTACCACTGACCTCACAACTAGCATTCCAAAGCTTAACCCACAGCAGCACTGGGCCTCCAACTGCTTGACACACTCCTATATTTTATTTCCCTTTATATTGGTGAAGGCAAAATACTTGATTGCATTTTAACATGACAATGATTTTATAGGGGGTTTTGTTTGTTTGATTTTAAGATAAGAAAGGAACTTGAACTCCCTCAATGCAAGAACACTTTGTTCTCATAACCTGGCATTCTGTGATGCTCACCTTCCCCACATGATCACTGAAGACAAAATGGGCACCTAAGCAAATGTGGGGAAGAAAGCTGATGGTGTCCAGCTATCAAAAGATATAGTGTCTTAAAGGCTTGAAGATAAACAAACGACCATCTAGCTGAGAAGAAACAAAGCCCACATGGAAGAAGCACACCAACCTGTGTGACCATGAGGTGTCAATGGGATCAGGTATCAGGCATCACAGATCCAGAAAAAAAAAACATATTGATGTGAATGAGGAGGAGTGCGCAGTGGAGACTCAAAGCCCATTTGTAGACAATTGGACAACCCCTTAGACAAGAGTCAAAAGAAAGAGACAAACCAGTCAGCGTGTAATATAGCACCATTGAAACCTACAACTTTCCTCTAGCTCTTTAATGCTTCCCAGTTCTACCTTACAAATCTGGCTAGACCAGAGCATATACACTGGTACAGATAAGAGCTGGAAACGCAGGGAATCCAGGACAGATAAACCCCTCAGGACCAATATGGAGAGTAATAATACCAGGAGAGCAGGGGGAAGGTAGAGGAAAAAAGGGGGAACCAATCACAATGATAGACTTCTAACCCCTTCCCAGGGGGATGAACAACAGAAAAGTGCATAAAGGGAGACAGTGGTCAGTGTAAGACAGGAAAAAAACAATAATGTATAAATTATCCAGAGTTCATGAGGGAGGTAGCGTAGGGTGGGGGATGAGCTGACACCAAGGGCTCAAGTAGAAAGAAAAAGTTTTGAAAATAATCATGGCAACATATATACAAATGTGCTTGACACAATGGATAGATTGTGATAAGAGCTGTATGATCCTCCCAAAAAATGATTAAAAAAAAGAAAGGACCTTGAGATTTTATTTTTTCCTCTAGGGTGGTTGCTAGAAATATATGTAAGTGATCATTTTGATATATTTATTTTATCTTTAAAATGTACTACAATCACACTATAGGTTGTTAGTAGTGTTTTCCCAAATGACAAATCTGAGGAGACCACTATCGAGTTTCTTTGATAACGTAGATGGATGGCATGGAAGAGCATGCTACAGACTAGACCCTGGTCCAGTCCAGTGCAGTCACTCTCTCCTCCCTGATAACAGCATCCTACAGGAGCTCTGGAGTCATACTGCATTAATATTTGTCCAATCGGCTTATGATTTCAACCCACTAGTAGTTCCTAGGGTCGAAGATAAGACAGTCTTCTGTAAAGAGTTTCAGCCTCTGAAACCCTATAGGGATCAGGGAGCAGTGGGTTAACAACATACTTTAAATGTCAGTTAAATAGCAGGAAGGCTTCTGACCGTAAATAGTTGTGTCACAATGCCAGGGGATATGCTGAGAGTATTTCCGAAATCGCCACTGAAACAAAACACTGTGGGTAGGTGAGCCTGACTAGCGGAAACCCCATAGGTCCAGGGCAGAAGTGGGCCGGTGGGTCTTCAGCCATGATCTGTCAGAAGCACATCACCAAGCCCATCTTCCAAGGCCCTGCTAGGTCTGTTCAAACCACCATCTCTTTGTCTAGTAGTGGGGTGCTTCACTGGGTTCACCATAGAGATGCCTGACTTGCACCCATGAAAAAATTCTACTAATGCTCAATGAAATGAATTTCTAAGGGGAACTTTGTTTATCATAAACAGCATGTCTACTGTCTTGGGTGACCTAGTGCTGGTATATGAACTACTACCGTTGGAATAAAACATAAGCACATGGCCTGAAAAAGCAAGCATTTATTTCCTCGCAGTTCTGGAAGCTAAACATCTGAAAATCAGAGTATAGCAGTAGGCTGGGGGAGGGTGGGGAGTCTTCCTTGCTTGTAATCCCTGGAGTTCCTTGGCATTCGGAGTCTATTCAGTTCTTTTCGTAACTCAGAGGTGATTAGGTTTACTCTGCTATGACCTAATTAGCATAAAGAAAACCCTATTTTCAAACAGAATCACATTCAACGGCATGTGTGGACCTTCAATACCTATTTGCAGGATGAGGGATACAATCCAATCCCTAACAGCCACTCTAGCACTACTGGCACAAGGGGAGATATGATAGGTATGTATTGTGTCTGTGGGCAGGTGGGGGAGGGAGTCATGAAAATGCAAAAAGATGGAGCTCTCAAATGATCACAGGTAAAATATCTTATTTTTACAGTAAAGACCTGACAATGACCACATGCCCACCTTTATAAGACTTGTCGCAGAGTCTTGGAAAGCTCTAAGTGTCCCACTTCACTGCTCAGCTTCCCTCTTCCCTATGGCGCTTGCTCTTCCCAATCCCCCCTACTCTCCAAATATGGACCCCTGAATGAGCCTCAACTCCCTTTCCTACTAATCCACGTGCACTTGTCATCAGCCCCTCTTGCTTTCATCAACAGTGACTCTTTTCACCCCTCCTGTGATCTTCATTATCAAGAGCACATCCGGTGAGCCTCCATCACGCCATGAACTCTGCAGACCGTCTACCTTTCTTTACTCACTTCTCCAACCCACCGTAGACAAGTGAGTTTCATAAAAGCCCCCAATCCTTAGTTGATCTTCTCAAAAGCGTTCCATTTGCTTTTTGTTATAGTAAGGGGAGTGGTAACCTGTACAGGGGAGTACCTGGACTTCTGCATTTTCTTCAGTGTTGTTGTAGTTTTTTAACATTACTTTTCTGGTTCACTACGTTTTCCCCTCATTCTTTAGGTTTGCCCTACAAGGCCCCATTTCTCGCTGTTGCTCTTCTCATCGTCTTAATGTGGCGGCCCTCCTAGTTCGCTCTACTTCTCAACTACCCAACTCCTCTTGGTCCGATGGTGGTCTTCTGTCTCCTCTTAGAGGTTTCCAGGAAACAGCCACAGCCCTCCGCGATACCTCCCTTCACTGTAGCACATATAGTCTCAATTTGGCCCTTACACAAGGCTTCCACATTTCATGGGTAATGGAACTGAAAGATAATGGCATGTCCCCCAGATGGTTGAAGCTCTCTAGCAATATGGCATTTTTATTGTTATCTGTTTATTTATATTCAAACCAAATCCACTGCTGTCCTGTCAGTTTCAATCCATCCGTGCCTATGGGAAAGAGTAGAACTACACAGTTTCCCAGGCTTATACTCTTTCCAAGACTGCCCAGCCTTCTCCCACAGAGAGGCTGGTGGGTTCAAACTGTTGGCCTTTAGGGTCACAGCTGGGGCTTTAACCAACCACTGCACCACCAGAGCTGTGTGTGAAGGTGTATCTGCACACTGCCACAGCCACACTCCCACAAGTCGATTCAACTACATTGCTATTACCAAGCACCTCACTAAGAATTGCAAAGGTATTTGCAATAATAATACAAGAAATAAATACAAGAAATACTTTCTGCTTTGAGGGTCTAGGAGCTATGAAGTGAGAGGAGATAAAAACAAAAACGACTTAGAGGATAGCATTCAAAAAGAGGCTTCAGAGCAATTATACACTGTATGTTAATATCCTGAAGAACTCTTCCCCCCGCCCCCACCAGATGGCATACTTTTGAGAGTAGAGATGCCGGCTGGTTGTGCACACTTTCATACTCCCAGTACTCAGGTTCTGAAGGTATTGTGTTCTCTAGCTGGAGGTAGCTGGAGGCTCATCTGTTCGGCAGGTATGAAGTGAAAATGACCTGGAGATGAGGGTGTGAATGTGAGACAAGCACGATTTTGGACACCATGTTATGCTTCTTTATTGAAAAGAAGCCCAATGTACCACAGATACAGGAGATCGGGTGTTAATCAAATGAACAACTAGTTTGTGGTGTTATTGTAGGATTACGTGGATTCAAATAAAGTGACTGAGACCCATTAGGGATTCAAATCTTTTAGTCTGAGTTTATTCTCTTTATATGCATTATCCACTGGGAGGGGGGTGGTGATCATATTGTGTTGCTTGGCAGGTTTTTTGAAATCTATTTTCCAATTCTCCAAATCTACTTCAGTCAGGATGATGGATCTATACAATATAAATGTATGCTTCTTAGCAGAAGGCCAGTGAAAACACATTTTAAAAGATTTTAAGTCTGAATTAGAATGTGCAACAATTAAACTAAGACATCCCTCATTAAAAAAAAAACTCAGCTAACACTAATGATGGTGTAAACAGCGATTTCATTTACAGTAAACTGTTTCTTTTCAGGCAAACTGCAAGGCGTGGCTTGGACTACCTATATACATACTATGTGGTCAGAAGCCTAATGCTGAGACTCAGGAGATGGGGAAGAAAAGTCCACAGAGTGAATTGGCTCCAAGTATCATTTATAATAAAGGGAACCTTTTCTATAAATTTTATCTGAAAGTAAAGGACTCCTTTGAGATTTACACCATTAACTCAGCATGGTGCTATTATTTTGGTATTGAGCCACTTTAACTTTTATTTTTCTTACCCCTCACAGAGGAATCAATAACCTAGACTTAGAGCACGGAGAAGCAGCTCTTGAGTAGTAATCTGTTTGGCACTGATGTTTCCAAAGATTGCCACTAGCAGTTGAGCATCCACATTTTAGACTCTATATGTATTCATGGAAAGATTAAGTAAAATATGAAATGTCTATGTTTTAATAAAATAAAGTTTAAGAGATTTTTAAAGCAATACCTGTATTATTTTTCATATTATTAATAATGTGATAATTGATAAAAATCAGGGTTTCTGCAACTGTATAGTCCGCTGGGCGATATGAATGTTGTACTCTTGGCTACAAACCAAAAGATAAGTGGTTCATTCCAACCTAGAGGTGCCCCGGAAGAAAGGCTTGGGGATCTGATTCCACAATGACTCTACCTAAGAAGCTATACAGAACTCAACTCTACTCTGAAGCACCGGGGGTTCTGGCTGTGGGTTTGGTTTGGTTCAGTTTGCCCATATTTCTTTTCCACCTCTAGACACTGGTGTCTTCCCATATTATTTTGAGAGGTAGGTTCTCAAGAGCTGATTTGTATTGTGTCACACTTCATCCTCCCTATCCCGGCCTTTGGTAACTGTTGAACTCAGACCTAATTTCCAGTGCCTGCTGCTGTGTAGCCCTAGGTGACTAAGTAGTGCTAGAAAGCCTGACAAGCCTGGGTGAATGCAAGTCTCCCACTTGGGGATTGGATGAACCCTGCGAGCCAGCCAGCCAGTCATTCTGTGTCGTTGGTTAGACATGACCTACATAAATGCAGCAGCTCCAGGGTGGCCATGTTCCACCATATGTTGAGCCATGTGAATCAAAAAAGCCACACACACAAAATGTGTAGCTAAAATTCAAATATAGACAGAGCAATGAGATAGTGGTAGAGGAAACTACCAAGATACCACGGCTGGTTCCTTGGCCCAGGCATTTCTTAAAGCTTGTTGAGTTTCCTAGTATTGGACTTCATGAATCTCTTCCTTTAATATGAACTCCAAGGGTGGAGCAAATCGTAAAGCACTTGACTGCTAGTTGAAAGGCTGATGGAGGTGCATTAGACAGCAGGCCTGGTAAAGTACTCCCCAAAGTTCACCGCCTGGAAACCTATACACGGGATTTGCATTCTGCGCACCTGGTCTTCCAGAGGTCCGCATTGACTTGATCATCATTATCAACAAGTTTTACATAACATCCCTTGGCCCCAATGTTTCTTTCATGTTACAGTAAGTTCCAGTGCCCTCTGTAATTGCAATCAATTAATGCCTGATTAATTCACAAATGTAGGCAAAGATGCCTGTGATTTCAGTAGATTCACAGTTTATTCTGGGCAGAAATTAAAAGAAATATACATATATATGAGGTGACGAAATAGTATCATAATTACTTTTTATTTATTGCCTACAATGTCCTAGGTATTTATGTTTTCTTTGGTTTTAAGTGCCTACGCATAGTTATTTACTTCTAATGTTCAGTACATCTTGTAAGCCTGACAATATTACCATCATTTTACAGCAGAGAAACCAAGCCTCCAAGCATCTGATGCACAGACAGTGACAGAGCTAAGCTTCAAACCCGGGGCACACATGCTGCCCGGCTGCCGTTCAAGACACATGCTCAATATAATCTGAAAGTAAACCTGCAACTTTTCAGCCTCAGCTATCATTTCAGTAACTGAAGTCTCAAATTACTCAGTTTAGTCAAACAAAGCCTTAAAATGATCCTTCTCTTTTTCACATATTTGCTTTTTTTCATATATTCCAAACCCATTCAATGATCAAATCTTTTTTTTAATTAAATACTTTTATTGGGGGCTCTTACATCTCTTACCACAATCCATCCATTCATCCATTGTGTCAAGCACATTTCTACATATGCTGCCATCGTCATTTTCAAAGCATTTTCTTTCCACTTGAGCCCCTGACATCAGTTGCTTACAGATCTATCTTCTCAGTGTACTCAGGATCTGACCCTCTTCTCCCTCTAAATCAGCGGTTCTCAACCTGTGGGTCATGACCCCTTTGGGGCGCCAACGACACTTTCACAGGGGTCACCTGATTCATAACAGTAGCAAAATTATAGTTATGAAGTAGGAATGAAAATAATATTATGGTTGGGGGGTGATCACAACACGAGGAACTGTATTGCAGGGTCGCGGCACTAGGAAGGTTGAGAACCACTGCTCTCAATCATCAGCATTGAAATGGGTTACACTGTGGTCTCCCTGCCTGTGTGGTCGAGTCAAGTCCACTTTCCATGTTCTATTGTCAACACAACAGGCAGTCAACATTTTCAACCATAAATTTTATCATCTTACCCCACAGCTCCAAACCCTCAAACAGCAACACACATTGGCCTGACTTTATCACCTCCCTCTCCCTCACACTTTCTGCTCCAGGTTTCCTATTTTATTCAAAATTCCCCTAATATTTTAAATGCATTTCACTTTCAATTTCCTCTACTAGAAATGCTCTTCACAGAGGCAGCCTAGTCCTTCACGGTATCCAGCCCTGTGCTGAAAAGGCTCTGTCGCAGCGAGACTTCCTCCAACTTCCCACCTTCTAGCCGCGACCTCTCTCCATTCCTCTGCACAGCAGTTCTCTAGGAAATGATTTAATCCATATATTTTTATTGCTGCTCTTGTTTTTTGGTTTTTCACGCTATGATATTAGCTTTATATTATGTTTAGAGCTATAGTCCGCAGATCTTCAACACAGTGTCTGAGATATGACAGAGGCTTAGCATAAGTCAATTAGATTAAGTACTTAAAACAAGCGAAAAACTCGAACTACATGGTAACATGGTTAATATTAGGTGTCAATTTAGCTGGATTGTGGTGCCGTGTTGTTTCTTCCAACAAAGTCTAGGTTATGTGATGACGTAGTTATACAGGATTGATTACTCTCCACAGTATGGATGGGCGTCATCCAAGTAGCTGAAGGCCTCAAGAGCAAAAAGGTAGGGTTCTTTATAATGTCAATTTATGACCTTCAGACTATAAATAGACATTTTGCCAGAAGTTGCTTACCTTTTTGTTGTTGCTATCTGCCCCACGGACTTGGGGGCATTAGACTGGAAGAATTCCCAGGCTGTTGTCTGAACTACAGATTCTGAGTTTGTCAGATCCAGATAAGAAAACTCTGCCACTCAGTCAGGTCCGACTCATCGTGACCACAGACAACAAGGCAGAGCTTCCATATCGATTTCTGACACTGGAACTGTGTATGCGAGTAGAAAGTCTCCTCTTTTGTCCCAAAGAGCAGTTGGTGGGTTTGAACTGCTGACTTTGTGGTTAGCAGCACAACATGGAATCCATGACAGTTTGATTCTTAAAATCAGGCCATTTTACTCATGGATCAGCGTTGGGCTGCTAACTGCAAGATCAGCCGGTTTAAATCACCAGCAGCTCAGCATCAGAAAGCAGGAGCTGTCTCTTTATTAGGAACTGGTCTCCGTGACCCCCAGGCGCAGGCCACCCCGTGCCATGGGGTCACTGTGAGTTGCACCTGACTCAGAAATCTTTGGAGTTTGTTTGTAACAGCAGCCATCACCTCTGCACGGTGAAGAGTTTTCTCAGAATGCTTCCATTTAAATGCACTACTTTAAATATGGTTGCATTTGTTTTTCTTAGTAACATTTTTTTCTGTGCTCATAGTATATATCTAAATAGATGTAGATACATAGATCTTTTATAGTCTATATATATACTGTGCTTCTAGTGTGTGTATATATGTATGCATATATGTATATTTTAGCTTGCTAATAAATCTATTGAACCTGTAGACAGCTAGATATCTTTTCTTTTTCCAATGGCTCGATCTTTGGGGACACTTACATATTCTTCATAGGCCTCGTGGGCTGGAGGCGGCGGTGCCCTGTATCCTGGGACAGCTGGAGCTCCTCGAGCCCGTGGGGCAGGGACCCCTCTTGCTACAGGGGGTGCAGGAAGGGCTCCACGGGTCACAGTGGTCCCTCGAGGGGTGAGGACGCCTCTTCCAGGTGGTGGGGGAGGAGGGATGGCACCCCCACGACCCCTGTGGGAGATAGATTGCGTATACATGAAAAACAAGTCCGAAACGGGACTATACTAGATAAAGCTCCCATTCACATACAATGGGAAGGAAGCCATGTTTATTTAGGCACATACATATCTAACTGACATCACTTAGAATGTAAAATGTTTTCACCTCTACAGCTAAACAAAATTTACAAATATGTGCTATGATTTAGCGTTCTTGAAAACCAAGAAAAGTTTTTGTTATTTTCATATATAAATCTAAAAACCAATGCAATACATTAAAATAAAATACATGTTTTTTTGCTCCAAACTTGCCAACAAAGTACAAGTTATCTGATATGTGACTCATTGGACCATCTATGAAACTGAGCTGTTATATGTCAATGTCTCTTCAGTGCTGGGAGTTATTGACGGTGATGTGCAATGCTGTCATCTACCAAAAAATGATCTGTCTGCCCTTTAATAAAATGCCGAACTCTAACCAGGGTAATTTCATTCTGTTTATTATTGTATCTTAAGCTTGAGGTCACTTGAAATCACAGCTCACTATCGCTGATTTATTGTCATGGATGTAACCCCATGAGTGGGGGCAGTGCCCAGTGTATTTTCCTATGGTCACTGCGGCTCTAGTGGGATGCATTAGCACTCTTTTTAAGTAAAAAGAATAGACTGAATCTTTTGTACTGCCGTGCTAGACACAAAAGTAACCAGCACTGAAAGCATAAGATCAAATGGTTGCAGCCAACTTTTATGGTATGCCGAGGCCCCTGGAAAGGTTGAGTGTTTGTCTGAAGTCAGTGGGCAGCAGCACCGTTATTTCACTTTTTATTATGTCTGAAAGGTTGGCCTCTCGAAAGTACTGCTTTCAGCAGGAACACTAAGGCTTTGGGAGAAAATGATGATCATTGCGTTGTCAACAATCACACTTTTTGGCTGTACCCACATATGGGGGATGTAGGTTATGCGTCCTGCTATGAATAGCAGTCAGCTGCTTCTTTATTGCTTGCCGAAAATGAGCTTTTACAAGTGAACAGCAAGAGTGCTGGGAAAGCTTTTAAAGTTTTAAATAGATTACAGAGATGATGAATAGGAAAATTTCAGAGACTTCTTCAGTGTGAACTTATTGTGAGTCTAATGTGCACAGACAGACACTCTTAGGTTGGGAGAAGGTGAAAAGCAAGACCTCCACGGTCTAGTGCTGCTTTGCATATAAGATGGTTAGGCGTACAATATTTTGTGTTATTACAGTTACATAAAAACATATGTAACATATGGAATGACAGAGGGAAGCCAAATTGTACCCTCCCTCCAAGCACTTATTTGTGTGCTTATCAGAGGGACCACATGTCCGGGTTTATTTAGAATCCTTCTGGTTTACAAGTGTTGTCCTAGCACCTTCTGCGTTAGGGTCTGACCACTCTGAAACCCATTCATGTGTGGATAATAAATTATGGTCATCCTACTCTAAATTAAATTCTCTACCAATGAAATACATGGGTAAGCACAATAACTTTCTAAACCTGTGGTATGTTTTGAGTTTGTTTTCCTTAAACAGTCTAATAACACTTATAAATCTTTCAGAATTCTTTCTTTTTTTTAACATTTTATTAGGGGCTCATACAACTGTTATCCCAATCCATACACACATCAATTGTGTAAAGCGCATTTGTACATTGTTTCTCAAAACATTTTCTCTCCATTGAGACCCCCGACATTAGGTCCTCATTTTTCCCCTCCCTCCCCGCTCCCCCCTCCCGCATGAGCCCTTGATAGTTTATAAATGGGTATTTTGTCATATCTTGCCCTGTCCAACGTCTCCCTTCTTCCACTTTTCGGTTGTCTGTCCCCCAGGGAGGAGGTCACACACAGTTCCATGTAATCGGTTCCCTCTTTCCTACCCATTCTCCCTTTACCCTCCCTGTTTTGCCACTCACACCACTGGTCCTATAGGGCTCATCCGTCCTGGATTCCCTGTATTTTCAGTTCCTATCTGTACCAGTGTACTTCCTCTGGTCTAGCGAATTCTTTCTTAAAATTATGTAATGCATACACCAAAACTACTTTCCTATCTTTTTCTTTCATCAACTGACTTTAAGACACAGCCCCAGCAAATCTGTCTCCTGATCCTAGCTCAAAAACAAACAAACCACTACCACTGAGTCAATAGCAATCCTAAAAGACAGAGTAGAACTGCATGGGAGGGTTTCCGAGCTATGGGTTCAAATCCACCAACATTTTGGTTAGCAGCCCAATGCTTAACACAGGATGGCACCAGGGACTCTTGAATCTAACTCATTGCCTCCTATATGCTATACCCTATGTCTAGACTTGTATTCCCTTCCTCCACCAAGCTCAAGGTTTACTTCAACTATTTGGAAGACTGTCCCTGCCTAAATTCACTACAAAACTCTTTCCTCTACTTCCCAGATTTCTTGAAAGACACATTTGCATCTTTATTGTTTCACTTCCTACGCATTTACAACTGAATGTGGTCTGGTATCTTCACCATTCTATCAAAAATGCTCTTGCTGAGATCATTGGGGGCCTACTTATGTTCAAATCAAAGGTTTTATGTGTAGTCCAAAAGTTTCAGTGTAGTTTTATGCTGAGAACCCTAGTGGGTCAATGGTTAAGTATTTGGCTATTAAATGAAAAGATGATGATTCAAGCCACCCAGGCTCTTTTGTGGGAGAACAAGTTGGAGTTGGTGATCTACTTTTGTAAAGATCAAACTCAAAACAATTGCTGTTGAATTGAATCTGGCTCATAGCAACTCATTAGGGTAGAATAGCTCCAGGGCTATAAATCTTTGAAGAATCAGATTGTCACATCTTTCTCTCATAGAGCGATAGGTGGTTTCTGAAAACTGACCTTTAGGTTAAGAGGTGACTGCTTTACCTCTGTACCATGAAGTTTATTTCTTCAAAGATTATAGCCCAGAAAACTCCAGAGGGGAGTTCTCATCTGTTACTATAACTAGAAATTAACTTGAGGACACCTAGCATGAACAGTTTTTTGTACCTGTATCCATGAACAATTTTAATTTAATTTGTTTGTCAAAACCATATTACTGGGGTTTAATACAGATATCATACCCTTCCATAGTTCTATCACATCAAGCAGTTTTGTACAATTGCTATCACAGTTTCAAAATATTCTTTTCCTTCTTGAACTCCTTGACAGCAATCGTTGCCTGCACTTCTCATGTGCTATTGAATACTATGTACTACTTATTGTTCATGTCTGGAAGAGATCTTTTTAGTACTTTTAAAGCTTTGATTTTCCCTACTTTTCTTCTTTCCTCTCTCTCCCCATTCTCCTTCCTGGCATTGATGCTCATTGGTCAGCTTCGAAATGTCGGTGTCATCGTTTTCTACTTGATCCTCTTTCTCATGGTTGAACTCCGCGGACCCTAGCTTGAATTATTGTGCTATCTGCTTCCTTTCCAACACATGTCTTGTCCTGGGTATATGTTTTATACCAAAGTTCCCTAGATTGTCTACACAATAGAGTCATCTATGAGTATCTTAGAAACCCAGGCTACATTCTAAAAAAATAATAAGTTAATTAATTAAATTAAAACTAAAAAAAAAATTAAAGACCTGAAATTGTTGCTGTTGAGTGCATTTCCACGCAATTTGACCATGTAGACTAGAGTAGAACTGCCCTCTACAGCTCCCATGCCTGCATTTACCTCTTATATTCCCTATTCTTTCTTTCATTAACATTTTATTAGGAGCTCTACAGATATTGCTACAATCCATAGTTCCATTAGATCAAGTATAATTGTACAATTGCAGTCATCATTATTTTAATACATTTTCTTTCTTCTTGAACTCTCTGATATTAGCTCCCCTTTATCTCCCCCCCACCCTACCATCCCCATGGACCCTTAATATATATATTATAAATATATATTGCCATATCATACAGAATGCACTATGTCCATTTACCTACAATTCTGTTGTATGTTCCTCTCAAGTGGGGTTATACATTCATCATTGCTATCAGTTTCCACTTCCCCACACTCTTCCTATGCCCTCAGGGAATCATAACCCCCATTACTGTTTCTGAGGGGTTTAATCTATCTTGGATTTCGTGCAACTAAAAATTTTGATTGTACAAGTATACATACAAAGGTCTAGTAAGATTTGTGAGGCAAAACTAAGGCCATAATAATGTGGGTTGGAGGTGGAAATATTAAAGAACAAGAGGATAGTTATGTGTTTCACCAGTGCTGTTGCACCATGGATATGTCATTTTGTGACGGACTATCCATTTATCTTACAAGTGGCTTTTGGGTCTCCACTTTGTTCATGCTCCTTCACATCAATGTGATTGCTTGTTTTATAACTTCTGACACCTGTTTCTGTCAACACTTTATGATCATAGAGGCTAGTGTGCTTCTTCCATGTGGGCTTTGCTGTTTCCCTACTAGATGAATACTTGTTTAACTTCAAGCCTTTAAGACACCAGGCACTACATTTGTTAATAGCTGGGGACCATCAGCTTTCTTCATCACATTTGCTTATGCACCAATTGAGTCTTCAGCGATAGTATCAGGTAGGTGATTATCATACTTTGCCACAGTATTAGAACATATCATTCTTGTACTGAGGTAAGATTTAAGTAGGGGCTTAAAGTCCATCTGATTCCTTATTGTATTTACATATGTATATATACTGATAAATATGCCCATCTTAATATATTTACATATCTAGATTTATACTTATAAATATAGTTTTTACTTCCTAGTTCTTTCCTGATCCTTTTGTAAGTAAACTGCTACATTTGTTTCCCATAAAACAGCTGGTGGGTTCAAACCCCCAACCCTCTGACCACACAAGAGAGTAATTAAATCACAATCACTGCAAGAGGGACATGGGCACCAGTGGTTCAAAGGCCTCTGGGAATTTCCGCGTGAAAGTATGGGAAACAGTGTTTATATGCATCATCTATTTTAAAAATCTCAAAAATATGCTATGTATGTAATTTATGTTTTACAGCTTGAGAAAACAAGGCATAGAAAGTACAAATCACCTGCCCAAGGTCACCCTGGAAATTTATCAGAATGAATTATAGGAATAATTAATTTCTTAATTTAAAGTGATGTATCATCTAATTGTAGGTGATGGTACAATCAATCCCTTACTAGGCAAGTTACCTTTGTCTTGAGCCACTCTTTGTTCTCTGGTATCTAATTGAAAGAGCCATAAAAGAAAACTAATTCCTATAAATCCCCATCTCTAATCTTTTCTTAGGAGCCCTACTGGCATGGTAGGTTGCATGTTGGGCAGCTAATCGCAAGGTCAGGAGTTTGAAACCACCAGTCAATCCTCAGGTAGAGACATTCTTCTCCTGTAGAGTAACAGTCTCGGACACCCACAAGGGCAGTTCTACTCTGTGCTTTGGGGTGGCTATGAGGTAGAATCAGATTGATGGTAGTGAGTTTGGTTGAGTTTGAATCCGTTCCTACTACTTTGCGCTCATTAGCAAGACCAAAAAGGGTTCATGCTTATCTTTGATATATCTTGACTTTTCATTGTCTTCCCTGCCATGAGTCAAGTCTCTCACATGTCACTTACTTTATCATTCTATCACGTTAATTCTCTTCTATCTCAATGGCAATTTTGTAGCTAGTTCCTAGAGTCAGATATCATTTATGCCTATTCTTAACAAACTCCATTCATTCCTTACAGTAGTTCTTACTGTGGGTAACCTGATGGCCTGTAGCTTAGGTGTTGGGCTGTTACTCAAAATCCCTGCAGTTCAAACCCACCAGCAGCTCCATAGAAGAAAGGACTATATCTGCTAACATAAACATTTACAGTCTCAGAAACCTTATGGAGCAGTTCCACTCTGTGTTATAGGGTGCGTATGAGTCAGACATGGATTTTGTTATGTGTTTAGACTTTGTGTGTGTGTGATGCTAATTAACAATGGTCTTAAAAAAATTGCCACTAGTGTCTTACTCCTCCCCACACCCCCTCACTGTAGTGATTATGCTGTTGCTGTTGTTGCCAAATTTCATCAAGTACCAAGTCAGTTCCAACTCAAAGTGACCTTGTAGCCAACAGAGAGGCACTGCCCAGTTCTATGCCATTCATGCTTGAACACATTGTTACAGCCAGTGTCGATTCACCTCATTGAGGGTCTGTGTTCCACTTCCCAGCGACCTAAGCGATCATGATGCTCTGTTCCAGACGCTGTCACTTGCTGACAACACAGTAGATACTCGTGCACTCGGGCTATCCCTCCAAGACATGTTTGTTCTACGGAAGCGTGTGCTGTTTTCAATATTCTTAGACAGTTCCATCATTCATATGCAACAGTTCTCTTGTCTTCTTAGAATGTTCTTCAGTTTTCACATGCAGATGAGGTGATTGAAAATACTATGGTGTGGGTCAGACACATCTTAGTCCTCAAAGAAAAATCTTTGCTTTTTAACCCTTTAAGTAGATATTCTACAGCAGATTTTCCCATTGCAATAAGTCCTTTAATTTCTGCAACCACTTCTATGAATGCTGAACGATATCAAAGTAAAGGAAATCCTTGACAATTTCAGTCATATCCTGTCTATCACAATGCTGCCTATCAGTCAGTTGTGAGGATTTTGTGTTCTTTACATATAGTTATAATCCACATGGGAAACTGCAGTCTCTGATCTTTATTAGTAAGGGTCTCAAGTATTCTTTGCTTACACAAACAAGGTTGTGTTTTTAGCATTTTCAGGCAGTTAACGATCCTTCCAATTCTTGGGCTCCATTCTTGTTCATATGCTTCAGCTTCTCAAATTATTTACTTAGCATACTATACTGAATAAGCATGCTACAACATGTATATATTATATTTCATGTGTATTAATGATATAATTATGTGATAGAAATTACTATGATAAATATTCTTGATACTTTTTTCTAATTTATAATTGTCTTAGAATTAGGAAATTAAGTAGTTATCAGATATATTTTATTTACATTTAAATTACTTTAAATTCAAGATTTTTCAATAAAATTTTATAAGCCCATTGCTATCAAGTCAATATGACTCAAATCAATGCTATATAGGGTTTCTGAGGCGATAAATCTGTTTGAGAAGTGGTTGGGTTTGAACCACAGACCTTGTGGTTAGCTGCCCAATATTTACCCAACAGAGGAGAAAAGTCAGTGAATGTGTAAGCATCTCAGCGCTGGCAGGGGTCTCCACATGGCTGCTCCAGCACCCAGGGCTGCATCGGGGTAAGTCCATGCGGCTTCTCCTCAGGGATGTCTTGCAGGAAGTGAGCCTTGTCAGCTGAAGCAGGGAACTGGCTAAGGCAGCTGCACCCTGGTCCGACCATCAAAAGCAAGAGACCTGAGGACTAGAAAGGCGAGGCTCATGGAGCCATTTATCCCTCCGCCCTTTAATTAACTCCACATGTGTTTATCGGCCAGGTTGGCACAAAAAACTGACTACCTCATTGCTGTAGTTGTTAGATGACATCAAGTCAGTGCTGACTTATGGTGACCCCATGGACAACAGTCAAACAAGGCTGGTTCCTGCACCATCGTCTCAGTTGGTCTCATATTTGAGGTTATTGTTGCAGCCACTGTGTCAATCCATTTTTCAGGGGCCCTTGTTTTGTTTTTTTGTTTTTTTCACTTTTCTTCTACTTCACCAAACACAATATACTTCTCCAGGGACAGGGACTAATCTCTCCTGACAATCTGTCCAACATATGAGAGTCAGTTTCAACCACCCATGTATAGAAGGAGCAACCTGGATATACTTCCAAAATACATTTGTTTGTTTGTATGTTTGGCAGTCTGTGGTAATTTCAGTACTCCTCACCAGCACCATAATTCATATGCATCAATTATTATTTGGACTTCTTAATCCAATGTCTAACGTTCACATGCAAAGGATGCAATTGAGAATAGCATGGCTTCATAAACTGTGATATTCCTTAATCCAGTGTCTAACTTTCACATGCACAGGATGCAATTGAGAATAGGGTAGTTTCACAAGCAGGGATAGTCCTTGATCCATGTCCTCCTCTGGCCATAACCTTAGTCAGGTCGCTGTCAATGTACTGTTGCAACTACTGTTAGATGATATTCTGCAAAAATTTCTTGCCTGTTGTTGTTTGGTGCCGGGGTTCTTTCTCATAGCAACTCTAAATACAACAGGATGAACACTGTACAGTCCTCCCCATACTCACAAGTGTTCCTGTGCCCAAGCTCATTGATACGGCCACTGTGTCAATCCATATTTTTCCCCTGGTTTGCCATGGTGCCTTTATTCCATGATTACAGTTCAAATAAAAAATAAAATAAATAAAAATTCTGGCAGGGAGCCAAAGCCAAAGTCTGGCAGTACCACTTCCTGGTCCCCAGTCTCCATGGCTAAACCTAGCCAGCCTCATTAATTCAGGTTGACTTGATCAAGCTCCTCCTTAAGATGTGGCCTGGGCATCTCTGCTGCTCTCCAGGGAAACCCGCTCCTAGGGCTTTGGTGAGGGCTCCATAAACACCCATGGCCTGGGACACTACTGGTGACATCACTGTGATTGGAGGGCAGGATGAGGGGGTTAGAGTCCTTGGCTGGTTTGGAGAAGCTTCTGACATACTCCTCAGCCACAGTCTGTGAGGTCGCTGCGTCTCCATTATGTTGTGTCAGAGCTGTAAGCTAGGACTGGAACAGCTTCGGCCTTCACCTTGGACATGGTCAGAACTCCATTGGCCTCTCCTGCTGCCTGGTTAATTTGCTCAGCCTTTTCGGCCTCAAATGCCAGGATCTGGGCTTTCTTCTTCCTCTGGCACATTGAAGGCCGAATCTCAGGTCCCCTCAGATTCTAGAATGTGGCTTGTTTCCCCTGCTCCACCTCCATCTGCGTCTGCATGGACTCTTTCACCTGGGACGGCACAAGGATATCCTTGATTTCATAACAGAGGCAGCGGATGCCCCAGCAGTCAGCAACCTAGTGGTTGACAACATCCACAATGCTGGAATTCAGGGACTCCCGCTCCTGCAAGACTCTGTCCAGGGAAAGATCGCCAGATCCTGAGCTCATGGCCATCTGTAGCTAGTTAGGTGACAACATATTCAGGGACTTCCCCACCATAGCTTGCCTATGAAGGGTCCGTGGTGCACAAGTGTAGGGCTCCATCGTTCTGCAGAGCCACGTGGTGGAGAGTTGTGGCCGATAAAGATAAGACTTTATGTAAGATAAAGTCTTGCCATTCTTGCCTCTAAGGAGCATTCAGCCTTACTTATTCCAATACTGATTGGTTTGTTCTTTCAGCACTCCATGGTAATTTGGATATTCTTTACCAGCACCGCAATACAAAAGCATCAATTCTTCTAAAGTTTTCCTTATTCAATGTCCAACTTTGGCGTGCATAGTATGCACCAGGGAATACCATTGCTTGGGTCAGGTGCACTTAGTCCTCAAAGCAGCATCTTTCCTCTGCAATACTCTAGAGAGGGCTTGGTCAACAGATCTACCTAATGCAATATGTCTTCTGATCTCTTGACTGCTGCTTTCATAAGCATGGAATGTGGATCCAAGGAAGACAAAATCCTTGACTACTTCATCTATCATGATTATTGGTCCAGTTGTTAAGATTTTGGGCTTCCTTAGTTTGAGCTGCAATCCATACAGAAGGCTACAACCCTTGATCTTCATCAGCAAGTGTTTCAATTCCTCCTAGCTTTTTAGTAAGCAAGGTTAGGTCATACCACAGGTTTTCAATAAGCCGTCCTCCAATCCTAATGTGACCTTTGTCTTCATATAATCAGGATTCTCTGATGAACTGCTCAGCACGTCGATTGAATAAGTATGGTGCGAGGATGCAACTCTGATGCACACAGTCACTGATTTTAAATAATACAGCATTCCCTCGTTCTGTTCTTACAACTACCTCCTGATCCATGTAAAAGTTAAGAATGAGCACAATGAAGGGTTCTGTAATCCTCATTCTTCTCAGTCTATTATGGTCCCACATTTGAATGCCTTTGCATAATCAATGAAACACAAGTAAACATCTTTCTGGCATTCTCTGATCTGAACTAAGATCCAACCTCACCCTCTTGACTCTGGCCTGAACTTCTGGCAGTTCCCTGTCAATGTACTGTTGAAACCACTGTTAGATAATCATAATAGCAAAATGCCACTGTGTGTGATATCTGTGACACTGTTTTACAGTATCAGTATTCTGTTGGGTCACTTTTCTTTGGAATAGGTACAAACATGGATTTCTTCCAGTCACTTGGCCAAGTGCTGCCAGTGCCTCTTCAGGTTGTTGAACCATTTCAATTGGCACCCCATCAATTCCTGAAGCTTTGTTTTTGTCTAATTCTTTCAGCTCAGCTTGAACTTCTTCCTACTGCACCTTCTTGCTCATATGCTGCCTCTTGAAATAGTTGAGTGTCAACTAGTTCATTTTGGCACAGTGACGATAGATTCGTTCCCTATTATTTTGATGCTTCTCTTATCCGTTGATATTTTGGCCATTGAACCTTTCACTCTTGCAACTCAAGGCTAAAATATTTTCTTCCATTCTTTCAGTGTAAGTTATGCCAAGTATGTTCTTTTCTTTGGGATTTCTAACTCAAGGTCTTTGCATATTACAGTACTTCACCTTGTCTTCTTGAGCTGCCCTTTGAAAATGTCCGTTCAGCTCTCTGACTCCATCTTTCTTCCATTTGCCTTCGCTACATGTCATTTAAGAGCAAGTTTCCGTTTCTGCTGACATCCACTTTGATCTTTCCCTCCCTTCCTCTCTTTTGAATGACCCTTTGCTTTCTTTGTATATGATTTTTTAAAAAATTCATCTCAAAACTCATCACGTCTTTAGTGTTCAAAGCAGCAAATTTGTTTTTAAGATGCACTAAAAATTTGGGTGGGATATACTCAAATTTGTATTTTGGTTTTCAAAAATTTGTTTTAATATTCTCCAGCTTTAACCTGAACCTATATGTGAGCAATTAGTTTTCGGTGCCTCAGTTGGCTCTTGGCCAGGTTTAGCTGCTGCTATTGCTTCTCTCCATCATATGTCCCCACAAATGTAGTCAACTTGACCTCTGTGTAGTCCCTAAGGAGACGCTCGTGTATAAGTTGTCTCTCATATTGTCAAACAAAGAGATGTTATAAACAATTCATTGATCTTTCAACATTCTAGTAGTCAGTCTCCAGCTTTACTTCCATCACCAAGAATATATTTCCCAACTACTTTTCTTTCCTCTTTGCTTCTAACTTTTGCATTCCAAGATCCAAAAATTATCCATGCATCTTGATTGCATGTTTGATGAATTTCAAACTGAAGATGGTAGATTTATTTAATATCTGCTCACTAGCTTTGCATAACAGGTGACCAGATTTCCCTGTATGTGGACAGATTTTATTCTATCACAGACAGAATGATCTTGAAATGTCCTTTTTTGATGATGAATGCCAAATAATTCCTATTGAAACTGTCATTCTAAGCATAGTAAACAAGGCAATTTGGTGATTAAAAAATACCCAATATGAGTCAATCAGGTCATAACACCTAGAATGGCTATCTTTATGATGGCCAGGGTTCAGCTACTGGTATTTAGTGGCTAATTCTTCAGAAGTGGATGACCTTTGCTCTTCATAGTCTGTTTTCAGTCAGGAAACTGCTCAAACCTGTTCACTTTGGGTGACTCACTGGGATTCAAATGTCAGCGTCAAAACTTCAAGTATCAAAGCAACACACAAGCCACCGCAGTATGAGGAAGTGATAGAGTGCAGTGTGACTTAGCATGTAGACCGCAATTCACAATTGCTTATTAAGTTGTTAAAGAGATGGAATATTTAAAGTAAAGCACTACTGAAATGAAAATCTTATATGGCCCATTCAAATATGGTAGATTCAATGGCACATTTTGGAACAGTAACTGCTAAACAAAATATACTAAAACCATGTGTTTATACTTTCAAATGCATTTAAATGTCCTATTGGAAAAGGATTCATAAAAAATCCAAGGAATATAAAATATAAGAAACCCAATCCTTCTATAAGTATCCTAAATATTAAGCTACACCACATGAAACTTCCAAGTCAGTCTTTGAACTATAAAACTGCCATTTCGTGTTATTCAACCTATACGATATAAAGCATTTTAGTTTGCCAGCAATGATATAATTCATAATTGACCAGAAAGATGTTAGAAATGTGTAATATTTCATAAAGTCTAATTGAATATAAGATGATGTCTATATTAATTCTTAGTAATAAATATTAGACACTTAACAGCATTACATTTTATCTCTTATTTCACAAAATTACATATATAAAATATGTCTAGAAGAGTTTCTGAACTTTTTCTTTTAGTCAAAACTAATTTCCAGAATTTCAATAGTCTAAATTTAAATACTCACTTCCTTATTAAATTATTAAACAGACTAGCTATTTAAATTAAAGCTTTTCATTTGAAAATGTGTCATTCTTAATTCTGACAAGCATGAAACTTGAGGTGGTTATGATTTAATGTTAAAAATAGTGCTATTTTGACAGTGGAGGTTGAAAATATTTGGGACGTAAGTTTTAAAAAGATTCAATTTTCTAAAATCCATTTCAATAATTTAACATAATTTATATGCTATATATGAAATAATATTCTAGATCTTTGTTCCTGAAGATATAGAGTCCCACTGCAATTGGGTCAATAGAGTGACTGAGTCACATAATCTATGGTGCAGGTCATAAAAATTTGACAAGTTTGGAGTCCTATAAAACAAATTTGATCAAAAAGATTCCAATTTCTATGTGAAGTTTAATAAAAAGTAATCACTAGTTTCATCACCAATGACAATTCAATGTCAAATGCATTCTAACTTTAAATACTTTCATCAACAGTCATGAAAGAAGTAAGCATCCAGCTTTCTGACCTGCTGCCTATCTACTGTCCATCTGAAAATTCCTGGTGGCACAGTAGGAACAACACTCCCTGCTAAGAGAGAGGCCAGGGGTTGGAACCTATCAGCCACACTGCTGAGGAAAGACACGGCAGTTGGCTTCCACGGAGACTGATAATGGCATGGCAATGGGCTTGTTTTTTTAAACAGTTTTATCAGGACATACCCCATACATCATACAATTAAAAAGTTCAATTATATGAAGAAGTGTGTAGTCATTGTCACAAACAAATTTAGAACATTTTCAATAGTTCAATTATAAGAAGAAGTGTGTAGCCATTGTCACAAACAAATTTAGAACATTTTCTTCTTTGTTGTACTTCATGTTATTAGCTCCCTATTTCTCCCCAACCTCCTCTGCCAGACCCCCAGGAAGCCAATGGTCCATTTACTGTCTCCATAGATTCACCCATCTTGGATTTCATATAGTGAAAAATAAACACACACACACAAAACAAACAAAAGCTAGAAACAACAACAAAGTAAAGTAAACCCTCAATCAAAAAGAAAGCAGACATTATTTTAAAACATAGAACAATTTTAAGACAAATCAAAAGGGGAATCATATGATAAGGGGTTAAATTTTAACTGAGCTACATCTGCTATAATCCATTTCCCATCACATTCTCTCTGCATGAGAGCAAAGCCATTCACCTCTCTGGTCTCTGTTCAGAGGAGATACATGGAAGGCTTATTCCAATTCCAATTTTTTTAATGTGAAATCTTTCATTTTCATTGTCTTATTAGTATTTAATAATTATTAAGCAGTTTATCACAGTCATTCTGTGTCATTATATATGGCGTTGTTTATTGGACCCTATTTTAGTTCCTCAGTCATTCGTATGATTTTTTTTTAACATCTTCTGGGTAATTTTCCTTGATTATGTTGGGAAATTGGTCTGCTAATTGCACGGTGGCTCAAACCCAACAGCCGGGTGAGGAGGAAAGGAGATTATCTGCTCCCACTCAGCTTTACAGCCATAAAAGCACATGCACTGCTGTGTGAGTCAGAATTGACTAAATGGCCTCACTTTGTTTTTGTTTCTGGTTTTTTTTCTTAAACCATTTTATTAGGAAATAATTTAGACATCGTATCACTCATCATTCATTCACATCTGTCTATCTATCTATCCTTCTATCTATCATCTACCTTTCCATCTCTCTATCTACCTATCTACTTACAGATCTACTTGTTTCCTATGAATTCAAAGGTCCCTTAGGGCAGAGACAAAATTCATAGCTTTTTATAAGGTCATCCTGGTTCAATGAGGCAGAGATTATATCATCTGTATGATTTAGTCTTGGTTTAGAACTAAAAGTAGGAAATCTCAGATTCCCTGATCTTAATTTTCTTAGGGTAGCTGGTAAGGTCTCAAATGGTGAAGCCAGAAAATTTGAGAGTTAGACAAAGTTCTTAGACAAACTCCTTTCACCTTTCTGCATCTTGACTTATAACCTGTAAATAATAATTACCTCCTAAGGTGGTTTAGAATTAAATGGGTTAACATTTCAATGTAGAATTAAATGTGCTAACATTTTAAAGTTCTTACATATAGCTAAGCACTCATTTTGTGTTTAGTTTCCTTATTTCTCTTTATTCCAAATTATGAACCTGGCACTGAATAAGACAGACCCGACTGGACATCATTGTTTGCTGTTAATTGAAATCAAGAACCAATGTACCTGGAAGGAGTTGTGGGAGCTGTTCTGATCCCTCGGCCTCTGATTCCTCTGCCACGACCCGAGTCCTCCGAGCCATTTAAGTAAGATAATTCACGAAGTTGTTCCTGACGAATTTCATCATTGTAATCCTGGAATTAAAAAGAGTCTCGGTTAATGACACTGGAGCATGGGTTTCGTGGGAATTAAGAAGATATAAATAAGGAAGACATATTTATTTATTTATTTATTTTTATTTATTTATTTATTTATTTTTCTGGGGCCTGACATCCAAAAATCTGAAATAGTGTAAAGTTGCCTATATTTTCATATGCATTTTCAGACATAAAAATTGAAGTTGCTTATTTTGCCAACAAGCTATTTACTCAGCAGGAACCAGATTAGATTCTGTGGGATATCATTTCATGTGTTAGCTGTGAGAAGATAACAATACGAAACAAGAGCCTGGCCTGGAAAATACCAAGGTTATGATAGTTAGATGAGGGTCACTGAAGGAAGGCCTTACTGAGATGGATATGTGTAGATTACCAAAGACTGCAGGAAATCTAAGCAGCTTTCAAAAACCCAAACTCTCAAGGCTCAGGTAGATACAATTTAAACTCCGGTTAAAACTACAAAGCCCACATGGAAGAAGCACCCCAGCCTATGCAACCACGAGGTGTCGAAGGGATCAGGTGTAAGGCATCATCAGAACAAAAAAATCTTATCATAGTGAATGATGCGGGCAGTGCGGAGTGGAGATCCAAAGCCCATTAGTAGGCCACTGGAGATCCCCTTGCAGAGGGGTCTCGGGGAGGAGATGAGCCAGTCAGGGTGAAATGTAACAACGATGAGAAATACAACTTTCCTCTAATTCCTAAATGTTTCCTCCCCGCTCCCACTACCATGACTCAAATTCGATCTTGCAAGTCGGCTAGACCAGAGGATGTACACTGGGACAGATAGGAACTGAAAATACAGGGAATCCTGGGCGGATGAGCCCTACAGGACCAGTGGTATGAGTGGCAAAACAGGGAGGGTAAAGGGAGAGTGGGTAGGAAAGAGGGAACCGATTATAAGGAACTATATGTGACCTCCTCCCTGGGGGACAGACAACCGAAAAGTGGGTGAAGGGAGACGTTGGACAGGGCAAGATATGACAAAATACCAATTTATGAACTATCAAGGGCTCATGAGGGAGTGGGGAGCGGGGAGGGAGGGGAAAAATGAGGACCTAATGTCGGGGGTTTGAGTGGAGAGAAAATGTTTTGAGAATGATATACAAATGCACTTTACACAATTGATATGTGTATGGATTATGATAACAGTTGTATGAGCCCCTAATAAAATGTTTAAGAAAAACACTATAATAATATACAAATGATAAACAGCACCGCTTCAGACAATTGGGAAACTACGAAATCCAACCTAAGGGGCAACAGATATAGGCAGAGGTTCCTCCCTGCACTCTTTCATTGTGTGGATAGAAAATGATAGCTAGGCCGGGGTTTGACGTTCACCGGAATAACCACACCAGAGATTTAAAGCCAAGGGGACTATCTTTATCAACCATCAGTGTAAAAATATAACAGCCATTCTAATACATCCAAATAAGTGGATTTGATCACTAAGTGAAAGGATATCTTCAAAATGCAAATACCAGCTTTCTCTGCTATTTCTGTTACAAATATATTCAGGAGTACATTTTGGGTACATACAAAAACCTACCTGGTTGAATAGTACAAAATCAAGTCACATTATTTTTGCCGATGACTGATCTGATTATGCTTTTCTAAACATAATTTCAAGGGAAATTCATCAGTTGGTTTTTCCAGCACAATATGCTTACCTTGGTTAGAAAATGAGTTATGAAGGAAGATTCAGTGACTCTCAATGAGATTGTATGGGTGGTTACAATCATCTATCTCTTTTGGCTGTTGACTTTGATAGGGTTTGATGAATGGATTGGAGAGTACCGAGTGAGTTTGCTGGAGCACAAATTTATACCATGACATATACACTCCTCTCGTTTAACAACTAAATCATTAAGGAAAGACAGGAAGAATATGGATTGACCTTATTTTAATGAACAGAAATATACAGTGACAACTAAGTGGCTCATTATATTTAGAGTTTTTGTGGGCATATTTCTGATTGGTTCTGATCAGCAATGGAATCACCAATACTCTGGATAATAAGTAGGTCATCTCTGCTGCACAAATGAAGAACTTAGAGTTTGAAGAATAATTATTTCTGGTCCCTGTACATTTATTTTAATAAAGTCACCCAGGAGCAAGCAGATAATTGGTGTTGCATTATACCATAATGGGATAGAGAACAAGTAGACAAAGCTCCATTCTCAAGAAACTTACATTCGAGGAGAAAGAAAGATATGCTTACAAGAAACTTATTTTCTTGTGATTGTGAGTGAAGTAATGAAAGGCTCTTCCGGAAATCTTGTGGTCCAGAGTTAGACTGGAAGTTTGCAGCATAGGATATAGAGTGCACAATGTGGGCATGGGTAATGATATACAGATATCGTGGATGAAAGATAAAAGAACCCCAAGAATGAGACGCAATTTCATCATGAAAACCAAGATCTCTTGTGCACAGAGAAGAGAGAATGAGATCCATGAAATTTACCAAGAGATGGAATAACACTCTTCGTGGTCCTTTACTGGAAAGCTTACATTCTGAAAATAATTCGTGAAGAAGCCTGTGACCTAAACAATAATAGTGAGTAATTTTTTAAAACTGTGTGTGACAAACATGAGTTGGTATATTTCTGCCATCCATAATTTCAGGGGATTCATATAATGAAATAGTAAATGTGCCAGAATAAATGATAACCTTATCCTTTGGTTTGTTCGAGCATGGAAAGCTGTAGAAATATAAAGCAATGAAAAATGCTGTATTAAAGACGTCATATAATCATCTAAAAAACTGATTACATCTTCATCAGGATAGCTTGAGTCCATGAGGAGTATAATAAGCTACTTTCAGTTATGATTCTTAAGGTCTAAGTGTATCTACTATAGACCTATCCCAAATTGATCTTTAAATGGTGTTAATTTTAAAGGAAGAATGAGTTTCACAATTAAACACTTCTTATGAACAAATTTGCAAATTAACATTATTAATAAAGTGGTCCTGAAATCACTTTCTTAGGATGGAATTTTTCTAGTGCATAAGAAAGGTCTATCGGTCAATACTAGAAATAATTGCAGAGGGCACACCAACAGCAATGATGTGTAGGCCCTAAAATTAAGTGCATCATCTGCTTCTTCTGATGCTAGTCTGCTCTACCTATGGACGCAACAATAATACCAAACAATGGCTGGGCACATTCACCCATACATCTCTGTCTAGAAAACGGAAGGGCTGTTTCCAGCCTAGATTGATTTACAGCACATCGATGCTTCATTTTCCAGAAACCACCCTGATTACAAGCAAAAGTCACTTCAAAGCATTTATTTTCTTACTTTCACATGTTTCTTTCATGTTTATCTCTTCAGTACCTGATTGCTGATTATAATGGCACTAGGTTCAGCACAGTTGGTGCACAGAAAAGCCGAACTGTAGAAAACTACAGTTTCTACCAAATTAAATACTACTCAAATTCTACCTTCTAATTTTTACTTTCAAGCAACAACTAAGCTAAAGAATAAACATACCTACTACTTATTTGGATTAGGGATATGGTGACCTGCTACCTATGTGTGACCTGACCAGCCAACCTAAAAATGTAAAATGAATCCCATGTCATATTTCAAACTAGAAAAGACAATCTGTTTTGGTCTTTTATCTGAGGAAAACCTATTTATACTCTGGGTCCTATAATTTGTAAAAAGTAGGACTATTGTTATTGTTGGCAACATTTGAAAGCTAAAGTATGAATCAGTATATTGCAGATAAAGTAAAATATGTGTAAGATGGAATCCCTGTGTGGTACAAATGGCTAACTCATGCAGTGGGACATAAAAGGCGAGACATTCTATTGCCTGGAAGAAGGGGCTGACAAGCTACTTAAAAAGAAAAGCCATTGAAAACTATTCAACTAATTTTAAACAATTGTTAAAAATAAGTAGAAGGGGAAGGAGGAGGAGGATAAGGAAGAGAAGGGTGGAGAGTGCACTAACTGGAGGGTGTGCCAGCAATGATTCCGATTTGTTCAGGTTTACCTATCTCCATGCCCTTGGAAAATTCTTAACATACTGGTGCTGGTTTGATCATGTCATTTGCCTTAGTCAGTAGGACAACAAAGTTGCCAAAAACAGAGACTTAAAAAACGCTTTCGCTGTGAAGAAGCTCCGCGGCCTCACAGAGAGTGACAACCCTCATAGAGAAGAGACTGTAGTCATGATATCTCCCAGACATCCCGTGTGCATTGCCAGACATTTAGTGGGGCCTAGGGTCATATATATAGGTGCAGCTAATAACATGTCACAACCTACATCATTAAAGTTTGCATTGTCTACTGAAAGCTTTGTACAGAGTGTGAGATCACCTAGCCAATTGCAGATTGGAACCCAGCTTCTTCAATACGAATTCCCACAAGGGGCGTGCCTGCTACCCCTGTCAGTATGAGTATTTGAGATGACAAAATTCTCAAAAGCAACCTCGCTGACATCGAGTCAATGCCCACTCATAGGGACCCTATAAGAGAGGGTATAACTGCTCATGAGTTTCCAAGACTATAACTGTTTACGGGAGCAGAAAGCCCTGTCTTTCTCCTGCAGAGTGCCTGGTGGTTTGAACTGCTGACCTTTCAGTCAGCAGCCTAATGAGTAACCATTCATTACTCAAGGTTAGCTTAATTCTAATCTACTCAACAGCAAAGGTTCTGATTTAAAGGTTAAATTATACAATTTTCTATTCACTCAGTTAAAAGGGTAGTTAATCATGAAACAATGTCTTTTAAGAAAATACATTTTCATGTGTCTAACCTTAATTAATATCCATTTAACAATAGATGATATGTATTGTTCATTAAAATTCAGACTAAATGTTTGTTAATCAAAAATATATTTCTAGTTATTATCTATGGGGATAAAATTGTGCTGCATGCTGACAATGAACCAAAGATAAATACATAAATTATATTGGTAGAATAGATTCCACAAGTGAGAAAACACCTCATATAAAACAAGTTAATAAGAACATATTTGTAAACATCATACAGGTGGGTAAGTATACACTATATTTAGGGCCAGAGATTATAATACTTTGCTTCACTCAGAGGAACTGTGGCAATGGTGACAAGTTTCTGCCTGTCAGGGGTGTGTGTGCCACTGAGGAACAAGATGGGGAGCCACAAGGAGTCTTACGAGTGCTGCAGTGAGAAAACTATGTTATGATTGCCACAGGTAGGAAGAAAAGGGTTTTTTAGGTGCAGAAATGACTATAAGTATGACTTCATTAAATAAGGGGGGGAAACACAAGAAGAAAATTATTTAGGGCTGAGGAATATATACTTGATCATCGAAAGTTAAAGAGCTAGAGAGACTTTAAGGGGTATCTTAGAAATTCAGATTTGAGTTTGGGGAACAGTAAATTTGAGTGTCATATGCATACAATTGTGAAAACTGAAGGAGAAAAATAACCACCGTGTACAGGTGAAAAAATCCTATTAATTTTTACATGAAAAATGTGTATAATCAAAGATAATGTGGAAACAATTGACTCAGTAATTGCAGTATTTTCACTATTCAATGTTAAAGGACTAGGTCTTTAAAAAATGAGTTTTTCTAATGAGATACTACTCAGCTGAAGAATATATATCATTATTATGTATAGCAATGAGCCATTTAAATGTTTGAAGATAATTTTTCTAAATGCTCAAAGAGAGGGACAGTAAAAACTGAAATATTCTCTTTACTCAATATATTGCGTGCATTGTAAATTCTCTACACCCTAAAGTCTACAAATTGTTGTGCAGTGCTTATTTTCACTCCTTCATTATGAAATGAACTTTCAATATTAGTATATGAAGCTAGTCAAACTATATCTCCTATTAGAATATTTGTTGTGCACATTGCTGTTTGTATGATTAACTGTTAACGAAACAAGCAAATCAAAAATTTCAAGTGTAACTTGATCTTCACCAGCAAGTGCTCCAATTCTTCCTCACTTTCAGCCAGCAAGATTGCACCATCTGCATATTACAGAGCCTTCCTCCAGTCTCTAAAGAGAGCCGAAAGCAGATTAAAATAACATAGATCCAGGGATTGGCATTGGGCTTGCACTAAATCCTAGCTCTAATTTAACAATTAGTGTTTACATCATGGCCCTGCCGGATGGTTGTCCTTCACAAGGGAACTATATGAGTGCTATAGTAAACAGTGAAGAATTTAGTTGGTTTTAGCTGTCAGATAAAATAGTATCTGCAGTCTTTCAGGCTTGTTTCCAAACAAGTAGCCATCTAAGAGAGATGTCAACGAAGTCCACGTGGAAGAAGCACACCTACATCCGTGAAGGAAGGATTGTAAATCATATAAACCTAAATCTAAGGAGGGATTCGTATCAGAGCCTAAATTGTGAGAATCTGGTTTGCTGAAGGCTATGGATGAAAATGGAAGCCCAAGATACATTTGTGAGATCCACCTGGGAAACTGTCCTGTACTGAGTTCCTTCCATCCATAACAGATCATGGGAGGAAACGGTTCCCAAACAGAGTGCACTGGCGAGGTGGCTAGAGGAGGTCACAAAATAAACCTGACTTGAACAGCCAAAACCTGAGTAATTGATGCCCCCTCTGATGCATGCTGGGCCTGATCTAGCTTTCCACATTTTCTGGTTGTTGTTGTTTTCTTTTAGATATTGGGGATTATCTCAGGTGTATGTTTTAATTGGGGCTAACCTTCTTGAGTTTTGGTTATGTTTTTCATATATGAAAAATCCTGGGTATGAAACCTGGGATTGATCAACCTATAGAGACAGCAAGTAGAATAAGAGTTATTGGGACAGGGTGGGGGGTAAGTGGGAGCTGATAACAAGGAGTTCAAAAAGGAAGAGAATATTTTGAAACTGATTATGGTAGACATTGTATAATACTGCTTGATGTGATTGATATGGAATGATATCATAGCTGTATGAGCTCACAATGAAATGATTTTTGGGGGGAAAAGGAATATATACATTCTCACTTTCAAACAATGCAATAAACAAAATGGCAATAAAAGCAACAAAAACCTTCCTCCAATTTTGAAAGGGAGACAGAGGCAGATAAAACAAACAAGGAAACAAACAAACAAACCATAGATCCAGCAATGGGTTTGGGGCTCACACTAAATCGTAGCCCCAACTTAAGCACAATTAGTTCTTACGTCGTGTCCCTGATTGATACTTGTCCTCAGCAATGGACACAGAAGAATGGGTGCTATAGCAAAATGTGGTGAAGAGATTAGATGGCGCCTAGCTATCATATAAAAGAGCATCTGGAGTTGTAAAGTCTTGTCTCCGAACAAGCAACTATCTAAGTGAGGTATCAACTAAATTCACCTGGAAGAAGCACACCAGCGTCAGTCACCAAAGGATTGTAAATCAAATAATCCCAAGTCAAAGCAGGCAGTACAAGCAAAGCCTAAATGGTGAGCATCGGGTGTGCAGATGGCTATGGATGAGAGTGGGAGCCCACAATACATTTGTGGGAACAACATAGGAAATAAGCTTCCAGTGAACTCCCTCTGTCCACAATTGAGGGGTGGGGGCCAGTGGTCACTGAACAGAGTGCTGTGGCGAGATGCGTATAGAAGACCAAAGGGATAAACCTGGCTTGAACAGTTCAGACTTCTTAAATTGATCCCCCCTCTGATGCACGCTGGACCCGATCTGGTTTTCGACATTTTCTGTATTTTTGTTTTGTTTGGGGGGTTAGTTGCTGTTGTTCACATTAGGGTTTACCTCAGAGGTATCATGCCATAGTGTGTGGGGGGGGTGTCACCCTCGTGAAATTGTGTTATATGCTTTTCTGTGTTTTTGGTATATGAACCCCAGGATTGATGACCCTATAGAATAAGGGTTTCAGGGTGGGGGTACAATGGTGGTGGTTCTGTGGGGTGGTATAAAAGGGAGCTGATGTCAAGGAGTCCAGGAAGGAAAAGAATGTTTGGAAACTGACTGTGGTAGCAATTGTACAATACTCCTTGACCTGATTGAATTATGGAATGATAGGATACATGTATTAATACCCAATTAATATTTTTTTAAAAAAAGTCTTCCTCCAATCCTGATGCCACACTCTTCTTCATATAATCGAGTTTCTCTGAGGATTTGTTCAGCATACAGATTGAATAAGTATAATGAGAGTATCCAGCCCGGACACGCACTTTTCCTCATTTTAAATCATGCAGTATTCCCTTATATTGTTCACACAACTATATCTTGATCCACGTACAAATTCTGAAGGTGCACAATGAAGTGTTCTGGAATTCCCATTCTTCTCAATAGTTTTCACAATTGAATACTGTATCATTATGGTCCACCCAATGAAATACCTTCGCATAGTCAGTGAAACACAGGGAAACATCAATTCTGGTCTCCTCTGCTTTGAGCCAAGATCCATCTGACATAGCAATGATATCCCTTCTTCCCCATCCTCCTGTGAATCGGGCCTGAACTTCTGGAAATTCCCTGTAGTGTACTGCTGTAACCATTGTTGAACAATTTTAAGCAAAATTCTATTTGCGTGTAATATCAATGATATCATCCTATAGTTTGAACATTCTGTTCTGTCATGTTTCTTTGGAATGGGCACAAATATGAATCTCTTCCACTCAGTTGGCCAAGTAGCTGTCTTCCAAATTTCGTGGCATAGATGAGTGAGTGCTTCCAATGCTTATTCAGCTTCCTGAAACATTTCAATTCCAGGAACCTTATTTTAGTCAAAACATTCAGTGCAGTTTGAGCTGCTTCCTTCAGCACCATTAGATCTTACTCATGTGCTGCTACCTCCTGAAATGGTAAAATGTTGACTAGTCCTTTTTGGTATAATGACTGTGTGTTCTTTGCATCTTTTGTGGATCCTTCCTGGGTAATTCAATATTTTGCCTATAGAATCAAGGGTTGTAGCCTTGAGTATGGATTGCAATTCATTCTAAGAGATACCAAAATCCTCAAACTGGACCAACAGGTAAATAGAGAAAAGGGTGAATTTGTCAAGAATTCTGTCTTACCTGAATCCACAATCAATGTTCATAGAAACAATAGTCAAGCGATCAAAGGATGTATTGCATTAGGTAAATCTGCTGCACAAGGGCTCTTTAGAGTGTTGAAGAGCAAGGATGCTACTTTGAGGATTATGGTACACCTGACCCAAGCCATGGGATTCTCCTTTGCATAATATGCATATGAAAGTTGGGCATTGAATATGAAAGACTTTAGAAGAATTGATGCATTTAAATTGTGGTGCTGGAGAAGAATATTGAAATTCCCATGGACTGCTAAATGGACAAACCGATCTGTATTGGAAGAAGTACACCAGGGTGTCCCTTAAATGCAAGGAGATCAAGACTTGATCTTACATTATTTGGACAGGTTATCAAGAGGGACAAGTCCCAGAGAAGGACGTCATGCTTGGTAAAGTGGGAGGGCTGAAAACAAAAAGGGAGGCTCTCAACAAGATAGATGTATTAACACAGTGGCTTCACCAGTGGCTCAGGCATATGACAACTATGAAAACCACTACGGAGCCCCGAGGGAGAGTGTTCTGTTCTGATTTGCATAGGGTTGCTATGGGTCAGAGCTGCCTCACTGGAACCTGTCAACAACGGCAATAAGCACGTCTTATAAATATTCTCTTATCAGAAATATATCACATATGAAATATTGGTTCACTTGAAAAAATGTTGAGTTCTAAAACACACCCCACCCAAAACTCTATAGATATTGAGTTGTTTCCAATTAATAGTGATCCTACAGGACATAGTCAAACTACACTTTAGGTCACAGGGGTCCTCAAACTTTTTAAACAGGGGGCCAGTTCACTGTCCCTCAGACCCGTTGGAGGGCCAGACTATAGTTTAAAAAAAAACCATGAACAAATTCCTATGCACACTGCACATATTTTATTTTGAAGTAAAAAAAAAAAAAAAACGGTGCAAAAACACCCGGCAGGCCAGATAAATGTCCTCGTCGGGCCGTATGCAGCCTGTGGGCCATAGTTTGAGGACGCCTGCTGGGATTTTTGAGACTGTAGATCTTAATGGAGGCTGACTGACTCACTTTAAAAAAAATGTCTGTCTATGAGCAGCTAGTGGGTTCTAACTGTCAACCTTTCAGTCAGCAGCCAAATGCTTAACCCCCTGCATCATAAGTTAACTTGTCTAAGACTCTGGAGTCATATAATAATTATATATTTAAATGATTGTCTTTGTCTTAGAGCACATATCCTCTTAATGCGCAATTTGTTGAAATGGTTACTCACTGAAAACTAAATACAGAGGTTTATAAATCTCAAACTCTCATTGCTATCGAGTTGATTCTGTCTCACAATGCCCTTATATGGCAGAGTATGCACTGCTTTAAACAAATCTACTACACAAACTTAAGCATGTTATAAAGCAGGGAGGTTACTTTAAGGACAAAGTTGTGTCTCCTCCAAGTCATAGTGCTTTCAATCACCTCATGTACATGTGAAAGTTGGGCTCTGAATAAGCAAGACCCAAGGCCATTGAGTATATTCCATCGCAGTGGTCCTTCGGACAGCACAGAACTACGCCTTAGGGAGTTATGGCTGTAGATCATAATGGGAGCAGGTACCCAGTGTTTTCTTTCTCTCTGAAAAGCTAGTGGTTTCAGTGAAGAAACAACGAGTTTAAATTAAGGGGCAGGCAAAAAATATTGAAAAGTACCCTGGGCTGCCAAAAGAACAAACTAATCTGTCTTGGAAGAAGTACAGCCAGAATGCTCCTTCGAGGCATGTATTTTGCCTTTGGCTCATGTACTTTGGACACATTGCACTGGAGAAGGACATGCTTGGCAGAGAAAAAGAAGTCCATCAAGGAGATGGGTTGACAGCAAGGCTGTAACAATGGGCTGGAACACAGGAGCACATGACTGGGGAGGAGGAGAGACTGGAGCACATCCTGGCCCACCAGGCCTTGAGCACGATGACCCCAAATAGAGCAGCCAGTCCACAGAGAGGACCACAGGGCCAGGCCCACTATGAGACATGATGGCCCTCACTGACCCATGGCCCTGCGGGGGACAACACCAGAGACACAGTGTGGGAATTGCACCCGATCTGATCCCCCCACACTGAGGCAAAGCACTGGGGGAGTGCAGCGGAACAGCAGGAGAGGGGAGCAGCAAGATCCCCAGGGAATGATGAGGGTGGACTTTGGGGACAGGGCGTGGTGCCCCAACAGGCTGGACTGGAAAACACTCTTAAAGGCCGGCGATCCTTGAACTAACTACAAGCTTTTCTTTCTTGGTAT
>NW_022107432.1:6747676-6806804 GCF_000313985.2 Echinops telfairi | reverse complement strand
CAAAAAAAAAAAAACCAATGGGCTGGAACACAGGCACAGCTATGCGCAGGCAGGAGACTGGGTAGCGTTTGCTTCTGCTGTGTGGGTTGCCTGCTATGCGTGGGAACAGACTGGTCTGCTCCTAACAGTGGAACTCCTTCGCCTTTCTTCAGTTGAATGAATATGGGGTTCTAATGGTTGCCCTTTCTGTAATCAGTCAAATTGAAACCTGCCACATCACTAGTGCTCCTTAATTTTATTAATAACTAATGATAAAATTTTGTTTTCACACATTATTTTAATATTGTGTTATCACTCTAGAATGAAAACAGCCTTGAAAGCTAGTCTCAGAAACAGCAAAATATGTGAAAAGGTACTTAAACACCAAGGAAAATTTATGATAATTCAAAATGAATATAATGGACGAAAATTCATTTATGATCATCTAAAATAGATCAGTAAAAGACAATTTTGTGTGTTTTTAGTTTTTACTCACACTTTGGAATATTCAAAACATTTCAAAAATAAGGACATGATGATGATTCTGCTTATTGAGCTGCTAAATAACATCTATTAGCAAATACAATTTAACTATATTTATGGATAAACTCTAGCATAATTCCAAATTACAAAAAATCCACACATCAAACAACGGTTTACTATGTTGGGATATGTCTAAAGTGAACACAACATACACATATTAAAAGTATCCCATAAGATTTCAAGTCTCAAATTTTATAGTAGCTTAGCAAGGCGAGATATAGAGCTTTTTTAAAGATGGTGATTGGCTTGATTTACATCTTGGGTTTAAGAAAGAAAAGATTCAAGTAAGTAATCTCCAAGCTTTAACTGAATCCAGCACATTTAAATCAGGCATGTGTACCATACACAGGCATTATTAAAGTTCATCAGATTTGGTTTCTGTAAGATTTACAGATGTTGCTTTACCGTCACCCAAAGTGGTTATTAAAATTGCTAATTTTAAAATAAAAACAACTATATTCAAAGACCTTTGATGTCTTCCTCTTGCCCACAATGAGACAAATGTAGCCTCTGAAATAATGTCCGTGAATTTCCCGAGTGTCCCCTTTGCCTGTCCTATAAGGCCTCCTACTGGGACAGCCTCTGGGGTAAACTATAGACATGGAAGCCCCGAGGGCACAGATGCTTAGCTGCTCTCAGAAAGGACTCCTGCTCTAGTCTCCACACTTAACGTGTATGTATAATTTCCCAGTGACACACACGCAGGTCCATCTGTTATGAGGGCATCTTGCCCAAATACAAATTGAGATGATCTCACATGTGTATAGATGCCAGGTAATGACAGGTGTGAATAGGGCTTCTTGGGGACACAGTGAGGGACCATTTTCCAGAGTCTCTGAGAGGAACTGCTAGCGCACATTTAAAACTGTGATTATTACTCTTGGTACCATGTGGACATACACTTGGCTCTGCCAATGCCAAAGTGTTCATGGAAGAATGAACTACAGACCCTAACCTGAGTCATGTCAAAACACTTGGGATTTTTTCAGCTCCTTCACATAGTTGTTAGGGCACTGTAATAAGCAACAAAGTATGGAAGATAGTGGGTTGTCTGCCAGTATCAAATCGGAACAGAATTGGATTGGTTGGGAGCTATTTGTGGGCTGTGCAGAATATCTTAAGCTGTTACATGACACCTATTAGCCAAAACAGGAGGAGTTTTAATCAGCTCTGGCTTGTAATAACAACATCCAAATCACCTCAAACAAAAGGTTGTCAATTAGGATTATTTATTAAGATTTATTATGACTCTGAACATTGGTCCTATAAAGACTTTGCGGCTTATTCATCAAAGGAGACCGGGCATCGTAGAATCCAATTATCATGGGCTTTGTATCTTGACCAGTTAGATGGTAAGGATGTTTTCTCCTTTTTTCCCTCTTAATATTAAATCCAAGTTTTTCACTATAAAAACCTAATCAAGCAATAAGATAAGATTTATAACAGATATTGTGTATTTAGCAGATTTGTGGGAATGTATTGTTTTATTTTAGATAATTAGAACTATATATTTATATACAAGATCTGGAATCAATGATTTTGGAATGAGTAGCAAAGACTCATGCATTTGGTTTTATATCTTTACCTATTTTAACCTGAAAAATCAGGCACTACCCTCAGGGTAGGCTCAGAGTAGTGGTATATATTTCTGTAATGGCCAATGACAGATTTGAGCTGTTATTCTAAACATATCAAGTTCCATTTGCCTAAGTAGAATAAAAATGAATATAATTTAGCCAGTGGATTTTCTTAACAACTTACGGTAGATATTATTCAGGAGCTCTACCCATATTTTAAGTCAAAATAGGTTATTAATTTAAACTGTGGCATAAAATAGGCACCCGAATTGGTATGTATATAAAATGAGTTATTGGTCAAAAATATCATTTTCTGAAGGTTTAGGGTAGGTACACTCATCACGTGGGCTCAAACTGCTCCTAAGGAAGTCACCATCATTTACATGCTTCCTTTGAAGGATAAGGACCCAGTTAAAGTAGACTATGCAAATTCTGTGCATGAAAAGATCGACAGGGTGTGACTCTTGTGGATGATTTCAATCACTGACCTTGCAGTTCCACACTTTCTTTGGACATGGAAATTTTATACATTCCAGATAATAATGGACATAACCGCCATATTTTTAAGTGGCTAGAGGAATTCTGCTAATAAATCATCCTGGCACTTAGTTATTCCATATATTTTTGTGAGCAGTGTATAAGCGCTGATCAATACATCAGGAGGTGGGGATACAATGGAGAAAGCACCTGAGTCAATGGAGCTCCTGTACATGTAGATGAAGCAATTCCTACACTTGCTGAAGAAAATTAATAGTAAGCATTCATTGAAACAATATTTCCATAAATATCTTATTACAGAGAAAGGGTAATTTAATACTTCCTGCATCAATGCATGTGTGACCTAACTTTGGTTCTTTTTTTTCTGTATAAAATTATTCCATGTATTATTAATAGTATCAGGATAATTTCAGTGGTTAGTACTTGTGGTTTTCTTGGTCTGCTTTTTTATTAACCTGTTGAATTTTATATTTCTGTTTTGGCAAGAAAGATATTAGTTGATATTCAGTAATTTCAAGAAGTAGGATAAGATCAAGCAGCTATAGTACTGAAGGAAGAAGTCTACGCTTTATTGAAAGCATTAATGAGAAATAAGACTTCAAGAATTAACAGAATACAATTAAAATATTTCAACAAGCTGACAAAGCACTGGAAGAATTTACTCATCTATGCAAATAAATTTAGAAGACAGTTACCTAGCCAACTGTTTGGAAGAGATTTGTACTTGTTCCAAATACAGGTAACCTAATAGAGTGCGCAAATTATTGTCCTGTAAATAAAAACTAAAAAAAAATTTGTCCAAAAATTTTTTGCCAAGGATCCTCAACAATGATTTAAGAAGTATTTTAACAGGGAGCTGTCAGAAATTCAGAATTTAGAATTCAGAAAAGGATATGGGACAAGGGATATCATAGCTGATGTCAGATGGATCTTGGATGAAAGCAGAGAATACAAGAAAAATGTTTACTTGTGGTTTTCTTGTGGTTTATTGACTATGCCAAGGCATTTGATTGTGTGGATCCGAAACTCTGGACATTTTAAATATTGGGAGTTATAGAACACTGTAATGGGCTCATGCAGAACTTATATTTGGATCAAAAGGCAGCCTTGTAACCAAAACAAGGAAATGCTGCATGAAAAAGAATTAGGAAAAGTGTATCAGGGTTGTATCCTATAATCATGCTTATTCAATCTGTATGAGAATATCATCAGAGATTATGTGAAGAAGAACGTGGTATCAGTATTGAAAGAAGGCTTCTTATCAACCTGAAATATGCAGATGAGCCAACTTTTCTTGCTGAATGTGAGCACTTAAAGCACTTGAAGAAGATCAAGGATTGCAGCCGACTAAATGGATTACAACTCAGAGTAAAGAAAACAAAAATACTCACAACTGGATCAATAGGCACCATCATGAAAAACAGCGAAAAGATCGAATTTAGCAAGGATTTCATCTTTCTTGGATTTATAATCAATGCCAGTTGACTCAGCAGACCAGAACTCAAAGACAGATTGTGGTGGGCAAATCTGCTGCACAAAATCTCTTCAAAGGACTTACAAGCAACAATGCCATTTTGAGGGCTAACGTGCACCTGACCCAAGTGATGGCATTTTCAATTGCTTCCTATACATGTGTCATTTGAACCTTGAATGAGGAAGACTGAGTAAGCACTGATTCATTTGAATGATAGTGCTGGCAAATAATATTTAAATAACTGTCAAATAAATATGATCAAGTAATTATCAAATATGGTCAAATCAATGTCTTAGAAGAAATGCAGCCACAAGGCTCCTTATATCGAGTGTGGCCAGACTTCATCTCACTTACTTGGGCTATATTATCAGGAGATCCCAATCCCTAGGAAAGGGCATCATACATGGTATAATGGGAGGGCAAAAAAAGAGGAAGAGCCTCAAGGAGATGGATTGACACAACGGAGGGAACAACGTGCTCGCACATAACAATTGTGAGGATGGCAGGGGATTGGGCAATGTCCTTCGGTTGTACATAGGGCCAGCTGAGTGGGAATCGACTGGACAGCGCTTCACGGCTACATCATCGATGGGCATTTAGGCCATTTCCATCTTTTTTTGTTTTTTGCTATTGTAAATAGTGCTGCATTAAACATGGGTGGGCATATACTTATTTATGTCACAATTCTTTCTCTGGGCTATATACCAAGTAGAACAAGAGTTGGGATCTATAGTATTTACATTTCAAACATTTTAAGGGAAATTGGCAATATCATGAGATTTATAGAAAATGTTAACACATCAGCAACAAAATTATAAATAATCCAATAAAGAATGTACAGAAAACATGAACAGAAAGTTCACCAAATTCAGCATCCAGGTGCCCAACAAACATACAAAGAAATATTCATGATCATTAGTTATTAGAGAAATGCAACTAAGAGCAGCAATGAGATGTTATCACTATAATGATTAATGGCAAAATTTAACTTGCTATTTTTTAAAATAAACTCAAGTATGATTTGAAAACACTAAGTCTTTCTAATCTAATATTTTCATTTGTGACATATTCTTTTCTGTGTTGTCTGTCTTCTGGGTAAGGCACTTCCATGTGAGACTCTAGTCTAAGAACACATTCATATGCATCCTGGAAAGGAAAGTGAAGCACTTTACAAGTAGATGTCTGGAAATTAAGAACATGTTGGAGAACTTTGGTTAGAGGGGAACAATAACAATCCATGTAGTTTTCCATGAGTAAAATCCGGGAGGTATTATACAAGTGTGATCCGAATGAGAATTGGTTGAGGTTTAATAATCCAATTTTTCTAATCATATCATGCCTGAGGTGGGCGGAAAATGGTTGTGTAAACGGAACACCAATCCAGAGACTGGGGCTCTTGTTCTCAAAACAATAAATACTCACAGGTTGGTATGGTGGAAAATGGCTTTGGAAGGGGGAGGTTCAGAACTATGAGAACCAAGAGGAGGCGTTGGAAGACCTCACTCAGTTATTTTATTTAGCTATACCCAGTTCGGTAGAAAAGTATCTTAGAAGGCAAAATAAGAAAAAACAGAAAGCTTCATTGAGAACCAGTGTCATGTTCTGCTCATTACTAGTTGCATTGCTTTGCACATGTTGTTTCTTCCCTAGATTTATTTCCATATCTGAAAAGAACACAGCATGATATGAACTAACTCAATAATACCCAAGGTGTCTTCCCGAGGCTCTCTTATTATGAAAAATGTTACTGTAAATGTTAAGAGGAAGAAAGGCGATTGGGTTTGTGCTTTCTTATTGTGGATGTGAAACAAAGGCGATTAGGGAGCAATGTGCACATAGAAATGTGACTTATGCCTGTTTATTAAACCATGACGTCACAAACCCACTCACAATAATGCATTGCCTTATAGACAACTGTTTAATTTTTTTTTTTTGCTGCAAAGTCTCTAAGGGAAACAAAAACAAAACTTGAAAAAAAATAGTATCAAGGATTTTGTCTATAATACATGCAAACATCCATAATGCACTGACTTGTATCTCCTAACTATTCAGTAACTCAATGCCATTGAATCATTTTAAAGATATTTCTGTGCAGACGCTAAAAGTTACATGAAACCTGAATTAAAGATATGCTTTCTAACAACTTAAATATGTTCATAAATGCTAGGTAGTCTAGTTACCTCCCATCGTTCCTACTAAGTTACTTGTCTCATCTCTTTTTCATGCATACACCCCCTTTTCTCTTCTATGATGTTCTAGACCAAGGGTCCTCAACCTATGGGTGACAACCCCTTTGGGGGTCCAGTGACCCTTTCACAGGGGTAACCCGATTCATAGCAGTATCAAAATTACAGTTAATGAGTAGCAACAAACATAATTTTAGGTTGGGGGGTCACCACAACATGAGGAATTGTGTGAAAGTGTAGCAACATGAGGAAGGTTGAGAACCACTGTTTGAGATGATTCCATATGCCTTCCCTAGTCCTTCTGCTAAATGGGTCGGGCTCCCACTTGCCTGGCCCCCAGCCGGACCCTGCAGGGCTCCCCAAATGAGCAGTCCTTTGCAGCTGAGTACTCCCCCCTCTGGGCTGTCCTAATCTCCTTGTTGAGATGACTCTTGGAACTAAAATGAGTTACATTGCACTTACTTTATATTCGCGGTTGAGATGCAGTTTGACTTTAGGAAAAAAATAAGATCAACAAACCCTCTTCAAAAGAAAGAGAACATTCTTTGAAAAGGTATTTCTCTCTTTCATTTTTTGTTACAGCTTTAATGCTGGTATGGAATATGATTGTGATTGGAGTGTGAGGAATCTAGTGGCAGTGAAGAGCTTTTGTGGTTATAAAACACCTCAACTTTACTCAGACATTTAGCAAACCACCAAACCCATTAATTGGCTGTCTTCTCCACTATCACGGATATTGCTTCTTAACTATCAGTAAGTACAGAACAGATCTATGGTTCTCTTTCCTCTCTTACCCTCCAGATAATTTATAGATTAGATATACTACCCTGATTTTTCTTTTAAAATTCAGAAACACATTTTCCTAGATTTGCTTTCCCAAGGTTTCTAGAGCAAAATTAATTCTACTTTTAATTCTCCTGATGCATGCAAATCAACCATTGTGAGGCTTGATACTCAGTTTTGTCCTTCTGAAACAGTAGAAACACATCTGGACAATCTTCTTGGCCTACAAACTTCTATTATCTTAAGCTGTTGATCTTTATGCAGGCAAAGTTGCAAGTGAAAATTCTCACTCTTCCCCTGGTGGCACTATGAGGGAAGCACTGTGTTGCTAACCACAAAGCAGGTGGTTCAAACCAACCGGCCACTCTAAGGGTGAAAGATGAGCAACCTGATCCCAACAAAATGTGCAGTCCTAGAAGGCCCAGCCAGCAGCTTAAGTAATTCTAATGTATGCTATAGGGTTTCCATGAATCACAATAGGCTCAATGGCAGGGATTCTTCTGAATAAGAATTGCCTTGATGCAACTAAAAACAAAAGCAACATTTCCCTAAATTATGTGCAACACAACCCCACCTAAAGCTTCTAGAAACTGTAACTCCTATTTCACCCATTCTTAGAATTGTATTATGTACACATCAATATTGGGGGGGGAAATGTCAAATCCTACCCAAGTTGGAATCACAGTGAAACTATGGCCACCATGGCTATCACTGCAAACACTGCCTTAACATCAATATATACACTTCTAATCACTGCCTTAAAAAAACATATATATGTATATGAAAGCAGATTAAATCAGAATGTTAATCAGGCTGTACATGTGATATCATGGTGCTATCAGACAAAGAACAGTCTCATCAAGTTCAAACAACCTACTTAAGAAAATGATGGTGTGGAATACGTTCTTTGTTCGTTATCTAGGATAGGAGGTCTAATGAAACTTCCTCCATATGCACAGTCGATTTCCTAGGAACCCCAAGTGCACCATGAACCGGCTCAATTCATCTTTATGGCACCCTGTTGAAAGATGAAGGGTTGGAAGATTATAACCCCCATTTATGGCCTCTCATGTTAAGTGATGAACGTGAGATAGATCACCAGCAGGGATCGGGTGGTAGAAAACATTTTAAACGACATACATTTTTCATTTTTATCCCAGTTAAGCTATTCATTTTTTATTTTCCTCTTGTTCTGACATTCTGTTAGTCTAGAGCTATCCAAAAAATCGAACAAACTAGAATCCAAAGAGGGTAGATTCCTGAAACAGAGCTCAAATTCCTTTACTCAGTATATAACAAGAGGCTGCCTGTAACCTATCTTTAGGAATGAATGTGTTTTTGCTGAGAAAAAGAAAAGGAAATCAAAGGTTATCACATTTTCCTTGCTGCTAAATTTGTATTCTGCTGTTATTGGTGGTGTCTATGCAGGTATGTTCGACATCTGTTTAACCTGTGTGCATTTCAGCAGTTTTACAAATTAATTGAGAACAGGCAAGCAGATGTAGAATTAGGGTACTTTCTAGGCTTAGAGACAGGAATGCTACATTCTAATTTGGAGCCCGACTGTGTGACCGTACATCTTTCTTCTCAGCACTACCTAGTATCCTATCACTAAACATACCGTCATTGAGTCAATGCCAACTGATAGTGACCTTACAGGATGGGGTGGAACTGCCCCTGTGAGTTTCCCAGGCTTAGCTCTCTCCAGGAGTAGATAGTCCTGTCTTTCTCTTGAGCAGCAGCTGGTGAATTTGAACTGCAGACCTTTTTCTGATCATAGCCTAAAACATAATCACTATGCCACCAAGCCTCCTCTCACTAAATGGAGTTCAACTAGACCTGAGTCGGCTTTTTGGAGATAGGATGCTAAAGGAAAGTTTACTATTTGGCTAACTGCAAGCCTCTTGGTAAACACATATCATTCTCAGGCATTTACATTTATGCATATTTGAATTCACAATACTAAGAAAGAACATGAAAATTGATGGGTACACAGAAAATTGGACTTGTAACCAAGTGGGATTGATATGAAATGTGTGATTCTATAAAAAATGAAAACTTGAGGTGTCAGAAAAGGGTTAACAAGAGCAACAGTAGTGTGACCCAGGGCACAAGAGAAATAGGGTTGAGTAGCTCACATTATAAGAAAATGGGCAATAAATGACAACACAGTCATTTATCTGTACGTTGGAAATTGACTGTACAAAGCTTGATGAGATCTAAATTCAGAGTGTGATTAGATGAAACTGTTATGCCAAAATTATTCATGTAAACCAGCTGGCTCCTAAGACCAGTTTTTTTTTTCAGCTCTGATATATTGGCTACATGTCTTTTTCATAACATCTCTCTGAAGAAACATGATGGAAGCATGGTCTTTCCGTTAGAGGCTCTTTTCTGAAAGGCATTCATTCATCTAAATTCCCCAGTTTAAACTTTTTTGGACCATGTTGACTGCTGTTACATACAATCTTAGAAGAACTGTCAACCATCAGAACTTTTCACATATTGAAAACCACCAGATTCAAGGTTATCCCCCTCACAAAGTAATGACCCGCTTGCTGACCCTGCTCCATACCCATGATCAGCTGTGTATTGAACAGTCATCTGCAGGCGGATCATGGGCTGAGTGTTCAAAGTAGATCGTCAGATCCTTCTTCCTAGCAGGAAGATGACAAGCCTGCTCAGCACCATGTTACCTCACAAACCTCCATGGACTGAGGGCTGGGGCTGCGCATGAGACTCCTTGGCTGGAAATCTGAGCAGGGTAGTCTAAGTGGAATATAAGCATTCTGTCACGCCCTTGTGGGGAACTGTAAAACCCTGTGTTTTATTTTCTGACTTTTAGCCACCCTTTGTGAGAAACCCTGATAGCAGAGTGGTTGGGCTGCTAACCACAAGATCAGCAGTTCTAAATCACCCCCCACTGAGGAGTAAGATGAGCTTTCCACTCTCAGAAAGAATTGTACTCTCAGAAATCCATAGGGGTGGTTCTAGCCTGTCTTTAGCCTGTCTTATAAGATCACTATGAGTTGCAATTGCCTTGATGGCAGTGATTTTTCGTTTGTTTGTTTGTTTGTTTGTGGATCAACCATGTATACAACAGGACAAAACATTGCCCTGAACCAATGGGCTGTCCCAGAGGGACAGGGTGTACAATATCACTTTGATGTTGTCTCCTTCCCTTTGCAACTCTAAAAGTAGAGTGAGAAAACCCATGTTTAGGTATTTGGAGTTGTAATAGAAATCAACTATTAACAATGGCACATAATCTCAAAAAATTTACAAGAGGTAATTATATTATAGTAATTTATAGGTTTCTTAATCTCAAGATACCATTTTAGTAGGTATTATGACAATTTGCAGAAGAGTTAAATTTTTTAAATTGCAAGCTAAAAATAAAAATTACCCGATGGACTCAGGAGAGGCAGAATAATTTATCAACTCTGAACATAGCTCTGCGATTACACTGCGGGTTCATGTGCCAGAACTGACATTTAGTATTTCTCTGCTTATACTAATCCACCTGGGATTTGAATTATCTTATTTATAACTGCAAATAATATTCAAAATAAATAAAACAGTATGACTTCCATGAGCATTTCAAAATTAAACATATGCAAAACACTTAAAATGGTGTCTGGGACATTCTATGCACTGATAAACATTAAGAATTATTTTCCCTATGGTATTATACATTGGATGAATTCCCTATTCTGACATACCAACTATTCAAAATGATTCAGCAAGCTTGGTAATTTAGGGTTTTTTTGGATGAATTTTAGCAAAAGGGTAATCCTGAAGTGTTAAGTATACATAGTTATATTTATCTAAATTGGGAGAGAATGTGAGGACCCGGTAAATTAAAAAATGTGAAAAAAACATTTTTAGTTATTTATCCCAGGAAGTTTAAGGTCACAGATGAGAAAGTGGTACAGGAAACTCATTCTTTGATGCCGTCAGGAAGAATTGTAGCTGATACTTTGTAGAGGACACTTCACCAGCACCAAGTCTGAAGCTATTCTTGGCTGAGTCGTTGGGAAGAATCCCATGGAAGAGTTTGGAGTCAGGGAAGATTCAGATTTAGTGATCCTAACTTCATCCTAGGCTGTGTGAAGAACGGAGGATGACCAATCACATGCAAACAGTGACTTTCGAAAGAAGGTTCTGAAGTCATGCAGCTGGGAAAAAAGTCAATTGACAGTCATGATGAAATGGAAGACTGATAATCAAGCGGCCATCAAGCTCAGAAGCAACAAAGCCCACATGGAAGAAGCACACCAGCCTATGCAACCACGAGGTGTCGAAGGGATCAGGTATCAGGCATCATCAGAACAAAAAATCTTACCGTAGTGAATGATGGGGGGCCCATTAGTAGGCCACTGGAGATCCCCTTACAGAGGGGTCTCTGGGAGGAGATGAACCAGTCAGGATGCGATGTAACAACGACGAGAAATACAACTTTCCTCTAATTCCTAAATATTTCTTCCCTGCTCCCACTCTCATGACTCGAATTCGACCTTGCAAGTCTGGCTAGACCAGAGGGTGTACACTGGTACAGATAGGAACTGAAAATACAGGGAATCCAGGGCGGATGAGCCCTACAGGACCAGTGGTGTGAGTGGCAAAACAGGGAGGGTAAAGGGAGAGTGGGTAGGAAAGAGGGAACCGATTATAAGGAACTATATGTGACCTCCTCCCTGGGGGACAGACGACCGAAAAGTGGGTGAAGGGAGACGGACAGGGCAAGATATGACAAAATACCAATTTATAAACTATCAAGGGCTCATGAGGGAGAGGGAAGCGGGGAGGGAGGGGAAAATGAGGACCTAATGCCGGGGGTTTAAGTGGAGAGAAAATGTTTTGAGAATGATGTACAAATGCGCTTTACACAATTGATGTGTGTATGGATTGCGATAACAGGAGTATGAGACCCTAATAAAATGTTTAAAAAAAAAAAGTAGAGATTAGTCAAAGGCCAGTTTATGCTAAAGTCACTGTGCAGGGAATTGCTATGTGCCACCGAATCAGTTTTGATTTCTAGCCACCCACTGTCTAACAGAGCAAAATATTACCTTGTCCAGTGCTGTCCTCACAATACACTCAATGAAGGTCTTCCCCTTTATCGGACTGTCTATCTTACTAAGTGGGCAGGGATATTGTCGATTTGAAAATAAAATTTTCAAATTTTAAAATAAAAAAGAAACTAAATAAAACGGAACCTAAATAAAATAGGAATTTTATAATAAGAAAGAAACAAACGATGGAGTAAAGAGCGCTGCCGCTGCCGTTAGTTGGCTTCAGCGAGATCCCTACTCCAGGCGAGCCCGCGTGTGCAGAGGAGAACTGCCCCATCGTATTTACTGGGCTGGGGCTTCTTTTTCTTCAATGTTCTAGAACCTAGGGCCACTCCAGGCTTTATTAAACACAAGTTCAACCACACCACAGACTTTCTTTTTTCTTATACCTCATCTAAAGGAGGGAAAAGAAAGTTTAAACACTCTTCTCCTGGCAGAAGATATACAAAAGAGTTACTTTTTTTTTTTTAATAGCAGCAGGGGGAAAGCTCACCAAATGAATAGGGACCACCTTGGATGAAATCCAGATCTTTGAAGGGCACCGAAGTCAACAGAAATGTCTTTGCATGAAGTGCACATCACGCCTGAGCTAATGGCTAACTTCACCACTTGCCTTTTACACTCACTCTGAAAAGAAAATTGCCAGGCCTGTATTCTGAGGTCTCTCTAGGTGAGTTTGAACTGCCAACCTTTAGGTAAGGAGTCCAGCATTTAACTGGTTATGCCAACAAAGGATACCAAAGAAAAGTGTAAAAGAAAAGAACAACTCAGATCCAAAAAAATATAAAGTCCACACTAATAGAGTGCATTTGTCCCTTTACTGTTTGCATGCTCTTTTCCTACTATTTTTAAAGGGAAGTAAAATTTTTATTATATTATTTATGTCTCTTGTCAAATCGGTCATTTAAATGAGGAACAGAACATGGTCACTTTTCAAAGTCAATGAGACCCCCGGTCCACACATTCAGCCATTCTTTCATTTACGGATATTTCTGGGGTAATCAGGTCTAGCCCACCAGCCTCTCTGTGGTTGACAGATAATGCTTGCCGTCTTGGCAATCTTAAGGAGCAGTTCTAGTCTTTTCTAGAGGTTACTGTCCGATGGAATTGACTCAAGGGCAGTGGATCTGTGCATTTGACTGCCAAGAACGTATCGGCAACGAGGCTCCAAGAGTGAACCATCATGACAAAAATCCTAGCCTCAACTGAGCTCAACTTTTAGTCGTGAAAAAGTAATAGAGAACAATTAAAGCAGAATCAAAAGTAAAGCAGGGGGTGAAGTGTGCTGTTTAAAAATATATAACTATGGAAAAAATAGGAAATTCTGTAGGTGTTAGGAATTTCCATTTTAAATGGGGTGAACTAGGAAGGTCCTCTGGAGATTACTTGTGAGCTAAAGCCTAAAGGAGGTGAACCAAATGAAGGTTTTGTGGCTGGAATGTGCCTGTCCTGTTTGTTAAATATCAGTGTGCCCAAAGTGACTTGGGCAGCCGTGGGTCTTTTTCTCATTGAAGTAGGACACCCTGGAGAGTTTAGAATAGGAGAGTAGCATGATAGATGGTTTAAAAGGCCCACCCAGGTTTTACTGCTATGTTGAGACCTGGCTGTGGGCAAGCAGAACAGGCAGAAGCAGAAAGATCAATTATTAGGCAATTATAATAACCTATTTATTTTGAGCCTATGAACATGGTGTCCAAAGAAATCAGATGCAGAGAAATAAATCCAAGAAGGGAGGAGAAAAACTTGTATGTATTAAGTAAGGGATTGGTGTGTAAGAACTTGCTTGATTTCTTACTTTCAAGTCTTTAGGGTATGTCATTAGGAGTAAAGTTCCTGGGCTATATGGTACTTATCTGCTAAACATTTTGAAGAGATCTCAAACTGTTTTCCACCAAGGCTACACCATTTACATTCCCACCAGCAAAGCATGAGTGTTCCAATTTCTACATACCATCAGCAGTGTTTGTCATTTTCTATTTTTTCCTAATATTAGCTATCATACTGAGAATTGAATGATATCTCATAGTTTGGCTTTGCATTTCCCTAAGGACTGCTAACCCAAAGGCCAGCAGTTCAAATCCACCAGCCACTCTGCAGGAGAAAGATGAAGTCTGCTTCTGTGAGCATTTACACTCTCAGAAACCCTATGGAGCAGTTCTATGCTGTCCTATAGGGTGACCATCAGTTGAAATGTACTTGATAGCAATGGGTTTAATAACTCAAGATGTTAAACATCATTTCTTATGCATATTGGGCAGTTGTATATATCTTTTAGAGAAGTGTCTCTTCAGGTATTTTGTCCATCTTAAAATTAAATTAATTGTCTTTCTGTTGTTGAGCTATAGGATTTATTTTCTATATTTTGTACATAGAGCTTTATCAAATATGTGATATCCAAGCACCGATACCTATGTCATTTGTTGTATTGCTCTTGATCAAATATTCTGTTACACAAAAGTTTCTTTTTCTTGCCTAGTTACTTTAGCTCGAAATTACAGGCTAATTTTAACTAGCAATGATGAGGGAGGGCATTATTGTCCTTTTCCTTTCCTTAGGAGCAACGTTTCAGCCTCTCAATCTTGACTATGCCATTGGCTGTGTGTTTTTGTAAGTGTCCCTTACTATGTTGAGGGACATCCCTTCTATTCCTAGTGGAGTGCTTAAAAAACCAAAAGCTTTATGGCATATGCGATACAAGTCAACGGTTCAACCATATTAAAAAGAGTTGTGCCATCATTACCAGAATCAATTTTATGACATTTTCTTCTTTCTTGTACTCCTGGTTATTAGCTCCTAAATCCTTCCAATATCCTCCGGTATACCCACAAGAAACCACTCATCCAGTTACCGTCTCTGGATTTACCTATCCTGCCTTTCATATACAGAAAAATATACACAAAGCAAACAAACAAGCAAGCAAAAGCCAACAACAACAATGAAAGCAAACAAACCGAATCTGTTGATTGAGTACTTTTATCATGAAAGAGTGATGGCTTTTGTCAGATGAAGATGATCATATAGTTCTTTCCCTTTGTTCTATTAATGTGGGTCATTATATTGATTTTCTTTTTTTTTTTTTTTAACATTTTATTAGGGGATCATACAACTGTTATCCCAATCCATACACACATCAATTGTGTAAAGCGCATTTGTACATCGTTTCTCAAAACATTTTCTCTCCATTTAAACCCCCGACATTAGGTCCTCATTTTTCCCCTCCCTCCCCGCTCCCCCCTCCCGCATGAGCCCTTGATAGTTTATAAATGGGTATTTTGTCCTATCTTGCCCTGTACGACATCTCCCTTCATCCACATTTTGGTTGTCTGTCCCCCAGGGAGGAGGTCACACACAGTTCCATGTAATCGGTTCCCTCTTTCCTACCCATTCTCCCTTTACCCTCCCTGTTTTGCCACTCACACCACTGGTCCTATAGGGCTCATCCGTCCTGGATTCCCTGTATTTTCAGTTCCTATCTGTACCAGTGTACCTCCTCTGGTCTAGCCAGTCTTGCAAGATAGAATTTGAGTCATGGTAGTGGGAGCGGGGAGGAAACCTTTAGGAACTAGAGGAAGGTTGTATTTCTCATCATTGTTACATCACACCGTGACTGGCTCATCTCCTCCCCTAGACCCCTCTGCAAGGGGATCTCCAGTGGCCTACTAATGGGCTTTGGGTCTCCACTCCGCACTCCCCCCATCATTCACTATGGTAAGATTTTTTGTTCTGATGATGCCTTACACCTGATCCCTTCGACACCTCGTGGTTATTACATTGATTTTCTTATAGTCACCCATTCTATTCTTGGGGTAAATTCCATTTGGTCACGGTATATATGAGAGTACTTTAAAAAAATCATAAAAATAGTATGAAAGTTAAAAAACTTGAATAAAAACTTTATTTCTCCACATAAGCTCCATAAAGGTCAAGAACATTTTATAAGTAATGATGTCAGCAATTTAGTTCATTCCTAAACAATGGAGGGTCCTGAGAAATGTATTCTTTTTCACAATATTCACTGAAGAAAATGGGTGCCTCTTAAATACACATATGTTTAAGATTAGAAAACAAATAATAGCCAGGAGCCAAATAGAGAATGTAAGGTGGATGCTTAATGATTTCCCAGAGAAATTCTCACACAATTGCCCTTGTTTGATGAAAAGAATTGGCAGGCGAGCATTGCTACAGTGGAGAAGCCCTGTCTTGTGAAGATTCCCGTGTGTTCTTCTGCTAAAGATTTGGCTAACTTTCTCAAAATACATTCATAGTAAGTAGATGCTGTTTGTGGACTCTTCAGGGATTCATAAAGCCAAATGCCTTGAATATCTCCAAACTATCGCTCTGACCTGCCCTCTGGACTGGCCCACTTTCGTTTTGACTAGACCACCCCCTCACAGTTAAAGCTATTGTGTTCCCTTAGGGTTGTACTGGTAATTCCACGTTTCCTCTCCTTTAAAATTCACTGAAGAAATGCTTCAGATCTTTCTCTCACGTGTGATGCCATTTCTATTGAAAGCTTTACTCTGCACTGATCTGTTTACAGTCCGTTGGGCACCTACCAAGTAGAAAGTTTGTATATCTTTTTAGTCAGATTGTGTAAATTAAACCAGTTAAGATGTCTATCATCTTAGTTATCAATTGGTGTTAATCATTGGTCTTCTTCAATTAGGTCATGTAAAAGATTAATGATTTCTTACCAAATTCACAGGGATGGTCTTCTGCTTTGAGCTTAATTTTCAACATTGTCTCATACTTTTGTAAAATATGCTCTCCATTTGTTAACTGCTAATTTTATTGGGGAATTATCCCCATATTTTAATAAGGTTTTAATTATTTCATTTTTCTTCCATCCAAGCTTCATCAAAAATTTGATATTTGCCCTTATTTAAATTTTAGGAGACACCATGTTGCTTTTATAGGGGCTCTTTATAAACTGATGTCTGTCCTATCCTTCTTACTGCCTTAAATTAGATCCTCTTCAGATATGCTGTAATTAATTATTTAGAGTAAATTTTGGTCCAAATCATTTGAAATTGTCAAATTATTTTTTATAATACACGTTCCCCATGAATTTTTGAAGACCTTTTTATATACATCTTTAGAATTGATTTTAAATTATTTTATTGAGAAGTCTTCCACCTACATTCAAAATTATTCTTATTTTTCTGATTTAAAGGGAAGATACCAAAATTTTTCCAATTATTGAAGATGTTCAAGTATAACAGGAGACTAATTATCTGAACATTTTATGAGCACATACTATGTGCTGATAATTATTATAGGCTCTTCTTTAGTTACAATGTTAAATGATATATTGTTTTCCTGAAAGATATCCATTGCTTAAAATTACTGTAAAGAGTATATTAGTAATTTTTGAAAACTTATTAGCACTAGGCATTTTGCTTTGTGTTTGTTTTAACTCTAACCTTCACATCTTTCTAAAATAGATAGTAATATTATTGTCATTTTTCTTTAGTAAAGCATTTTATTGGGGGCTCTTACAGCTCTTACAACAATCCATACATCCATTGTATCAAGCGCATTTGTACATTTGTGGCCATCACCCTTCTCAAAACCTTTGCCTTCTACTTGAGCCCTTTGTATCAGCTCCTCCTCCCCCACCCCACCCTCTCACCCTCCTGAACTCTTGATAAATTAGCAATTATGATTATTTTCTTATCTGACGCCATCCGATGTCTCCCTTCACCCATGTTTATTTTGTTCTTCACCCTGGGGGATGGGGGTGGGGCATCACAAGTCAATCATTGCCCTAGGTTCCCCCTTTCTCTCCCTACCTTCCCCCTACCCTCATGGTATCGCTACTCCAACTACTATTCTTGAGGGGTTTATCTGTCCTGGATTCTGTGTGTTGAAAGCTCATATCTGTAGCAGTGTGCATGCTCTGGTCTAGCCGGATTTGTAAGGTAGAATTGGGGTCATGATAGTGGGGGGCAGAAGCATTGAAGAACTAGAGTAATGGTGTATGTTATGTGGGTGATATTATTGTCATTTTAAGGACTACAGAATTGATAGTAGACCAAATAATAGGTCTGCGATAAAAAGATTATAATTATTGTCATAATTGTTTGTATAGAAATAATTACAAAAATGTTTTGGTGTTAGAGAAAATGTACTACTGTCTTACAGAATGAGGTCTGAGGGCATATAAAAAGTGTATTTGATGAAAAGCAGTGTGAAGGATTTGGGGGACAGAAAGGAGGCCACAAAAACAAGACTAGCTTAAAGATCTGCATATGCCACAATAAAACTATTTTTAAAAATTCAACTGTGTAAGAAGTGTTAGTCACAGGTACAGAATGGTTAGTGGTGTGGGTGTGGGTGTGGGTGTGGGTGTGGGTGAGCTTAGGAGGTGGGGGGGGATGAGTTCGGTAAAGTAGTTTTAAGCATATTGTGTAAAAGTCCATGCTTGGGAGCTAGAAATGGATCTTGTGGGCAAAGGGCTTACCATGACTTTTTGTGTGGGTTGTATACATGCTGTAAAGGGAAAGGCAATAGATTGAAAGCTCACCAAATTCTATCCTAAGGTCAAAACTGTAAAACATGCTGAAAGATGGAAAGCAAGCAAGGGCCGGTTCAGAGCAGACTTTTGGAGACTGAACCCAGAGCAGAGCGGTGGCCTGCAGCTCAGGGTCTCACAGCACTCGAGGGACTGCAGGAAACACAACTGCGATCTTGGCAGGGATGCTCTGTAAGGCGTCTCAGTGAGTCAGCAAAGGCAAGGGATTCTAATCATGGATATTCTCAGGTTCAGGTGGAATGAAATAGACAGGGAGATTGTGCAATAATGCTCAGGAAGGTAACTTGAAGTAAGATGCACTAGTTGTCATCAAGTTGTGCAAACCCCAGCAAGGCCAGTCAGAAGGGCGATGGAGGCTATGCTCCTGACAGGGATGCTTGAGAGCCGAACGCACCACAGAACACCCTAGAACATAAAGAACGCCAAACCAATGGCAGTTATAAATATCTGAAGATACTCTAAATTCAAGGACTCTAAATTCAGTGGTGCAGTGAACTGCATTCGTCAGTTCAAATCCCCAGTGGCTACATGGGGAAAAGAACCGGCAATTTGCGTCCATAAAGATTACAACCTGGCAAACCCTAGAAGGCAATGATACTTTTTCTCTTGAGTTTGCTCAGAGAAGAAATGGGCCAGTGGCCCCTACAGTAAGACCAGCCCTCTCACCTCTGTCATGGTCACTGACTTAAACCCCGACTCCTGCTGACTTCAGGTTCACAGACTTTTCTCTAAAACTGGAAGGTCCCCTGAAATTGGCTCAGCATCCTAGCAGCATGCATGGTGGCTGCTGATGAGTTACAATGGCCAAGAACTGAACCCAGGTCTCCCACACTGCAAGGACGCAGTCCACCATGGACCCACACTCTCAAGTAGGTATTCATAACTTCACATCAACGCTGGTTATCCAGAGAATAGAACACAGCTCCTTTCCGCAAATCTCCAAGCCAGCTAGTGTCAGGTTCCTGCTCACTTTTTAAATAAATACGCTACCATTCTCCCAACTCAAAAGTAAATTTACTTAAATTCTTAAAGAAAATAATAATTGTTCAAACTCCCCAATCTAATTCTTGAACACGCTAATACATTGTGCGATCTAAGGGAGTCAGGTGACCAAATTCATAAACCAACACTGAAACAATTCATAATGTACAAATGAAAGTATGTTATCCTCCACAATACTGTATAATGCACAGCTGCAGCACAGAAACTGGAAAATACAGGGATATTTATTTTAAATCTTATCACTGAATTTTTCAGTTAGCTATAAAATGTTCTTGTATAACAGGTTTTTATCTACAAATAAGAGGTTACAAGAGCAGACAATTCTAGAAGTTTAATCGCAGATGTAGAGAGTGACGGTGTTTATCTTTCCTTACAGGGCTCTGCCTCACCTTGGATACTCCCTATACTCGAAGTGCATCTGTTGCCGCGGCAACATTGGCTACCCATTGATAGCACAGGTGAGCAAATCATGTTTGTGAATGTACTGCATTACAGAAAATGCTAAGAACTCGACAAGACAAATGAAAGTTCCCTTTAGAAAAACTGGCTGTTGTTATCAATCCACATTTTGATTGTCTATTCAAATTTACTATCTAATACAGTGATTCTTTTTGGCATATATCTTTAAATTTATACATTCTTAGTAATTGTAGCCACTAGAACTTTGGTAGTGTAAAATGCTAAGTGAAAGCTGAATGAATTCAAGAGGAAATCATTCCTCTTCCACCTCTTTATTTGCAATTCTCCAGTACTCAGAGGAGAAAAAGCACCATTTTTATGGTAAAATTATAAAATTGCTTTGTGGAACCAGGTTAGTGAAAAGGCAACCTGAGCCTATTATTTGTATGATTCTGTAGAAGCCTGAGTATTTTAGGTTCTAAATTAATGGTACTGTTATTCAGAGTGATCAAAAGCCTCCTACAATTACTTCATTTATATATTTACTCCAGCAGCATTCACAATATACTTTCCAGCATGTTTTAAGATGATTTCAACACAAATATGCATTTTAGTGAGCAATGCTATATAACACAGTATCAAAAGGGAACTAGAGTCTGATCATTACTTTTAATGAAAGAATAATTCTTTTACAGAGCATATATATTTTCTTAGGTTTTATCATGCTTACCATTTCTACCTACAGGCCTAAAGAAAATGTATTATTTAGACTCTGTTTTTGTATGAAAAATTAGATTCCATGATACTATGGAAAGATAATGAAAGCAAGCTTGTTTGGTAGATGATTACATCAATTTATTTCTATTACTTTTTTTCATTTCTCTCATTATGTTTTTAAGACCACTGGCAATTTTTTTGGTAGTGAAGTTTGAAAGCCAATGGTATCCCTGATTTTAAAATATATTTAAGCAATTAAGAACAAATTGGAAGCTTTTTACATGCATATTATCTTCTCAACTAGTGGAAGGTCTCAATTAGATAAGGAAAAACAGGATTAATGTTTGAAATTGTTGAATGCAAGGTGTGGTCCCAAACATAGCCAGAAATCAGAGTGGAAAGAAGAGTTCATGTGGGAAACCCTAAAGCAATTGTGATGAGGGGGTTAGAAATTAGAATGCAAAAGTTTATCATTTGAGACCAATAAGAGCCAGTTCTGGATCTGCGTGAGCAACAACTGCACCATCTGTCACCAAATTGTACTTCAGTGGAGGATAATCTTTCACTGAATTTATTTATAAAAGTTTGTCTTAAAAATTCAATCCCAAAGTCCACATCAACCTTAAGTGTCTCCTCTCCTTTTAAGCAGATAAATATTATTAAAGTATTCTATAATGATCAGAGTTTGGCCAGCTTCATTGGATCAAACTTTTGTAAAGTGGTATAAATTATCGGTGACAGTGACATTTATTTCCCTTTGATCTTTGGACATCTTATTCTTCATCTTGCAATATCCAATGGTTTGATATTTTTTATTGTTAAAGAATAAGTGTTTAAAATAATCCCTAAAGTTCAGAAAAGTGGGCACAATTGATATCCTGTCTGCTGGAAGTTGGAAGATCATGGAGCCGTTTCCCTTTCTGTAACGATCAGCACAACACCTTCAGAGGAAGCCTCTCACTTGACTGATGGCTGTACCTTAAATCAAAATACTCTGACAGATTCCTTCAGTTATCTTGAACAAGTGTGGGTGGAGACAAAATCGAAGTGAGCATCACTTCTATCTGCATGACGTTAGCATGAGCACAATTTCCACAAGACCTGATTTCCATCACTTCGTCATCTTAATAGCAACATAATATGAGTCTGCCTAAACGGCATGTTCTGCCATCTGGAGACCTACAGTGTATTAAGATGCCTTAAACCATTCACTTTCTATTTACTGTGATGTTGGGGTGTGGGGTGGTATGGAGAGATACAGGGAATATCTTAGTAAGTTTGAATGTACCACCAAACTCCAAGCTCACCACCATCGAGTCGATACGGACTCACAGTGACTCGATAGGACAGGCGACAACTACCCGCCCTTGTGGGTTTCAGAAACCCTGACCTTTTACGCGATCAGAAAGCACAGGCGTTGGGGCTAGCAATCTAACTCAGAACTACTGTGCTACCAGGGAGGGACAACATGGGTACATTTAGCAGGACTCCATGATGTGATTTCATCCTTTAACATTAAGCAGAATGTAACAAAAATCACTCAATAAATCCCAGCTTGATGATAAGCAGAAAACTAAAAGGCCGAGCGTACATATTTGCACTTAAACAAATCTTTAACTGAGTAACAGAGTGAAATGAGTACATTCACCGTAGATAGACACACAAGATCGCCAATAAGATTGAGTAGAATCAATACATCTACTGCCTTTTTGCATGATCTTAAGCTTGTCTTTATCTGGGTTTCCTCAGTCTTCTGATCAACTATTTAAAAAAAATTGAACTACTTAATTTCTTATTCCTCTTTTTCCAATTCTAATTTTTGTGCTTTTTCTACTTTTAGAATAATTCAACTTTTCATTTTACTTGAAAAGTTGTAACAGGATTACACGGTTACAGTAACATTTTTCTCTGTCACTCTCCTTTAAACCAATATCTAAAAGGCGACAGAAGGAGGTTTCCATCGGAGTGGCTGTACACCTGTACCTCCCCTGTCCCCAGAGCAATGCTCACCTGATTGTGCCATCCAAGCAGAGGAAGGCCGAAAGGTGGCTTAAAAGACTCAGCAAAAGCAAAGACGTATTTTGAGTAAGAGTTGTTTAAAGTTCACATTTCCTATCTCCGTATTTTCATTTCTGCCACACTCTTGCTCTGAGGGATTAAAACAGGGTAAAGGAAGCATGGAGATCATGGCTAAAGGGTACCCAGGAAGCAAAAGGGCGCAGCAACCAGTGGCGAGAGCCAGCCCAGGGGCATCTTGAGAAGGGAGATTATACTCTCAGCCAGGGATTCTTCAGCGGATATTTGTGCACACCACAGTGTGTTAGAGATAGTCAGAATGAAGACTTAATACTTTATTACCTAGAAAATTACAGTCTCCGAGTACATTATCTGAGGTTATACAATGCTATAATAGAAATTACCTGACATTTTCTTCAAATGGGGAGCAAATTCCCCTTAGTGAAAGTATTTCTCTCAATGTTGCTCAGTCCACAATATTATTTATATTTTGCACGCTGTGTTAGGACTGAATGAGCCTAGTGAGACAATTTAGTGCAACTTACAGATTTTAAAATGTATGAAACTCAAGGGCCAGTAAGGTAGAAGGCCATTTACAGAAGGAAAATGGATCACTCCTCAAGTTTTGTGGGAAACAAAATTCACCAATAGAAGAATGATGAAACTGTGACACACCTTAAGGTCCGGGTGGACTTGGAGAACCTTGTACTGAGTGAAATCAGGCAACCCCTTAAGGTCAAACATTGCATGAGATCACTGTTACTAAGGGAAAACGAATCAAGGCAAAGATGTAATACCAAAGAAACCGACATTTCTGGTTACCAGGGGTGGGAGAGAAAGGGAACTGACAGGCTAGAGGGTCCACGGGGTTTGTTTTGGAGAAAGGGAAGGGGGCTCTGCCAAAGGGGGAGGAGAACACCGAGGGGTGGCCAGGTAAGAGATTAGGGGATTTGGGGCAGACAGGTCATTTAAGTTGTTGAATATAACATTGATGATCCAAAATGTAAACCCCACCTAATTCACAATACAGTTTCTTTTGCTTTTTTAAATTAAGAACCAAGAACTTTAGAACACTCATTAGTCTCTTGTTAGGTTGATTTCAGTACAGTTTACACAATACTGTTAAAGTAGAAAATTTCAGTTTCTTCAACTCTACATATGTCTTCCTTTTCTAGAGTCAGATGGGGTGCACTTCTAACCAGCTTTGTTTTTAAATTTTTAATCTGTGGTTTTTCAACTGTCTATAGTACACTTAAATAAAAGAACACATATTCTGCTTATCATTTAGTAAATTGCTGCTTTCATTCAGCATCGTTTTTAAAGTTCTACCTATACTGGTTGATACAGTTTTGTATATGTTACCATTCTTTTTTGCCTTCTATTATGTAGATCAAGTTCATTTTTTGCTTTGTAATAATTTAGATACTATAATAATTACATATTTTTAACTTGCAAATGGAATAAATGCTCCAATAAAGGTTAGTACTTATGAATATTTGCAGCCTGCTCCATTGGGCATAACTGTGCTCAATGAACTCGGATAATAAAATTTGGACTTTATTCCTGTACTGAAATGCAATTTTTATTTATCATCAAAGTGTTATATTTTAGTTCTGCAATGTTTTAATTATTATCCCAAGTATTCTCAGGGTTATTTTTTAATTCAGTAGTTTATGTTGTAGGAGTCACTGAAAATTTGTTTTCAGTTGGCCCCCAAATATGTCAAATATGTATGCATGCAATGTATACGTTAGCAATTATTGAGATAATTGTTAAACTGTTTTGAACCAATGGAAAGATCTCATTTTCGGGCTGTAGACTGTGTTTCATAGTACTTGTATATCAAATTAGATAGCTTATCACTTCATTCTCACAAAGACTCTATGGTATACAGAAGGATTCTGGCTTCAGGTACTTCAATCTGCATGCACTGTACGCTCAGGGTCACCTTCTTGGAGTTCTGATATATATGAAGTCTATCAGTCAGGATGCAGGGCTGTCTAATGGTGGCACAAAGAGCGCCTCTGACCAGCGCAGCCTGTCAAAATGCTTGGACAACTCACGAGGTAGCTTCTCTAGCAAGGCAAACCCCCCTGAAAGGACGTTCATTGCTGCCGAAGAGCCCACCTTCGAGGCAGTTATTTCAGAGATAGATTCAGCACCCATACTCTGGCTCTCCGACAGATTTCTGCTACTGTCTCTGAGTTTCCACAATCAGCTGACTGTGTCAGAATAATCCTTAAATACTCAACTCCTGTAGGTTGAGCTGAATGAGGATGCTTCTGACTTGGTTTTGAGCAGGCCCGCATTGAGTTAACCAGGCAGCACATATGAAGGTTGTACATCTTCACGGTGCTAGCACCCACTGGGAGCCCTTACCTCCCCAGACCACTCGGGATTCCCAGCTGCCTCAGCGTTTCAGATTTCAGCTGCTGACAGACCTCATGCCACCTTTCTCTAATTCAATATATTTTAAACTTGACCAGCATGTTTTTTCAACTCCTCATTCTTGTGTCTTATATTCTATCATTTTTAATGTTTATTTTTCTTTCAGATAAAGTGTATCCTTATAGTTCCATCAGTAAAAGATGGCTACTAATAAATTCGTATTGTTTTTATTCCTGAAAAATATCAAATCCCTGTCAGAGTCCTCTAACAACTAAGGTTCTTAGCTGTTATTATAGATGATCCCAGTGTACCTTGGAGTTGTATTCTGATGATTCCATCCTCTACAGATGATGATGTAAGTCATATGTCTAATTATTTAAGTTTTCGTTATTGGCTTCTGTTAATACTATCTTTACAAATCCAATCTTTACTTTTCCTCAGGACAGAGGCCCATTACATTCGGGAATGAGAACATTAGCAATAATGGCTGCTATCCTGTATGTCATGCATATTAGTAATGAAAAGCATGCATATTAGTAATGAAAAGCATGCATATTACTAATGAAAAGATATATTGAAGAAACAAATCTGGAGAGTTTTAAGTGTGGTTTAAAATCGGAATATCTGTACTTTTGCATGATGTCACTGAATTTCTGATTTCTTTATTTTACTTGTAAAGTTTTATTGTTGAGTTATTTTTGATCACATGTGACTATCTTCCCTGAATTGACTGAGAGCACCAGTTTTGAACCAGATCTTGTTAATTCCGTCTTTGGGGATTTCTGCCAGATGTGAATTTAGGTCACACACTCATGTGACTTATAAGGCTAGAAATCACATTTTTTCCATTTGACTCTGAATTCACAGCCTCGGGCAATGGGTTGAAGTTTCCCACAGGGACGTCCTTTATCCTGTAACTGAGTTCATAAAGGAAACTCGGATCCAGTAATGGTTTCGTGCAAGAGGCTTGTGGTATCAATTCCCTTCCCAAGCACAATTAAACATAATCCCCTAAGGTTTATATAGGAATAGCTTTGGACTCATGATATATATGGGCCCACTCCTAGATTCTGCTATAAATTTCACCTTGATTTTTGGACCTGAAGATTTGATTTCCTTACTTTAAATTTTGTGTTATGTCCAATTATTCAGTTTAGTTTTTCTGTGGGAGAGGAGTGTGTGTGAGTGGCTGCTTCCTTTTCAACTCATTTCATCCTCTTCTCCCTGGTCCTCTAGCACCCTTTCTCTAAGCACAAGCAAGCAGCTCAACATCAATTATTTATTCCGTCCTCAATATTTTCAACATGCTGCTGTTGTTTTTACTTGCCATCCAATTGACTCATTCTTGGAGACCCCCTATATAATAGATTAAAATGCTACCTTGGCTCTCCATCTTCATTATCACCCCAATCCTTGAGTTCATCGTTGTCTTTCAACTGAAGGGGATGCTCATTTTTCAGAACTATATTTGAGATTATTCTGTTATGATGCTTAAGATTTTTACTGACTCATTTTAGAAGTAGATTATCAGACCTTTGTAATGTATCAGTCTAGAAGCTCTGCTGAAACATATTTACTATGGGTGATCCTACTGGAAGATATGATAATCATTTCTATCACCACAGCAATTGACAAATCAGTACATTATGACAGAGTGACAGAGAGTTGGCGATTACAGAACCAGAGTCTATAAACTGATGCAAGGTTTTCCGATTTTCTCCAGTAAGTTTATCATCTGGAGTAAGTTAAACAAAATCAAGTATATTAATCACAAAACCAATTTTCTAGCAAAACGTATGGTTATTCAGGAGGTGACATTATTTTGATTGAATGGCATATGGATGTTTCATGGTAGAGTTAAAACTTGAACTTCTTATAAATTTATATCGATGGACAGATGTTACAGTTAGAAATGTCCCTAGTCAACAGAAAGAGGGTATGCTATCATTTGATCTTCCTTATGATCCACTTAAAATTGTTCTAGCTTTTAATATTTTCTGTCTTTTTGATTTAGGCTTTTATCTGTTTAATTTTGTTACTCCTCTTTGATTTTGCTTTTAAAAACGTTTTCTATATATGAAATCCAGATGGTAAATCTACAAAGAAAGTGACATGATCAATGGTTTTTTGGAAGTATGGCAGGGGAGGTGGGCGGGAGGCACTGTGGGATGGCAAGCTAATAAAGATGAGTACAAGAATGAAGAAAATGTGTGTGGTGACGATTGTACAACTCTTCTTGATGTGGTTGAATTATTGAATTGAATGACATGTGAGCTATAGGTCAATAAAGCGTTAAAAAAGGGTAGTGTGGATAGGAGTAAATTATTGGAGGGTGGACAGTATAGTCATTATTACTGCATTTTCTAGGGTAAGTATATTGGAGGACAATAGACATGAATCAGATTTGAAAGGACTTTGTTTTAAAGTCTGAACTTTATTTACTGAGGATGTTTAAAGTAGGAGTATTATGTCGTGAAATGGTTGCTACAAGAAGGTTAGTCTGGCAGTATCGACAACACAGCACAGGAGAACCAAGGCAAGAAGACCACGGAAAAGCAACTGCAAGTGGTTGAAGGCTCAAACTGGCAGACAGGGAATGAAAGTATAAATGAACAGGTAACCTGACAGGGGCAGCTGAACGTACCTAAACCCCGTTCTTTCCAAAAAGGCCTTAGGATCTCTATCAGAACAACAACAACAAAAGTGTGCATACACAAGATGGGATCGTAGAACGAGTAAGTACGCAAGAATTGTTGTTAGAGACCGGGGACCCTGCCAGGTAATGCACACACAAAGATGTGGGCACGGTTGTACCTAAAAAAGGTAGATAGTTCTAATCCTAAATTTTGGAGCGTGGTGAGGATCAAGAATCATGTTCCTTAATGATTTTCAACTCAGTGCCATTTTGCCCCATAGGGAGCTTTTGTCTAGGGCTATATTTGATTGGCACAATAAGGAGAGGGCGTTGCAGTGAGTGCTGGTTGGGTTTCCTAGGGTCAGACCTGACTTGTACTGACCTTCTGTACAATCAAACGGAGCACTACCTGATCCTGTGCCAGCCTCACAATTGTTGTCCTGTTTGAACTCATGGCGCAATCCCAGTGTCGATCCACTAACAGAAGAGCTTCCTCTTTTTCTTGCTCAACTTCTACCTTACCAAGCACGATGACCTCTGCTGCTAAGATGTCCAAAGTACTGGAGACAAACCTTTCTGTCCTTACTTCCATGGAGCATTTTGGCTGTACTTCCTCTAAGACAGATTTGCTTGTTCTTCTAGAAGTCTATGGCGTACTTTCAATGTTCTTCAACTACACCATAACTCAAAATCAATTATTCTTCTGTCTTCTTTATTCATCATCCAACTTTTCCATCCATACAAGGCATTCCATCCAAATACCATGGCTTTGGTCAGGCACATCAAATATATGGACATACACTTTTGTCCTTTCTTTCTTTCCCGTCTTTTTAATGACCATTTGCTTCTTTTATGTATGAGTTACTTAAAGTATTGTGCCAACCTGGCGGAAAAACGCATTTGGGGTTAATTGAAGGGTGGAGAGATAAATGGCTTTTGCGTTCTCAGGTCTCTTGCTTTGTGATGGTCTGACCAGGGTGCAGCTGCCTTAGCCAGTTCTCTGCTTCAGCTGGCAAGACTCACTTCCTGCAAGATATCCCTGAGGAGAAGCCACATGGACCTACCCCGATGCAGCCCTGGGTGCTGGAGTAGCCATGTGGAGACCCCTGCCAGCACTGAGATGCTTACACGTTCACTGATTCGGCTTTCCTCCTGCAGTAGGTGTCATGGTGTGTGTTTTGTGAGATGGAGGAGGACTTTGTGGATTGGTGTCACACATATGGGTTAATGTTGGACTTGTGGGCTTGGGCAGCACTGGGTTGGGATATTTTCTTGATGTGCACTTACCCTTTATATAAAACTCCCTCTTATACATGAGTTTCTGTGGATTTGTTTCTCAAAAGTACTCAGACTAACACAGTATGATATTCTTGATGTCTGCCTACAGTTCACCAGATCTTCTGTCATTAGTGTTCGAGTCAAATCTGTTCTTGATATGTCCTTGAAATTCTGGTGGCATATACTCAAGGTCATATTTAGTCTCTTCTGGGCTTACGTGATTTACTTACACAGTCCTCAAAGTGGTATCCTTGGTCCTCAACACTTTAAAGACATTTTATGCAGCAATTTTATGTCTGATACAAATGTGTTTTTTTTTTGACTACTGCTTCCATAAGCATTGATTATGGATCCAGGCAAAATGAAATGATTTTCAACTTCATTTTTTCCTCCATTTATCATGATGCTGTATACTGGTCCAGTTGTGAAAATGTTGGTTTTCTGTATTTTAAATTGTAATCCGAACAGAAGGCGGGAATCCTTAATCTTCCTCGGCTAGTGCTTCAGGTTTCTGTAGCTTTCCACGTGCTAGGTGTATCACCTGCACAAGCGAGGTTGTTAATCACTCATCCTCCAATCCCGATACTCGTCATATAGCTCCGCTTCTTGGATTATTTCCTCAGCAGATAGACTGAATACGTCGGGTGAGAGGATACAACCCCGATGAAAAGCGTTTCTGATTTTAAACCACACAATATCCTCTTGTTTTGTTCAAAGCACTGCCTCCTGTAAAGGTTCCACAATAAGTGTTCTGAAATGTCTGCTCTTCTCAGTGCTAACCATAGTTTATGATTCAAACTAATGGATACTTTTCCACAGACAATAAAACAAAAGTAAACATATTTCTAGTATTCTTCAGTTTCAATCGAGATCCATCTGACATCAGCAATGATATCCCATTTGCCAGAATTTCTGTCTGCCACCTATCTAGGTATTGCTGCAACTGTGATTGAATTGTTTTCTGCAAAAGTTTACATATATGTGATATTGCTAGTGTTCTGTAATTTCTACTTCATGTGTGGTCACCTGTCTTTGGAATGGGTACAGATATGGATCTCTTCAAGTCAGTTTGTCAGGTAGTTATGTTCCCAATTTCTTGGCATAGATGAATGAGTGCTTCCAATATTTGATGAGCTTGTTGAAACATTTCAGGAGGTATTCTGTCAATTTGGGAGACCTTGTTTTTCTCTAATGCCATCAGTACCGCTTCGCTTTCTTCCTTCAATTACATTTGTTCTGGATTGCATTCCACCTCTTAAAATAAGGGAATGTACTTTTGGGTACAGTGTCTCTGTGTATTTACATTCAACATCTTTGGATAACTGCTGCATCATTCAGTGTTTTCCCATATTCCTTCAAAATAGCAACCAGAGGCCTGAATGCTTTTTTTCATTTCTTTCAGCCTGTCTTTTTAATGAATATTTTCTTTCTTTATGTCTGATGTTCTTGATATCTTCATACAGTTCATGTCATTAGTGTTCAATGAATCAAATCTGTTCTTGCGAAGTTCTTGAAATGTTGGTGGCATATACTTAAGGTCATATTTTGTTTCTCATGGACGTATTTGATTTTTCTTTCACAGTCAGCCACTGGCCTAATATTGGCTGAAGATGTTGAGTTTCTCTATCATCTCTGCTCACAGATATACTTACTTTGATTTCTGGACATCCATCTGGCAGGGGTCATATGTATAGTTGCCATTTATGTCATTGAAGAAAATGTATTTGCAATGGAGAAGTTTTTGGTCTTGTCAAATTCTATCACTTGATCTCCATCTCCAATTTTATCACTAAGGCCATGTTTTCCAACTCTTTGTTTCCAAATTTGGCATTCCTGTCACTAGTAACTATCACTGTATCTGACTGCACGTGTGATATATTTCAGACTGAAGGTGTTGGTAAACACTCCAATTTCCTCATCACTGGCTTAAGTGTCCACTGTGAAACAGTTCAGTGAGCGCAGCTTCCCTATATGTGCAGAGATGTTACTCTATCAGTCATCACTGTGCTGTAGACAGAGCTTGACTTTTTTTGATGATCTAGGGGATTCTATGTCACTTAAATTGATAATTTCCATCATTGCAAACCAAATGGTTGGGACTCAAAATGACCACTGTCAGTCCATTTCCAGTCGTTAATGCCTAGGATTCAATCTTTATGCATTCTATGTCATTTTTTACAATTTCAAATTTTCCTAGATTCATATACATTTCATGTTCTTACTTTTAATGGTCTTTGCTAATGTTATTACTCTTTTTTAAGTAATGTGTGAGTAAAAAATATGAGTAAAAAAAGCATTTGAGTAGCTCCATCAGCAAATGAAGGTGCTGACTGTGTTACCCCACCTACATCATGAAGGGAGACTCTAACTTGAGGAGGCAACGCCACGCTGGTCCTCACTTCTGAGCCGACCATAAGATTGTAGTGGCTAATTCCTCACAAGTGCACAACCTACACTTAATAGCCCATTTTCACTATGGAACCTCCTCCAAAACCTGTCCACCTTAGGTGAGGCCACTAGTATTGGAACTACCTGTAGGATAGCAATATACAAGTCACCACAGTACCCCCAAATGGAGAGCCTTTGGAAACATTGCTAAATCTATTTTCTCTTTCTGGGCTCTCAAATTACTATTTTTGTGTGTTTTCTTTAGAGGTAGGATGTTATTCTGCAAATGAATTCTGTCCATGGAAATTCTGGTGGAAGTGATGCTTTCAATGACTTTCAGTTTTCCTAAATTCATGCTTCATGCATATCACATTGCAATTATTCATGGAGGGCGGTTGTTCTTTCTTCTCATTTTGAGTTGTTCCCATCAACAAGTGGAGGTCCTGAAAGCTTTACTCCATCCATATCAGTACGTTCACTCTATTTTGCGGAGATAGCTCTTCCTCAGTGGTATTTTGAGTGCCCCTAAATGAGGGGCTCATCTTCTGGCACTATACCTGATAATGTTCTGTTACTTTCATAAGGTTTTCTATGGCTAATCCCTCAGAAGTGGGTAACCTATTGCTTCTTGGTACTTTGTTCTTACTCTGGAAGCTCTGCTGAGACCTGTTCACTTTAGTGACCTTGCTGATATTGAAAATACCAGTGACATTGTTCCCAGGACCATACAAGGTACAGTATGACAGACAGATGGCTTCTAGTGGGTAGAGGCAAATAATTGTGCTAACTATCCAATAATGTACAGGAAAGCCCTCCCAGCAAAGATTTTATCGACCCCAAATGTCAATAGGTAGGGCTGAACTTGAGATGTGCTAATGTGCATTGATTAATATAATGGACTGTGTCTACCCAATTGTTTCTCAGGGAAATGAAAATTGCACTTGCTCTACCATTTTCTTTAAATACATTGATACAATAAAATTACAGAGAATGACATTAAATGTAGCCTAATGAGTTGCATAGCCCACACAACATAATATAGTGCATTTATTTTTTCACTGCACTTATCAAAGTGAAAATTTCTTACTTTATTTCAAATTTAGAGTGCATATTTACTATGCTTATAATTATCTTCTACCTTTAAACCGCCCCCCTCTCCCTGACTCTAGCTACTGCTCAAGCTTAATCAGCTCAGGGATCATTGTAAATCTGCTTAAAGACATTTCTCATCACCAAATCAGTGGAAGCGAAATACTTAGGAATGCTAATATACAGATTTCTAGTAATTTAAAATTATTAACAACTAGAAATGAACAAACTTAGGGAGGGGTAGAGGAGATCTGACTACATTATCTTTCTGATACCTAATTCACTTTTTGAAATTTTTTAAAAAGTAGACTTTTGGATTCCAAGGTTATGCTTATTTTAAAAAAAACAAATGTGGTGGAACTCTTTAATGGTGACTATAAATCATTATATAAAACAGTATCTAAAATAATTGCAGGATATATCAGTGCACTAGATATTTGGAAGAGGTAAGATTATTCAAAAGCTACACATACTATGCAATCCAGGGTGTGACAATTTCTAGCTATCCGCCTGTGGATTTTCTATCAATTCTGAAGTCTTCTATACTTTTCCAAAATAAAAAATGTTAGCAGCAGCAGCATACTTTAATTTCATGATATTCAACCTTCTCAAAACCCACACATTTTTCCTCCAGTGGCAATTTCTTTGAACATGTACACATTTTTAGTCAAACATGGCACTGGTCACGATCCTATTAGGTTCATGAACTAAGGGCCATATTATTGCCCCAAATAGGCTTTTACACATACAAGTTTACGAAGCCTTTAACTAAACCATATTAAACACACTCTTTAGCAAAGTGTTAATTAAAATACATTTAATCAAGGCTTGATATATAATATTTGTAGTAGAAACGCCTGGTAATAGCGTAATAGTAAATGGATGTTCCAAAAACAGGTGTGTGAACCATCATCAGCAACCTATATGGAATGTAATTAAATCAGGAAATACCACAGAGTTGATTCGGACTTGTTAGCTCCCTACAGGACGGAGTAAAGCGGTGGCACATTTCCACAGAAGCAGACTCATCTTTGTCCTGAGGAGCAGCTGCCGAGCTCAGTCACCTAGCTGTCGGTTAGCAGCACATTAACAGCTAACAACTGCACCACAAAGTCCCAACATGGACTGGGACATCGTATACGACTACACATGAAGAGACTGGTCTTAAGTTCAGAAGGACCCAGCAAGAAAGAGAGCTTGAGATACAGAAGAGAAGTGAAATACGTGATATTCCATTGTGGGAATGACAATTCGTGACACCTAACACAGAGGGTATAGGTTGATGAATTGAAAGCTGGTTTGTTCTGTAAGTTTTCATACAATTCATCAATAAATATCACAATTCTTTAAAATCCTATTTTTAAAATGAGCAACTTTCATCGAATGAAAACAGGAACACTTTATGTAGACGATAGTTTGTTAAAAGTATTTTACAAGTAAATAATTTTGTTCAAATATTTAGTTTACAAAACAATGTGCTAAGCATAGCCGGAAGGCAGACTCCATTACCACATCTCCATCCCTACTAGCCTCTCCATCCTTAAGGACTTTATTTCTAGCAAAATGTAAGAAAGAAACATGAATGCCATCTGTATTTTTGACTCATTTTAACACCCAAGTGCATTAAAAATTTTTTCACGTAAAATCTTATTAATTTCAAAGTCTTTGTTTGTTTGTTTGGAAAGGGGAGCACAACATGTTCCTTAGAAACCAGATTTCCCTGTGCCTGATTTTGATTTTCCTTCCATTATTGCTACATAAATGTAGCCAAATAACACCTTTTTACAATAAATACAAATTCATTAGGTATAAAGAGAACAGAGAACAATAAAGAGAATGGAAACTGTCAAACATAAATCACCAAAAATCAATATGAGACAGGTTTCCAAGAATAGTTACATCAATACACAAAATCCATTTATGATCCATTAATAACAGGTACTTATTCATACAAAAAATGAGGTCCTGGTTGGAAAAAGCACTAAAATTACACGCAGAATACTGAAACCCAGATGAATAAAGAATGGGTAATTCTGTCCCTATAAATCACAAGAATGTCTCATCCTTCTATGAGTATGTGACTTCGTACGCATATGTATGTGTGCACATTGTGTCTGCGAGAGAGAGAGAGAGACAGAGAACAAAGTGAAGAGAGGTGCGGTGATGCTCATGCTTTTACACGTGCACCGGGAAATACCCTGGGTAGGAAAAGTCCAGGGATGGTCATCAACTGTGATCTAGATAGCAGCTCATTGATCACAGAATTAATGTTCTCCACCATAAACAGTTGGCACCGTGTACATGCATATTTGTCACCATTCTACCTCTCATTATAATTATACAAAATCAAGAAGGAAGATTTGACCAAAGCTCTTATCTAACACTATACGTCAATTTTGCCTTTCATATCTCATCCACTGGAGACAACTGACAAGCATCCCTTCCCTGTACCTGAAACCACAATAAGACATCTGCTAAACTGAAGTAAGTGCTCATCAGCCAGTTGATGTGGATTGACACAGAAAAGTACCAAGAGAGCAAAACTAACCCCAAATCTTCCCCCTCAGATTGTAAAAGACTGCACGAGGTGACACAGTTTCACTGTTCAAGACACTGCCCTCCACAATGCACAATTCTGTTGGTAATTACGTTCATATTTTCTGTCCCCGGCATATTCACAATAAAGAGGCATAGGTCCCTAAGTATTTCCTGAATGGAATGCTGCCGGGTGATGTTGCTCTACTACGAAGAAGAATTGAGTTCTATGGTGAAGGGGATCAAGACAAGAGAGGAAAGAAAGGCTGAGGCGCCTGCCGAGGAATTCAGAAAGTCTTGTTAAGGGCCATCGGTGTCATGGGTCACCACCATTATCACATCAGTTGATATATGTTGAAGAGTACTTTTAAGAAAGAAATTTAAAGGGAAAAGATGGAATGTAAATTTTCAATGTCCTGCCCAAGAAGTCAGCATAGGTATTGTGAAACGTTTGCTTCATATAGATGTGTCTGTACTCAATCACATTATAAAATGCCTATCTTTTATGGACTGTCTGTCCAAATTTTTTAAAACCACCAGTCTATGGCAGCTATGGATTCACTTCAGGAACTATTTAGTGAGTGATTCCTCTTTGCTGGGACAACGCCAGAAATCGAATGTCTGGAAATGAATGTCAATGGAATTGTGAAATGAGTTGGGCATGTCTTTAAGAGTGAAGTTGGATCGCCCTGTGTCGTCCGTTCCAAATGATGATTTAGCGATTGTTGTGCTCCGTCAGTATTTCCTGTGCCAACCCACACCGACTGACTGAGGAACATCTACCTCAATTGTGCAGCTGCCTCGACTCGTGGTTCCAGCGGCCGCAGGGCGTCCAGAGTCAGGGAGACTAGGAAAACGACTCCGTGAGCTACTTCTGAAAATTAACCAGTAAAATGTTTCTAGCAAATTTCTAGTAAAAAAAATCTTGTGGCTCACCATTGCCCGACACCAGTATGCATGAGACCACCGGGAGTCAGGTTCACTAGCACAAGCTTACAGTGACAGAATGGCCGTTGGCTAGGTATCCCCGTTAATTCCGTTACTTTAAAAATCACTTCATGTCAGCATGGAAAAACATCCGAAAATGAAGACTAATGTTACTTGCGGAAAAATAAGCACAGGAAGCTTTTGATGAAGAGAAATTAACTTGGAGATAAGCCCTAAGAATGGTTGTAAAACAATACTCATGAAGGTTGAAATTTCAGTTAATTTTCATATTACAAATATATTTGAGGAAGAAATGATTATGGGAAGGCAGATGCCTATAAAAAGTGCAATTTATATAAAAAACAAAACACTGTACAGATACATGATAAATGTAGTTAGCAAAATGGCTTTTGTTTCTAACTTTACAATTGTTTACCATTTTATTATTAACTTATCTGTGATCTGTATGATTAGTTTTTAAATTTTTAATAGTTTTATTGACAGCTAATTCACGTAGCATACAATCCAATGGTGTAAACATATTAAAGAGTTGTGCAATCATCACCACAATAAATTTCAGAATATTTTCTTCTTTCTTGTACTCATTCTAGCTCCTCATCCCCCTCCACTCCCAACCTCTGCCATAGAGTTATGTTTTATAACCAGTAATAATGGCATTGGAAGGATGATTTAAAAGCCAGAGTTACCCTTTATTATTAAAAATGCATTCAATATTAATAGACAGACAATTAACAACCACCTCTTTAAATGACAGAAGCATTATCTAATAATTCCTGAAGGGACGAGTCTAGCAAATCCAACCACTTGTGTATCCCTGAACAAATAAGTGGCATAACTTCTCTGTCGCCCAATATTTTTCTTGTGAAATACAAATAATACTTTTTTCATGAAGTGTCAGTTGAAGTAGTATGTGAGAAATCACTGAGTAGCAGTTCATACTTTATACATTATTATTGTTAGTTGCTATCGCGATAGTTCTCACCCAGGGTAATCGTCTGTGTATCATAATAAAATATTGTCCAGTCCTGCACCATCTTCATAATTGTATGTATGGATGAGTCCATTGTTCAGCCCACCGTGTCCTTGAAGTGTCTTCTGAACCTTTGGAGCTTAACTTGCAGCCCTCTCCTGGACAACACTCCGTCATTCGCTACGGGATTTCCATGGGCGATGATCGCCTTGTTCTCCGTGATTTTGTCCTTTCAATGAATCTATCTGCCAAGCTGGACCCGGGTGCTATTTGACATACCGATGGCACAGCTTCCAGCATCCTAGCAACATGCAAACGACCACAGTCCAACCATCTTAACCGATGGTTGGTGGTCACAGACTAAACTCCTTATAAATTGGTGGCTTTGGTGGGAGTGGCGAGACTGAGAGTATGGAGCCAGCCCTGAGAATGAAAATGCCTGAGGGGAAAAGGACTCAGTAGATTTGTGAGAAGAAATGAGACTATTTGATCAGCCCCTTCTTTCCAGTTCTGGGTTTTTTTTGTTTTGTTTTGTTTTATTGAACCATCCTTTCTCCAGAAAGACTTTCTCATGTTCCCCTGCTGTAAGTGTCCAGGGGAAGGGCCAACAGGGGAGACCCGTGATTTCCCTGCTGCCTCACTAATTGGGCTGCAATTCTGTGTAATTAGAGGCCAATGTTATCAAACCCCTTTTGGTTAAAGACTTAAAGTGGCTCAGTTTATCTTTAATAAACCTAGTTCTATTTCGATATGCGACTTGATTCTCAATGAGTGCTGAACTCAGAAGGAGGAGAAGGAAAGCTTATTTACTTGGGTCTTAAGTTTGTAAAAAGTTGTGGTAATTAATAGTCCAGTGCTATGGTCATTATATATTTCATTGTCCACTTTAAAGAATAGTCACCCATAGTTAAACACATAGGAACATATCTGAAATCAGTCTGTTATTACATGATAGTGTATATCTCACAATTAGGCATTTTTACATATATTCAATAAAACAAACAGCACCCATCCTTGTTAACATTAGCAAAGACTATCATTTTAAGGCAAAATATACTTTAAATTTTTTTTAAGATTTTATGTTGCTTCTTAAATCGTTAGTTTTGTCTTTGTCAGTAGTAACAGCCAGAAATCAAATAACACTTCAAATATTTACTTTCAATTGCAATATACTTGTAGATTCACATTTGTGGGCAAGACAGATAGTTTTGCTTATTTATATAAGCATCATCTAGATTTAATTTTTAAAGAGTAACTCATCCTCCCACAATGTAATTTATGTTCTCAGCTATAAATATTTTCCATATGTAATATCCTTCCTAATGGCAAAAATTCACATAGATTGCTGTATTTACCTGCCATTTTCTTTTACTTCATGTTTAAATATGGAATGAAAACAGACAATATTACTACTTATAGCTAGTTTCGTTGCTGAAACTCAATGAGATATTTATTTTGAGTCAGCAGAAATTTATCAGCATCACATTTAAAACTAATATGTGGTATTTTGTTATAGTCGGGGGTTCTGAAAGAAATCAAATACACTGGTTGTTGATGCTATTTCTTTGAAGAAAGACTAATAACAGAATCAACAGGAAAGTGGGAGGCTGTGAGACTGAAATTCCTGTGTGTCGGCAAATAGCTGTCTTTGGCAAGCTTAGTTGATGACAGCTGATCTACTGTCAGAAAACACTTTCTGTGTAAAATTGCTATTTTGTTGCATCTTAATTTCCATCCCTTGGATACAGTACAACTCCAAAACTTGAATGGCTTGCTACTTAACAGTAAGTGCTGATGCTGAAAATTCAATGTATTACTTTAGTGAAAACGATTGTGTAGTAATCACTACTGATATCACCAACTTCCTTCTGAAACAGATGCTAGGAAATGAATTTCGTGAATTAAGAGAGTGGAGTGTTAAAATGCTCACTAAAAGTTAACATTCCAGATGTTCCAATACTTTTTTAGTCCCAGATTATTCTTTTTCTTTTCCCCCCGTTTTTTTTTTCTTCATATAGTTTGAGTTACCTTCTGTTTCCCCAGTCAATCAATGGTGTTGGTGTGATTCTTGATTCTTGGTATTGTACACCACTTTGAATGATATGAAAATATTTATTTGGGGGATAATTCTCTTATCTTGACTTATTTCTCTCATCTGTGCTGACTGGTGGTTTATCACCCTCCCTAGAGTAGGATTGTTATTCTTAGACTGAGAATGTGTAAGACAAGCTAGCCCTGAAGGGGTTTAAGTGATATTGTCCTTTAAGCTGACTTTTTCCTTGAGGGGAGGCTGATTGTCAATCTTCCCTTCAAAAGGACAGGTGATCTGCGCTCCACTGCCACTTTCTGCATGGTTGAGGTTCTTTGTCTATAGGTATACAGTGCTAGGGACTGTATTGGGGGGCTGCTCCTTGGAATAAATGCTCACTTTCCAGGATTCATATTATTTTTCAGCATTAGGGAATCATCTTATTAAACACACATCTGGGTAATTGATAATGTCATCAGGATGGGTAAATGCCCTAAGGATAGTTACCCATGTGGTTTGAATTTCTTCACCCTGAGAACAAGGGGCATGAGGTAACAAGGGACTGGTTGACAATTTCATTCTCTAGTTCTTTTCTTGGAACAAGACAGTAAACTTTGTTCAAAATTTGCTTAGAAGGAATAAGAGAGAACCTTTCTTTTTCTTCCTTTTTATCTTTTAAAGTCATTTTATTGGGGGCTCTTACAACTCTTATCACAATCCATACATCAATGAATCAGGCATGTTTGTACCTATGTTGCCCTCAATCTTTTCTAGACATTCACTTTCTAATGGGCCCTTGGTATTAGCTCTTTCCCCCCTCTCCCCCACCATCATAACCCCCAGATAGATCGTACATTGTTGTTATTTTCATCTCTCCCACCGACCGCTGTCTTCCTTCCCCATGTTTTCTGTTGTTCCTCCCCCTGTAGGGGGTATATGGTTAGTGTCGATCATTGAGATCGGTTCCCCCTTCCTCCTTTCCACTCCCCTCTTCCCCCTACCCTTCCGGTATCACTGTTCTCATTCCAGTTCCTGGATTCCATGCGTGTGAGCTCCCAGCCCTTTCTATACCTGTGTACGTGTCCTGGTCTAGGCTGACCTGGGCGCAGCACTGATGTGGCGCCGTCGCCCTCTCCCGGGCTGGACCTACGCCGTACCAGACCTGGGCGGATATTCATGGTGAGAGAAGCTTTTCTTGACATCAGTGAAGCCATCGCGAGCCACACAATTGCTACAAGCAAGGTCAGGGTTTTCCGCTGTACAAAGGTGACTTGAAACTGGCAAGAGACTCCAGGTGGGAATAGGCAGTGCATCTCCTTTGAGGATGGAGATCCTGGCTGACTTTAGAGCGGTTTTCGAATATGGAGGTTGCTTGGCATTTGGTTGCTTACTAACGTCTGGTGGCACTACGGAAGAAAGGGCTGGTGACCGGAGGCCACAAAGATTAGGGCAACAACAACTCCAGGGAGCTCAGTTCTGCTCCCTAACACATAGGCTTGCCATAGGGTTAACACATGGGGTTGAGAACAATGGGGTTGTTATTGTTGGTGTTGTTTTCAAATCTATGAAACAGCATATTTTAGTCTTTAAAAGTACACTTTTCTATGAGTAATATACTACAGTCTAGCACTCTGATTATCTTTTTTTATCACAAGCATTTCTTATGATGACACTAGCAAGTCTGTCTCCTAACATAATGTCAAGAAAATAGGGCATTTGTACAACATCCTGCCCAGCTAATATGTGGTGATTGTTCACCCATCCAGTTCTTTTAAATATATTAGCCTGTCAGGAAAGGTACTGTAAACACTGAAAAACAAGTATAAAAAATCAGCATACAGTATAAATTACTAAACACTTTTATAGGATGCATGATCTTGGAGGCAGTGGCCATAAAGTGACCTTGACAGAGCTATTTCAGCCATGTTTAAAATGCTCAATTTAACCTGAAGTGAATAAAAAGTGTTTATCACATCAGTGCCTGCATAAGTAATCTCTCACTCTCTTGTAAGATGCATTTTTAATTTTTTAAAAATTTTGGGCACACTCTCAGAGTTCAAAAAACACATTGCAAAGGTTCTATAATTATAGCTATTACAGTTTAAATTGCCTTGCTAAAATGAAATAAAACATTATCTCTACAATCAAAGAAAACCACTCCTTAGACCAATAATAGACTGTTTACTAGAATTCTGTAATCATACTCAGTATTGCATTGTGGCATAACAATATAACTGCCATCAGAGATACTGCATATAATGATGATCACGACTAAGGCAAGGTGATAATATTAAAAATCTGGTAAGGTATATTTTTACTTGTAACTAAGAATAATAACACATAGGTGGGCATTTTATTCCATTTGTTTTTTTCAAATTTGAGTTATGATTAAAAACTATTTTTTAATTCATTAGGAGAGATTTCAATGAAAATGCTTTATCTCAGAAGAACGAACTTGCAAGGCCATGAGTCAGTCAGCATGATGGAGAATGTGACAGGACTGGGCACAGGGCTTTGGCAGCAATATGCCATTGACACTCAACAAAGACTGGGGTCACAAAAGATTTGTGGAGGATACTCTTATCCTAATTATGTCTTTATTTTTCCAATTTGACCTTTGAAAACTATCCACTAAGGAAGGACAAAAATATACATTCACAATAAATACCACATGGCAGCATATTTTCTTTTATAAACTCATGCATTATCCCATGACTGGCATCCATCTTCAATATTCTACAAATAACTTTCTGTTACCAAGTACAGTCTTCTATGTGGAAATCAATAAATAATAAAAAATATACATGTATACTTTATAACCATTTTTTTTTGTAGATCAATAGCTCTGTGACACATTGGTTGCATTCTCTGCTCCTAAATGGAAGGTTGGTCATTTGAATCCACCTTGAAGCTCAATAAGAGAAAGGCCTGCTAATCTGCCAATCCGAGTCTAACGATTACACGTTAGAAAACTCTATAGAGTAGTGTTGTTCTTCATGTGGGGTCACTAAGTCCACACTGATAAGACTGCATGCCATGGCAACAGTGAAGATTAATAGACCAAGTCCACTATACAGGTTCCTAAAGTCCCCATGACTCATAATTGCCATTCGTAAAACTAAACAAAACAGATGAATCACACACTTTACCCTCCCTGATAGCTTTGCCAAATTGCTCCTCACAACATCAGTGTGGACGGCTGGCTCTCTTCTCCATTTACGCACTGTCGAGAGAGGAACGGTAGGTATTGCAGTGAGGTCCTTTCCGTGTCTATCCTGAGGTACATATTTTGGAAATCGCTTCCTTTTGTTATATTTGTAAATAAGTTGAATATATTAATTATACTGACTCAAAGTGAAATGAAACTCAAAGTTTAAAAGAAAGCAAATAACTGTTAAGAAAACCTGTCCAAACTGAGTGTAATTTAGACAACTCCCAAATTGTGTCCTGCATTCCAGTACTAACAACCCCTTTTTATTTATATCGTGCTTCTGGGGTTTACCAGCATGTTCATGTGAGATAATCAGAGCTTCACCAGGACCTAGTGACAGGTTGAGAATTTATTGTCATTTTCGTTGTTTTTAAAGAAGAAGAAGTCAGGGTCTAAATGATGCCACTCAGACAAGACACCTCCAACCAGTCCAGTGTGACAGACTTCTCAAAAACAACTTGCTGTGTTTTAAAAATTAGAGTAAATGTTTTGTATGCACATTAATACAGACCAGAAAAAGAAATCTTTGAATGGCAAGTAATTTTGCAATTGCCCCATGCTTGCTCATACGTGCACTATTCAACATGCAAGCTGGACCCGTCTATATTAATTTCTTTGCACAGAATGGGTGGCTGAGAAAAATAGAAAATGATGGTCTCACTGTGTTGGCAGGACCATGCTTCTGAAGAGTCCAGGCTAGGGGAAGGTCGTTCCTTGTCTCTTTCCAGTCCGGGAGGGCCAGGTAGCTTTGTTTTGCTGCAGTGTAATTCCCATCCCTGCCTGCATTTCCACACGGCCTTCTTTCTGCCTGTGTGTCTCTTTTCTCTTTGTAGGGGGCTGGACATACCGGGTTCGAGACACGTTGCTCCAGTGTGACCTCACATTAACTAAGTTCATCCGCAAAAACCATATTTTCACACAAGGCCACAGCCACAGTTACTTCCCAGGGGTTAAAACTTCAAGCTCTCTCTACGCGCCCCCCCCCCCTCTGATAGCTAAACCCACCTCAGATCATCTAAAGTGGAAAAGGTAAATTGAATTTAGGAGCATCATTAAAATTTGTAAAATGTAGTTGTCTGAGGGTAAATCCAGTTATGCCTCCTCAGCTTTTCCAGAAAGTGCCGAATTCCACTTACTATTGCTAGCATTTTGACACAGCAGCTTTTGGGTCTCATGACAATGATGCCCTTCAGCCACTGACTGAAAAAGCAGGGCTGGCTCCCAGACGATTAAGAACTACTCTCAGCCACAGAGCAGGAAAACAGAAAATGAAACTCTCTCTCACTTCGTGTTCATGAAATTCATTCAGCTGTAGGAAAACAAAAAAAGCATATGACCAGTCCATGCTCGAGAAATCAAAGCAATTTGGTGCTAGTATTGGAGAGATAAAGTGCCATGACCTCTCTGCCTACTTAGAAGAGAGAAGTCAGCGCCAGACAGAACACATGTGGAGGCTGATTTAGAAAGAGTACGGGGAAGGCCACGGGCCACAAGCAAGTAAAATCCAAGCAAGATATTATGGTTAACTTTGCAGCAAGCCAACAGGACAAGCAGTGACTTAAACACATTTCTAGATTGGTGGGGGTAAAAGTATAGCCGGGAAAGGAAACAGATGGCAAAGGAACGACCACGAGTAAAGAAACAAGACATCAGAACAAGCTTGCCATAAAATCAAGGTCTGTCAAATAGTAACAGAGAAATATTCTGGCAGAGGGAGACTTCACAGCATCCCGGAGCACTGCTAGGCATGACACTTAGAAACCTGCTTCAGTGATATGTCAGAGATTCCAGAAATACCTGCCAGGTGCTGGCCCTGTCTTCAGTGTTTACGTATTATCATAGTATAAGAACTCAGTATGTAGAAGTCACACTGGAGTCAAACTGTGCATCTGTGCTTGTCTATATGTATCTGTGTATATGTGCTTATATAAATATATAGATATATGTACTTAATTTCTTGATAAACGTAAAACCAATTTTAATAAACATTACTTACATTTGTAGCATTTCTAAGTGTTACTCAGCACCTACAGGGATGTTCAGATAGATCCTCTGGACACAACTCTGTAGTTATCTTTCCTTTTTCAGGTGATGCAGGCAAGGCACAGAGCAGTTAACGTTGCCGACAGCGACAGCAAGTAAGCAAAGTAGCAGGGATTTCAATGCAGGAGGTCATGTCACACTCTTCATATGTTCAAAGCATAAGGAGTCAGTGGGCGAAATGTTTTATTGTTTTCCCAGTCTACTAAGCCTGATTCTCATGGAATTATGTTATTGGCTTTTTCAGTGCACCAAAAACCATTACATTTAGAGGGCAACATAGGATATCAACTGCTAACCATTATATAGTTGGCTAATGAAATTGCAATAGAAATAATACATCCCCTCTCTCTCTCATCTCCATGCTTTCATGGGTCCCAGTTGTGGCTTTTTTGTGTAGTCATCTCGAACAACTTCAACTTGTTCATCTTGCGCTACTTCTTTTGTGGTGAGAGGATAGGTTTGCAGCACAGTGATCACACAACTCCATCCCCTCCCATCTCAACCTCTCCACACACCTGAGGTTCATAAGGAGAGGACTGTTTGCTGGTACTCCCAGGACCAGGTAAATTCACTGATCTCTACACATCCCTGCATACTTAATGTCTGAGTAAAGAGAAATCCTAATCTTCCTAGCTTGTGATTGAAGGCTCTAAAACTCTCTGTGCCTCTAGGTGTGCAAGCGTATGTTTAAATCTAAAAATTAAGACCTCATCTGGTTGTTCTGGGGTCTCAGCTAAGCTACTTAGAAGAATCCCTTACACCTACATCCAGCAGTTGCTGTTTTTTTTAGCACCCTCATCAGCATTACTGCAACCCACCTTGGTCCCTGCTTTCCTCTCTCCTCTTCTCAGTCCCACTCCCACACTCTCTGTCTTTGTACTCCCACTCAGGTTCTAAAACATGACACAATAGAGCAAAATCCCCTATCTTCGCTTCTCATGGCAAACAAAATGCCCAAATTCCTAATTGATGGCTCCCTCTCTGCCAGGCTGTTTCTGTGTGTCTCATATTTTTGAAGGTCAAAAAAGGGAACAGATTCCCTGCCTTCTCATCAAAGTAGTTTCCAAACCATTACTTCCCTATTTCAGAGTTGTTGTTGTTGTGTTTTTAATACTTGTATCTGTAGAGACCTTCTTCATACTGTGGTCTGTAAACATCTGTGATACAATTTCTTTCACTTTAAAATGTGGTTTAGTCTAACAAAATATTATCTTGAGAGATTTCAAAGAGTCATAGGGAGAGCTGGTCTATTTTCCTAGCCCTAATCTAGTATGGATTTATTCCTATTCCACTTCAGTGACCCATTTCGAAGTTCATACTCTTAACCTTTGCATTATCTAAAATTACTTCATCTCTGAAATGTTCCAGTTAAGTACTCCAATTCTGGTTCATAACATTTTTGTTACTCTTAAGTATTCTTACTTATCGAACATCTGTTCTGGTTTTGATACAATACCTTTATTACATCTAATGTATTCTTTTAAGCTCCTGTCTTCCTTTTCAATTGCTTCTGTGTTGAGCTTGATCACATATTCTATAACTTAAACCTTGCTCTTGAAAATGCCTTCAATTATCTTGGCTCTTTATTCAGACAACAAACCTTTGGATGCAAACCTCAACTCTGAGTAAAGTGGAACCTTATTTTAGTCTCCATATTATGTCTAGTGAAAAATAACAACAAAATTTAAACATAGACTTAATGCTCTCAGTTTCTTTAAAGGTTTATTGAAATACTTTTGTTTTTGGAGGACATTTGAATGAAAAATATGGTTCTCACTTAACAATACATTATATTGAGTGACACTGGTTACATTCTTCACAGTGTGTCACCATTCTCATTATCTCCATTCTGGCGATTCTGTTTTCATTAGCCTGGCTTTCCTCTCTCTTTATTTTCTCATCCTTGACATAGGCTGAATGGGACTGTTAAGCCTCATTTAAATGACTGTTTACAGAAGCACATTACTTATGTGTGATATCTATTTTTTGAGCCACTCTGTCTTTTGGCTGATAGATAGCCACTGGGAGTAGTTTAAACCCAAGTTCAATAAGTATCCCAGGCTGATAGTCTCAGGTTCTTCTAGTCTCTACAGTGATTCTGGATTTTTAGGGATTTGAGTTCTGTTCTATGTTTTTCTCCTATTACACTCAGGACTACAGATCGTATCCCTGGTGGGAATGGTAAGTAGTGATAGCCAGTTATCTCATTTTGATCTGGCTTCAAGGTAGGTACGGCTGTAACTTATGTAGACTATTAAAATGAATATCACACATGAATACCATGTTTCTGTAAAAAAAAACCCACTTATATGAGTCTTAAAGGCCCACATTTACCCTAGACTAAAGATGAGAAAATAAAGTAAGTAAGCTAGACTAATAAAAGGAGAATTAACTCATCAGTGGCAATTCTAATTATATTCAGAAGTGAAGTCAAGATCACAAACAAGCTCATGCACTAAGATTCATGGCAGCACTTTTCACAGTAGCCAAAAGGTGGGCACAGCTGAAATGCTCACCAACAGATGAACAGGAGAAAAGAATGCTGGTGGTGGAGTGTTGAGTTAGACCGTGAGCCACACGGTTGGCAGTTCAGGACCCCCAGTAACTCGGAGGGAGAAGCCTGATTTTGTACTCCCCTAAACAGTTGCAGCCTCAGAAAATCCACAGGGGATTGGTGTTAATCAGCATCGACTCGATGGCAGGGAGTTTGGTTTTGTTTATTAATCCTTTAGAGTGATTCTTCTTGGAGTCTTTGGGTTTCTTTTTCTTCACACACATTGTGGTCAGTAGCTCTTTCTTAGACACTGCTTACATGGTTTTAAGGCCCCAGAGGCTAGGGTGAAGAACATTATCTTCCTGAGCAATGGGATGCTAATTCATTGAATTGCCTCCTAAGGTTATAGTTCTAAGCATTCAAACCCAGTAACCTAATAGGGTGAGGTTTGGGGTTATGTCTAGCAAATGTCCATAACTATGTCCCCCATGTGCTTTTAAAATATCTGACTATATGCAGCACATACACATTCACACTTAAATCTGTGTATATATTTACAAACACAAACACCTGTACATTTAAACCCAGACATTCATCTGCGCTTACCTTACATATACAAGCAAAGGAAAGATTTCATGAATTTCAGTTACTGGTAATGCAAATGGAGAATATTTACTTGAGAAACTTCTTGAATTTAAATTTTATGAGCACATCAGCCACAAGTAAATCAAGTCTGGTAGCTGTTAATAAAGTCAGGGAATAAATTAAATGGAAAAACACACACATTTCAGCCAGATTTCTCTTGGCATTAACAGGCAGTAAAATGATCCACCACACACTGCCAAGCTGCAGAGTTTTGTAGACCAATTCTAAAATGTAGTATGTAGTTTGTGGCGACCATCTGCTGAAATCTCTTTACTTCCTGTCATTCGGCTCACATGAAATTAAAATATCGATAGAAACAATTTCTGCAGGGAAATTGGAAAAGTTAATAGGAAAGTCAATTAGGGGTTTCATGAGATTATGCAGTCTAGTTTCTTAATACTTCTACTGTTCTTAATTAGACAGCAGGACTCAGAATAAAATGACAATGTAATAGAAGGTAGACCTTGCCAAGTGCAAGCAACAATATGAAGGCAGTAAGAGGTGGGGGGAAATGCAACACATTATTAAACCCAACACGAAGCGCACGTCTGTGTTCAACTGCTGTCATATGTGTAGACAAATGGTAATAGGTCATTTCCTTAAAGCGAAAATCCGAGCTCTGTATTGATATACTAAATATATTTCAATGCCTGTAAGGAATTGCTTTGTATCTTGCCTCTGTATTTCCTTATTGCAGTTTACATCTTTACCTTTTTAATTCACTTAATGCTAACTTCTGATTTTGTATTACAAGAAAAGAAAGCGAAGTAAAAAGAGGATTTCTTGTCCCAGACAAGAGCTTTGTATCAAGATTGTCCAATTGTAGTAGTTTTGCTTAGTCTTCGCACCCCTGCTACCCAATATTTTGCTGCATTCTTCAGGCACTTTGCCTGGATTCATCATTCTTTATTATGACTTCCAGAGTTAGAAGGCATCCTCTTTAAAATACCTTATTAGTACATCTGTATTTGTTGCTCTCTTGTCCCTTTCACATTACCTCTCCATCTAGGTTTAGGCCATCTGTCCCCTTTCCATCACGCTGTGAATGTTTACTGGATATAAATGTCCCTAGTTTCATAAGTCTTAGATATATATAGTCCATTCTTCTGTCTGCCTCTGGTCTCTCCACAACTGCCTCATGCTATCACTATTCAGGCAACTAGCAAGAACTACCCACATCCAGACAGGATTGATGGTACTGTTGCCTAAAGCAGTAACCTAGAATATCAACAGGCACCAAATAAAATGGACATAAAGGTAAGATAGAATGTAGTATGTAAATTAAAACCACGTGTTTAGTACATTCAAATGTCATAGATTGAATTGTGTTCCCTACTATACATGTTACCTTGGCTGGGGCACGATTCTCAATGGGTTGACATTATGGAATAATGCAAATTGGGAAGTAAGGGGTTTGGGATGAGATTTTTACACTCTGAATTATTAACAGCCTTGATCTGATACAATGTGAATTTCCCTGGGGTATGTCTTATGTTTCCTTTTATCTTCTTAGAAATAAAAATAGAGGAAAGAGAGCAAAGAGAGCGGGGAAAATCCTAGACTCAGGGAAAACTTGATGACAGGGACCTTTCTCCAGAGCAATCACAAAGACTTCCCCTACAGCTGGTCCAGAATTCAGACTTCCACCTCTGAAAGTGGGAAAGAACGGATCCCTGTTTGTCAAAGCCATCAACTTGTGATAGTTCTAGTTATCGCAGCACTGGCTAACTAAGACAAGTCTAAGTGAAGTCTTTGTTTATTTTTACTACAGCATTAAAATTTCATAGTAAAGGAAATGCATTTTGTTTCCTTTTAAATCACACAAATGGAAGAAAAGCTCAGCTAATATTTTAAATTGCAAATAACACAACTTTGGGAAAATTGATGAAAAATTAAAACTGATGAAAATAATATTAGTATAATTGATAGAGACCATTTTCATTTATGTATTGATTTTCTTTTCAAAACACGTCTTTTTTCCCCCAACACAACACATCTTAAACTTTGGACATATAATATTGGGCAACAGTTTTATAGGTCATCATTCTGAAAAAGCTTAACTCTTTACTCAAGTCAAATTCAGAGTTAAAATAATGTGTAAATCATTTTTCTGCATGTAATTTCAAAGAGGTAATTAATTGGTACACAATTTCTAAAGAGTTTGAAATTGTTATGAGAAAGCTATTTATTGACTCCCCCCCAAAATCAAACAGAAGTCCCATAATCCTTATATCATGAAATGACATGATACAAAGAAGAAAAATAAATCATTGGGAAATTGTCTGTGTGTGGTTAAAGTCTCAAAGAGTAATATTTAAAGAATATTAAAAATATTGATACCAGTTTACTGCATTTGGAATGATTAAACATAAGAATATTAAAATATATTTCCAATTTATATTTGTGAAGCAACATAGGAAAATGTTATCTAATGAGCAAGCATTTTCAACTCAACTATACATGAGTTGAAGCCAATTCAATGGAGTGACGCTTTTTTAAATCAATTATTAACAGTCACAATTTTACCTGGTTTCACACTTTTCCACATTCAATGGCCAAAATAAAACAGCGTGATTCAGAAGAACAAGACTACTAAAACTTACAGCAATTAAAATATAAGTAAATCAACACTGATGCATTTTAAAAATAAACACAAAAGACATCTGCAACATTTCACCAGATACAGCTCCATATACTGCCTAGAAACTCAGTTACAGATAAAATAATTCTAAGCATGTTTATAATTTCAATTTCAATCTATGAAGAGATTAAAATGGGTTTACTTTCTTCTCGCTGCATAAACTTTATTATCAGAATTACATACATTTGGCAGCAAATTAGAAGGTGAAAAGTTGAGTCTCCTGTGGAACAGATTCAATGTCACAGCCATAAGTCAATTCTGATTCATAGTGGCCATACAGGATCAGCTAGAACTGATCTCTCCTGATGGTTTCCGAAATCTTAACTATTTATGGGAGTAGAAATTTTCATCCTTCTTCTCCGGAGCAGCTGGAGGTCTCAAACTAACAACTCATTACAAGTCGGGCTGTTCAAGCGGGAGGTTAGCAGTTCAAAACCAACAGCCAATGCGTGGGAGACCAAGAAGGCTTTCTTCTTCCATAAAAGTCACAATCTCAGGAAACCATAGGGGTGATTCTACTCTGTCCCGCTGGGTCACTATGAGTTGGCATCCACTCAATGGCAGGTAGTTTGAAAGTTATAAATCGCCATGGAGGTTCAAGTTTAAATTAAGATGAAATAAGCACACTACATGCTGTTTCTCTAGTAAATGCATGAACAACATGCACGGAGCAATTATTTCAGGTTTCTATTTCAACTGTTCCTCTAGGAGAGGACCTGGAGTTATGCGCCAATAAAGATAACGGCCAAGGAAATCTTAGAAATCAGTTGTATTGTCATATAAGATTGTCATGATTTGAAATCAACAACAACAGAATTTTAAACATAGCAGGTAGTGTGAGGAATAAGCCCATAATTAAAAAAATAAGATTAGAAATATCATATTCTTTTCCTGCATCTGCTGGTAGTCTATAACCTGGAGTGAGCACTGATGTGGAGAACGTAGCACCAGAAAAAAAATGTTATTGTGAGTTTTCAATAAGGTAAGCATTATTCTATGATACAGTAAGAGCCTTACAGTCAACTTTTATTCAATGATTCATGCAAATGTTTTTTTACTGAGATACTTACTATAAAAAAGGCAATTTCTTTGATCTAATACACCAATGAATAAAACAGACAGATATTCTCAGAACTTACATTTTAGTTAGAGGTACACAGACAATAAATTAAGAAGAAAAAAGACTTTTTAATATTTTACAAGTTATGTATATATATATAGTGATTTGAATGGTGATAAGTACTTATATATGCATGAGTCAAAATAAGAACAAACAGCTGCAAACACCTATTAATAAGGAGAATATGGAATATTTAAAATATGGATCTTAGAAAATTGTAAATAATTAAAAATGAAATGGAGCACATAGAGATCAATGTCCTAGGCAGTCTCTCACTACCATAGACGACAGTGACCCTATGGAGTTCTGACAGTGTCATTGTCTAAGGGAGCGGAAAACCTGTCTTTCACTCACGGAGCTGCTGGTGGTTTTGAAATGCTGACCGTCAGGTTGCAGCCCAACAGGTAAACACCATGCCACCGGGGATCCTCATCTTAAGCATTAGTGAATTAAAAAAAAAGAAGACTGGCATTGGCCATCTGGGATCGTATTATCAAATAATATACTATGCCTGAAATGACAAATTGAAAAAATTTGCATTACATTCATGCAAAAAGAACATTGTAAGATATATCCTGGAATACAACTCCGTTCCTGATAGGATAATATCCAATTGACTACAAGAATATTGGTTAAAACTTATTCAAATATATGCACTGACTACTTATGCCACAGATGAAGTAATTGGAGCAGTTTCACATTTACTGAAGATACAATCAATATACATTGATAATGACTGATGATTGAAACATGAAAATTGCAAATAAAGAAGAATCAATTGTTGGAATGTGGCCTTAGTTATAGAAATGACTCCAGAGATTGCATGAGTAGAATTTTGCAAGATCAATGACTTATTTCTTGCAAAGTCATAATTCAACAACCATCCATGTAATACACATGGATTTCATCAGATGGAACACACAGGAATCAAATGGGTACAACTGTGGAAAGAGACCATGGAGATTCTCAATATCATCAGTCAGAACAAGTTGGAGGCTGACTACAGAACAGACCATTAATTGCTAATATACAAAGTGAAGTCAGAGCAGAGAACATTAAAGCATATCTACCAGAGTCAAGGTACAACCTCGAATATAAACAACTGCTGTGTAGTCTACCTATAGGGGACTGAGCATACCCCACTGAAATTTTAGAAACCTATTCAAAACTAGACTAGTAAGCTGACCACCAGATGACTGATGGGATGACATCAAGAACATCATACACGAAGAAACCAAAGGTCACTAATAGAACAGGAAAGAAAGATGGATGTCAAAAGAGACTCTGAAACTTGCTCTTGAAAATGGAGTAGCTAAAGCAAAGGCAAGAGATGATAACATAAAATAGCTTAACAGAAGATGACAAATTCTGACTCTAAAGCAGTGGTTCACGACCCTCCTAATGCCGCGACCCTTTAATACAGTTTCCCATGTGGTGGTGACCCCCCAACCATAAAATTATTTTCATTGCTACTTTATAACTGTCATTTTGCTACTGTTATGAATCAGGCAACCCTCATGAAAGGGATGTTTGACCCCCAAATGGGTTGCGACCCACAGGTTGAGAATTCTGCTCTAGATGATGAAGTAAAATACTTCAATAAAATATAAAAAGACCTGGAATTAGAAAACTAAAAGGAAAGGACATGCTCAGCATTTCTCAAGCTGAAAGAACTATCACAATGCCAAGCTCCAAGTTGCACTGCTATAGAATCCTATAGGCAAAATAATGAATGACACAAGATGCATAAAAAGAAAGTGTAAAGAATAAACAGAACCATGATGCCAAGAATAATTGTTAGTATGTAAGTTTTGCAGAAAAGTTAACGACAATCAAGAACCCATGGCATGAAAGGGAGAAGTCAAAACTTCCTGGAAGATATTTGATAGAAAGTCTAGAAAAATGTTTTACTGAAGATGACTCAAAAACAGTTGAAGCAATAAACTGAAAGGTAACCACCAAGGATTTAAGTTGAATTAAGAGGAAGAAATAGAATGTATGATGTCATTGCTGACATCAGATGGATATTGGCTGAAAGAAGCGAATACAAGAAAGATGTTTACTGGCATTTCATTGACTATGCAAAGACATTAAACTTTTGCATGATAATAAAGTATGGATAACAGTGCAAAGTATGAGAATTCCAGAACACCTCGTTGGGCTTATAAGAAACTTCAACACAGCCAAGAGGCAGTCATTTAAAGAGAATAGGGGGATGCTGCATCCTTTCACATCCAGAAGGTGTAAATCATGATTTTTATCCTTTCTCCATACTTATTAAATATCTATGCTGCACAAATAATCCCACAAGATGGACGTTATAAAGAAGAATACAGCAGCAGGATTGGCAGAACAGTCTATGATATGTAAATGATTTAGCCTTGCTTTCTTGGAGTGAAGGCTTGAAACACTGAGGAAGATCAAACCCTGTAACCTTTCATATGGATTGCATGTCAACATAAAGAAAATAAAAATTGTCATGAGTGGACCAGTAAATAACATTATGATAAATGGAGAAAAGATTGATATGGTCAAATATTTAATTAAATTTTAATTTAATTCCAAACACATTCATGCACTTGGAAGCAACAGTCCAGTAATTAAGTTATATGCAAGGGTAAGTAAAAATAATTGCCACAAAAAACACAGAAGCCTTTATTACACAAAAATAACAAAACATAAAGCTATTGTTTCTTGACATTTTTTCTATGATTGTAAACTATTGAAAGATATTTCTATCTCTCTAGCTTTTAATTTGCAAAAGTGAAAAATACCACTTTGAGGATTAAGAGTTACCTGAATCAAGCTATGATATTTTCAATCACCTCATATTCATGTGAAAGTTGGACAATGTATAAGGAAGAATGAACAAAAATGGACTCATTTGAATAGCAGTATTGGTGAAGACTATTAAAATTCCGTGCATTGCCTGAAGAACAAACAAATCCAGCCTGGCAGAAGTCCAGCCAGAATGTTTAGAAGCTCAGATGGTGAGACATTGTCTCACATGCTTTGGACATTCTATCAGGAGAGATATAAGACATCATGTTAATTCAGGAACCTAGTAGTATGTTCTGAGAATGAGATGAATCATGGGCTAATAAAATTAGAAATTAAGAAACTTAATATTATGAAAACAGATATAAGCAAATTAATTAAGGTATTTCAGAACTCTTGAGGGACAAAGAAATTTCAGGACCAAATGCATAGCATTGCTTTAAGAACTCAATTTTACATAACCTGATATCTTGCTGTGTCTTTGTCTTAGGACAGCTCAGGTCGTAAAAGTGGTAATCTGTGTTCTGAAACTAAGAATACATTTTTTTTCTAAGAATAAAATGTTGAAGGCATCATGTTCTTCACATAAATGACCACAGGAACCATGCTGCCCACAAGACCATTATGTGGAAGGAATAGTCCACAGAATAAGTTGAAAAATGATACTTTAAGCTAATGTAAATGAAATAAAGTCCCTAATGCAATCTAATTGCAGTGTAGGGCTTATAGACTTTCAGAAGCTGTCCTTGACTCTCATTCTTTATGTGAGAGCTTTTATGCTTTCACTGATAAATCCACATGAAAGGCTGTGTCTTGTAATTTGTACTGTTATCTGTATATTAGATTTCTTAGCAACATTTAAAAATAAGATGGTAGAAAGCTGCTTCTTCTGTATACCTAACTATATCAGTCTTTCTATTAAAAAGACAATATTTTAAGAATCTCATATGGTGGTCTATGGAATAGTCAACTTTAATTGGTTTTCAAGTTGACATTATAAAATGTATGAACATGTAATTGATGGCACAAAAGAAAAACAACCCCCCCAAAAAACCTACTCTCATCAAGTCGATTCTGACTCACATTGGCCCTGTAGGACAGAGTAGAATTCCCCCTGTGGGGTTCCAAGGTGGTAACTCTTTATGAGATTAGAAAGCCCTGTCTTTCTCCACAGGAGTAGTTAGTTGGTGGTTTCAAACTGCTGTCCTTGCGGTTAGCGGCCAAAGTGTAACGACTATGCCACCTGGACTATAATGGAAGGCTATTGATCTGCGAATATATGCCCCCCCCCCCGCCACCCCACCCCCCAGAATACACTGCAACACAAACTATTGAATCTCCATGTAACAATTCATTACCACTTGGATTCACTAACAGGACGTATCTCAAATGAAGCTAAATGATCTAAAACATCTAATTCAGTATAACAAACTTGGTGCTATTAAAAAACAGCACCAAGCCCAACAACAAAGCACTATTGGAAATCTACACATCTCTTATATACATATATTACATGTGTTTGACGAGATTCTGACAGTCACAAATTCAGGTAAGCATGCTTACCCTGGGCACACTGTAGAGGCTATTTCAATCAATATTTATTGAGACACAAATATGTATTAGCGTCAAGCAGCATGGGACTTATAAAATATGATGTCACTCTGATTTCTGACTTCAAGGACCTGGGGTTCATGAGGGACAGTTGACAGACACGTATGCAAATAGCATTGCCTACTCTCTCAAGCCATGCTCCCCATTAGGTCTGCCCTTCTTGCACCAAGCCAAACCCGTGGAAGGTGAGGTGATTCTACTTCATGGCAATCCACTGGGAGGAGTGAGCATTGTACTATAACATTTCCACGTCTGTGATCTTGACAGAGCAAACTGTCACCCCTTCCTCTCGCAGAACAGCTGGTCATTTTCAACCACTGCTCTTTGGTGAGTTGCTGAGTGCTTTTAACCACTGTATCGCCAAGGCTGCTTGCACTGAAATGCATTTTTTTTCCATTTCTGAAGGCATCATGATAATTTCTAACATTCATTGTTTTCCTTCTCCTTGGGTGTAATGGTGCATTATCATTTGCAGTGACTTTTTAAAAATTTCATTTAAAATTTTTCTGATGAATTTAATTAGCAATTACAAATTATAGTCATTGAGGTTTAAAAAATATAAAGGAGCCATTTCTTGCTCTAACTTCAAAATGATTCTGACATTTGAGTCGTTACATAAATAACAGATGAATGAGCCAAACAGTAGTGGTAGAAAAGTGATTCCCATGAAAACCACTTAAGCAGATTTCCACAGAGGTGTTTAGGCAAAAAACAGACTCTGTCAATAAAAAGAAAAAAGCATGTCTAAGAACCTGTACTTTTTGTTCTATAAATGAATAAACATCTGGATACCTAGACATATTTGGATATCTTAATATTCTACTTCATGAGAAGGCTTGGGGGTTATCGCATGCCAGGCACCAGTTTCAGAACACCTGAAAATTGACTGCCCAACTTAACACTGGCCCTTATGAGTAGGGACAGTGTGGACAAGAGACAAAGAAGACCTGGCTTCCAGAATATTTGAGGATTGGCCTAACCCAGACAGGAAGAAGACAAAGAATTAGGCTCCCTGCCCTTTCCTGATGTAAGGGTTTGCCCTCAGATAATAAAAACCCAGTGGGATTTTAAGATATGCTTGGCTTTCATGTCAACATTATATTTTCTACAGTGATTTATGTTTTCCTCCTAAAACTCATGTTCACTGTAGGCACACAGGCAGTCAAAAATTAGAGGGGATCCAAAATTCCAAGATTGGTTAGATGTGGAAAATATGGCATCCTAAAAACAATCACTAATGACATTTATCCCATTCTATTATACAATCATTTTCTTATTCTAAAAATTTCAGAAAAATATGAAAAAATCTGTGGTAAAGTTTTCTTATTTTAGAGGAAACATTAAGATATTTTCTTCAAGAGACCATAGAGAGAAATGGAACTAACACTATTTTGATGGTTCATGTTTAAAGAATCAGTTCACTTGGAAGTGGAAGTTTGAGTGACTACAGTAAATTAGTCTGTAACAGGAAGCCAATAGTCCAGTTTCTTTACCCTTGAGTATTTATTTCAGAATGAGCTCTATTCCTGGTTTTATTACTTAGAGATGAAGTTATAGGGTCAATCAGCAATAGACATTAAAGCCTCACATTTATTCAGAGTGTTCAGACGTTTATGCCTGCTCCATCAGACCAAATCTTATGACTGACATTGGGGAGAAGGAACTCTCTGGGTGAAATACATTCTAAATGTGCTATAATTGATATAGCATTGTAACATGCTCAAAGTGAAATTTAAAGTGGGAATTGTGCTGAAAAGTAATGAATTCGAGTTGGGTGGTAAAATCACCTCACCGTTGGATAAAATATGCATTCATTTAAGAAGGTAATAGTAAGAAAACTCACTTTTATATTATAACCATCTTCACTTAGTTTGAGGCAAAATGACCTATGCTTTTCAAGATAAATCATTTAGTTTTCTAATATAGAAAAAATTTAGCATTTTAATGCAGTTTTAGTCGTGCAGTTTCAAATTACCTTCTCTCACAGTAAGAGCTTGATGTTCTCATTGGATGGCTTTTTACTCTGGGATCGATAAATGTGAGCCCCCTGGACTTTTGTGGAAAATGCTAATGTGATTGTGCACTTTCGTTCTGGGCTGAGTATCCGGAGGCTTTATCTGATTTTCAGAGCAATCAGTGATCTTCAAGTGATGAAGTTCTCTCTGGCAGTGGAAAGTAAGAATGGTACACTACTTCAGAAAGCGAAAGCTTGTACGCCATGATGGAATGCGAAAGTCCAATTCCTACGAAGAGAGGTATTCAAAAAGTTCATGGAAAAATTCCATGATCTTTATATTCCATTTTTTACATGAATTTTCTAAAGCCTCGCTATAGTGTAGCCACATCACATTCAATGATACTCCATAACTATTTTAATCCTGGCTTGCTTTTCTTGTACGGTGAAATTTGAGAGTCCTGAGATTCCATTAAGCCATTGGAATAAGGAGAATATTTCTTAGACACCTTTTTTATGTTTCTCCTCATTCTGTTTTAAAACAACCAATTTACCCCCACCCCTCGCCAATCACTAAATCTCACTTATTTATTAAATCTCAAGCAATTAAGTTAATTGAAATAACTTTAGACTATATTTGGATATTTGTTATTTAAATTCAAATACACAGTCATGAAATCAATGGGGTAGTGCTATAGAAAAGCCATACTTCGTGGCAACGATTTATCAGTAAAATACTAGGTAGATAACTATTAGATTCATTTGAAAGTGCTTTGAAATAGATATAATCAACTTTCCAAGCTGTTCCCTGGGATCAGTGATCATAGATACATAGAAGGAAGAGAAGAGGCAGCAGTGGGTATTGTAGCAGAACGAAAGATCTAGAGGCGCGATCCAGGGATGAGGAAGATCAGGAACAAAGACTGGGTAAGTAGTGGCGTGGATGATAACAAGAGCGGAGCATAAGGAGGAGAGTTGGAAAGAAATGCAGATCTGAACAAACCCACAGAGAAAAGTGGATCCTTTTAATATTGAAGCATCAGGGTTATACCCACATACACTACTTCTCAGATTCCATACATATACATGGACCAACAACACAGTGTTCTTCTTAGTTTAAAATGTTCACAGAATTCTCCTCCTTTCTCTCTCTCTCCTCCTGGGTCTTCCTTTCTCCTTTCCTCTCTCTCCTTCTATATACATGTGTCCGTCTGTACAACACACGTTTCTGTGATCCCGTGTCAATGATTCCTTTTACATTGTAAACAAAAAAACAGAATAAACTTTCATAGTGTGTGGGTTACTTGTTAAAAGGACCCTGATTCCAAAGTGGCAATTTAAAGTTGATAGTGTTTTGTTTTGTTTTTAATGATTCCTGAGACTATCAACATATGCACCTTTTATTGTGACAGTCTATTTTTCTTTTTTTTTAATCGTTTTATTAGGGGCTCATATGACTCATCATAATCCATACATACATCAATAATGTAAAGCACATGTGTACATTCATTGCCTTCATCATTCTCAAAACATTTCCTCTCCACTTAAGCCCCTGGCATTAGGTCCTCATTTTTCCCCTCCCTCCCC
>NW_022107432.1:6673317-6746371 GCF_000313985.2 Echinops telfairi | reverse complement strand
TTTCTTTGTTGTGTTTTAATTTGTTCTTTGTCAGTAGTTTGTTGTTGCTGTTTTGTTGTACATTGTTGCTTGGTTTTCCTCTGTCTTGTTTTTGTGCATGCTATTATCTCCCCAGGTTTGTCTAAATAAGACAGGCTGGATGAACAATCTGGAGGCGAAAATGACAGTCTATTTTTCTTCTGCAGTCTCATTTCTAAATAAGGAACGCTGATGGCCTGTGTGTTGGGTGCAGCGCTACTAAGGATCAAAGAAAGATAAGGCCGTCTGCTCTAGTAAGACCCCCATAGAGGGCAGTGGATTTGACTGTGAGTTGGGATTGATTTGATGCAAATGGATTTGTTTTTTCATTTGAGTGTTGTACTGTTACTGCTTACTGAGAGAAATAACACAGTATAGTCTAAGAGGCATCAATTTACTTTTAGAAAAGCCTTGTTATTCCATAGAATGTTTAGTAGTAATGTGAAATTCCAGAATGTGCTATTTTATTATTTATCCTTGAACCATAGAAGTCAGTGACACAGCTCTTCCTTTTGTTTAAAACAACTGTGAAGTGTTTTCCCCTAAGGGTATGTAACTCCTTTTTTACCGTGAAAATAAGAACAGGAAAGCATATGAGATGTCCCCAAATGGAACAGACTTGTTATAAATATATTAGGGAAAAAAGGAATGTTTCAGAAAAAGGAAGAAAAACTCTACCTGCCTTACCTGCAAAAATAATATTGGCAAAAAGCTTATTTAAAGAGAATCAATGCAGGATTGTCTATGTGATAGGAAATAGGCCTTAGATGAGCTCTACATGCAGAATATCACAATGAGAATTACGCAGTAATTATCACTTGTGGTTACCTTGCTTAGTCCTCCCTAATATGGGCAGAGAGAGGCTGTGGCATCGGGAGTTCATAGTGTTTTCTTACGTTCCTGATGAAGGCAACTATTCTTGATCCTGATCTCAGGCACTTCAGATAACCACACTATCTTTGTGGTTCTTCAGTGGTAAAATAAGGGCTGTAGTCCCCCCCAACAGTTTTCAAACTACTCTCTGAATCTGGAACTCTGGAAATTCTTTAAGGTTTGCTGAAACAGAAATATTTCTCCCCAATCAAAATAGATAGATTACCCTAGAAACCTAGCAATTATTCTGAGTTTAAAAATTCCTTCAGGTCTCTCATTACATGAATGAGTCTATATAAAAGTCTTGACACAGCAATTGTTTTCTGTGACAAAGAGGGCTGGATCTAATGGCAGGGTAGCAGAGTATCTAAGTTTACCTTTGCTTATAAAATCAATAAGGTTGATATTGACATTCTTACAAATGTGATGTGTGCTTTGCCACATTTTGATAAAAATATATAGCCTTGGAATGAAATATTCCCCTTAAAATCTAGACTTGTCCATTTAATCCAAAAGTAAAAACCAAATCTCACTGCAATCTAGTCAATTACAACTCATTGTATCTCTAGAAGTCCCCCTTTGGGTTTCCAAAACTGTACATCTTAACTGGAGCAAAAGCCTCACGATTCTTCTACGGAGCAGCTAGGAGGTTCAAAGTGCTGACTTTGCAGAGAGCAGCCCAATGCATAACCCACTGTGGCACGGGGCTTCCTGATGACTTGTTAGCTATGCATAAACCCCCCAAATTCAGTGTGTATACACAAACACACACACATACCATGTTTTCTCTCCAACAGTTCTATGGGCATATAACTTACATATCATACAATTCAATAGTTCAATTGTTCAGTCATATCAAGGAGAATTGTACAATCATGACCACATCAATTTCCGAGCACATCCCCCCCCCACACACACACACATTATACAGTGTTTTTTTTGTTTTTTCTTTTTTTCTTTCTTTTGCATTTGAAAATGTGTCTGAGATAAGATGATGACTCTATTTTGCACCAGAAATGTAGTTAGTTGAAATCTTGTCCTTAATGTAGCTTGTTTGTTTGTGAATACAATAAGGAGAGTAGCTATACGTGTTCTGACATTCATCCTTCCTCATAAGTTGCTTTTCAAAGCTTTTACAACTTCTCAGATAAAAAATATATTAATACTAACAAGGACAAGCAAGAAAATGCAAAGTAACTAAAAGGAGTCATGGTGGGATAGTGGTTAAGTGTTGGGCTGTGGATCAGCATGAGCAAACCACCATTAGCTCCTTTCCTGCATGGGAGGAAGACGAGGCTTTCTACTCCTAGAAACAAGTGCTGTATCTTGGAAACCCACAAGCGGGTGCTATGAATCAGTATCGACTCGATGACAATGTGTTTGTTTTTCTAATGCAGGACAATGTGCCAGACAAAGACAAATGCATTGCTGCTAATTCTGACTCATGGTGATCCCATGTGTCGCAGAATAGAGCTGTCCCAGACCTCTCCAGTTCAGCTTGTTTTGAGTGGCTTTAATCTTAATGAAAGCAATCATCAGGCCTTTCCTTCATGATGGTGTGGTGTGAATTCAGACAATCAGCTTAGACCATGCTAAAACATGCCAATGGTTTCAGTGAGTTTTGGTGTGATTTTTGCAAAGAATTTTGTGGTCGAGCGAAATTTTATAATATGGCTCTTCGACTCAAGTCTATGTAACTCCCACCAAATGATTGGGTGGGATTATGCAAACAAAGTGCATGCAGCACTAGTAGAGGGGGTTGGTCAGTTTTTGTTACCTCTCTCCTGGCTATAGGAAGAGCCATCCTTAAAACAAGATCACAGGGATAAGCCCCAAGGACCTTGGAAGAGAATGTTCAAGATTTCTGTCTGAGTGGAGGTGGCCACTGAGACAAGATGCACTAGAGATGTGGCATGAAAACTCAGAGGAGGAGCGCTGAGACTCAGGGGTATCTTATCCCCATTTGGCCAGAAATGGTTGAACTATGGAACAGAGTGATAGGCAGGCCTACCTTCTTGGCCAATGGAGGTTTAGTCTGAGAGACTGCGGAACAGAGAGAAAGTCTTATAGATCCAGTGGTGGTGGAAGGATCTCAGTGCTGGTGTGCGTCTCCATGTGGTTCCTCCAGCTCCTGGGCTCTGACTCCATCAGCGTGTCCCCATGTGGCTTGTCAGCAGGAAAGACAATGCAGGATGTTTCATCCCAGGAGGAAGAAAGGAGTTCCCAGAATCCTCAGGGGAAGGCCATGCCCACACAGAGGCCTCATTGGCTGTGACCTGATTGACATGCTAGACTCTACCCCTTCAAAGGTGACAGAATATGTTACTGCGAAACCATGTGTTCTCAATTTATCTTTACTTAAACCAAGTTAATGAATAATTGGAGAATGTGGACTCCTGGTTGACGGTAATCTGGTTAGCAGGATAAAAATAGTTTCTTAAAATTCTAATTTCTGTTATATTTATATGAGTGACTAAATGTTCATATTATAGAAGCCAACGTCTAAAAATTTAAACTCCAGAATTGAGAATGAAGACACATGGGACAACCAAAAAATTATATATATATACAGTAGCTTTAGAAAACAGGTTTCCCAGAACCATCAAGGAACTTCACACCAAAGGAAGCATTTCAACACTTAATTAACATAAATAAAAATTGACTTATTTTGTAAATAGGAGTACCAATAAATGATCATTTCATACTAATATAATTCAATAGCCCTTCCTGAGTTATTAACTAATCAAAAACAAAAAGTAATACCGCTGTCCTTTAGCAATAATTCAACTTTCCTTCCCAAGTTACTTGATTGACTTGTTTAGAGATTTTTCTTCTTACTCCCAAATAAAGATCTGACTAGTCAAAAAACAACTCCATAGTTTCAGTATATTTTAATGACATTTTAAGCAATCCTCACTAAAATTCTTATTCTTTATTAATCTTATAGGAAAAAAACACAGATAAAGCTAATGAAATATTTAATATATTTACACTCTGCATGCCCAAATATATTGTTGAATATGGAATGATTGAATTAATTAAATTAGAACTTTTAACTCCTACCTACTTGTTTCATTATTGATTTTCCTATATTTAATTTGCTTTATTTCAAGCGAAATTTATGCAAAAATATTTTATTTGAAAGCAAAAGTAACTACAAATGAAATAATGAAAAAAGGTAATCAGTAAGAGAAATATCAGCATAACTAATTTTTATAAAATGTCTAGTTTCATAGATTACATAACTTCACGAGATGAAACTAGACTTTAAAAAAAAACACTCGGTAATATCATCATTCTTCCATTGGTAAATAATGATCCTCTGATATCAATTATTGATCATGTTTATCTCTAAACAAAATGAAAACTTAAACTTCCCTTGGAAGATACAAAATGGAAATATACAAAGAAGATATTTTCTCATGTATTCTAACTGAATCGGTGTCACTTATCAACAGCCCTGGCATTAAATGCAAATTTCTAATTCAGCCAACCAATCTTCTTCTAATACCAAAACAACAAAGAAAGAGAAAACAACAGTTATTGAGCTGATTTTGACTCAATTAAACCAAACAGAACCCACTGCCATCAAGTCTACTCTGGCTCATAGGAACTCTGTAGGATTGGGTAGCACAGTCCCTATGTGTTTCCAATAATTTAACTCCTTACAGGAATAGAAAGCCTCATCTTTCTCCCCAGGAATGGCTGGTGGTTTTGAACTGCTGAAGTTGGGGTTAGCAGCCCCAAATCCAATTTTTTGTGCTATCAAGGCTCCTACTCTCACTTATATCAACCCAATATAGGGCTTCAGAGGCTTTGTAAATCTTCCAGGAAGCAGACAGCCTTAATTTTCGTAAATTTCTCCTGACTGTTGGTGGGTTTGAATCACCAAACTTGTAGTTAACAGTCCAAAGCTCACCTGACAGCACACCAGGCTGGGGGAAACTAACAAATGGAATCCCTGCAGAGTCTCCCTCAACAGCTATGCTGCCTTAAAGTGAGCAGAAGGTTGATTCTGTCTCCCTGTAGATGCAGACATTCCTTGATCATCTCCTTCCATGGAAGGTACACATCCCTCCTCATTGCCTTCCCCGAGTGTGGGTATTGGGTTTCCTCACCTGTGAGCTCAGGGACTTTACGGTGATAACCACCCACCTTGTGACTCATGTAACTCCTGAATATGCATGTCTTATAGCTACCTACAAATATCCCCCCCAAAATAAAGGCTCTTTCTCCTCCATCCCCTCTCCTCAGGTCCCTTCTCCTAGGTCTCCCTCTCCCCTGTCCCCTCTTCCCCTTTCTGCCTTCCCTGCTCTCTCCCCTGCCCTTCCCACCTTCCACATCCACATGTGGACCACCAAGAGGGGCTGAAGTTAGCATGCTAATATGAAATATGTCTGACTCCTTCATTTTATTCTCTCTCCTATCTCTTTTGTTCTCTATGACTTCACTATAATCTTTACATATTATCACTTACAATTGTGCCTGCTGGGCCTGTAATAATTTGTTAGGGACTGGCTCTCCTGACACCAGGGCTCCTTTCTATTGACCAGTGTGGATCAAAGCATGCTATTGTGAGAAAACTACAGACTTTAAAGTCAGAATGATATAATGTGCAATCTTTGAGATAGTACTTACTGTCATTACAGGCTTACTTACCTTAAATTTTCTCAACTATGGTGTAGTGGTTACACGTTAGGTTGAGATCTAAAAAGTAAGCAGTTCAAAGCCACTGACTTATTAAAAAATAAGTATAAAACCACTGACTGTTCCATAGGAGAAATACATGCCTTTCTACTCCCATAACAGTTACAGTGTCAGAAACTCAAAGAGCAGTTCTGCCCTGTCCTGTAGTTGCTAGGGGTGGGCGTCTATTCGATGGTAGTGAATGGGCCCTAGGTATAACACATCCTCCCAGATTTGTGATGATAACAAAAGACAACATCTGTAAATCACCCCCAGAATGCCTAGTCTGCTTGCATTGAAAGACCAAAAAGGACATGAAGGGTCAATTTTCCTTGTCCTCAAGGCTGGGGGGATAGAAGGAGATTGACAAACAAATGGAGTTTTTCTCTCTAAATGATTGATTTTTTGGTATCATTTATCAAGCAGAGAAGATTATTTTACTGTATACCATTTTAAAGACTGGTAACTGAAGGTTCCTCCATCCACCCAAGTAGACCAGGACCCCAATTCTGCCTTGTAGACCTGGCTACACCAGATAATGCACGTGGTACAGATGGGAATTGGAAATGCAGGGAATCTAGGACAGATGAACCCCTCTGGACCAGGGGTGACAGTGGCGATACCAGGAGGAAAGGGGGTGTAGAAAGGGGGAATTGATCACAGGGAGCTACATATAACCTCCTCTCTGGGGGATGGGCAGCAGAGGGGTAGGTGAAGGGAGACGCTGGGCAGTGTAATATAAGATATAATAATAATTTATAAATTATCAAGGGTGCATGGGGGAGAGGGGAGGAGGAAGGGAAGGGGAGGGGGGAAAAACGGAAACCAAGAGGCAAGCGAATTTTGGGAATGATGAGGGCAACAAATGTATAGATGTGCTTTACACAATTGATCTATGTATTGTGATGTATTGTATGAGCCCCAATAAATTGATTAAAAAAAAAAATGAAGGAAGAAAATACAAGGCACATACCGAGGAAAGACCAGCCTGAATAAGTAAGAGAAATCATAAAATGGTTCAGGGGAATAAATCTGCCAGAAAGAGCAGAAAACAACCAGGAGAGAAAAACAAGAGAAACATCTAAGAATATTCATGTACAGTATTTTCAGAAGTAGCAAAAAAACCCAAAAAACAAATACAACATAAAAGGCATGCAGAGTAACAATTTAAACAACTCAAACTACGCAGTCTTGACTTTTTCTGGTCGCAATGACCATGGGCTATCACGGAGAGCATGTGTCCTCAGGAAAATGAAAAGGAGATTAGAATGGTCAGAAAAAGACAATTGGAATATAGACCCAGGAGCTTCTCATTTGTATCAGGGGTGACAAAAGGAGAAACAGGAAATTATGCAGAATAGAAAGTATTTAGACAAATAATAGAAGACCTTATGCTGTCATTTGTAAAGGCTCACTTATTTCAGGCTGGGGTACTGGGAAAGAACCAGGCATACGCATATTCTGGTGAGATTCTTGAACTCAAAAGGCGAGGCGGTATCTTGGGTGGTAAAAACAATTACGTGCTGGGCTGCTAACTGAAAGGGCGGTGGTTGAAGTCCACCTTGCACAGCCTCATAAGAAAAGCCAACAGATCCGCTTCTGAAAAGTTAGCCACTGGGTATCTTGTGAAGCTGTCCTACTCTGACATATATGACATCAGAATGAGGATCGATTAAATAATCTTCACATTCCTAGAGAGAAGCAACAGGTTACGTTCACAATAGTGGACACTAGAAGACAGCAGTACAAGACTGTCCTGTACTACTCTCCAGCCGAAGCCTTAGGAAAACATGGAACTTGCTAGGCACAAGGCTGGCGGTTCAAACCCACCAGCTGTTGAAGAAAGCATGCACTGCATAGAGGAAACAATGACTACACAAATTAAATTAACCAATGAGAATGGGCACGATCTGGAGACACCACAGGGTGCAGAGCCAATGTCATAAAGAGAGGGCAGCAAAAACTAACAGGAGCAGGATGGACAAGGTGACTTTGTAAAACGCCTCACAAAATCTCTAAAGTCTGCACCTCAGTGTTCTTTGTGATGGAAGCTTCCTCTTCTTAAAAGACCCAGCTCCACTAGTTTAAGAGGCAGGCACCGCAAAACCACTTGTGATCACCAAGCAATCTAAAAGGGTGGTCCCAGCAGTAACTCTCGATCTCATCTAGGAATAATGGACTTGTGCACATGCCCAAGCAGTTATGCTAAGTATCCCAGATATTTTCGCTACCGACTCCATTCTGAATCCTCCTTTTCCAACTTGGCCCATTGATGGGCACATGCCCAATGGAAAAGGCATGGACTAGCTCATAAAAACAAAACAACCAAACAAAAACTCATACGACTGCAGAAACTGCCCAAAGGAGAAACCTTGCCACAAAATAACATGCCCATTCTGGACAAAGTCAACAGCCGTACAATGGAGTTTACTTTTTAACTCTAGAGGCACGGGCTTCTGTGACATCTCCCTGGCCGGTTTTTAGTGCAGGTCTCTTTCCTTCAATAAATAAATGCCTTTATGCAACTTCGACTTGCTCACCTTTTAGTGCAGCCCATCTCTGAGAACAGCTCCGTGGAAGAAAGTTGGAGTTAACTGCTTCCGTAAAGGTGCCCAGCCTCAGAAACCTATGCAGTGTTGCTAGAAGTTTGAATTGACTTAATGGAAGTGGGCTTGGCCTTTTTAATTGCCCAAATAAAGATTATTACAAACTCATTACCATGAAGTCATTTCTACTCATAGAGACCCTATAGGACAGAGTAGAATTCCTCTGTGGGTGGCTGAAAATATGTGCTGAATTACCTGAAATAAAGATTTCCCATTACATTAATTATAATTCATTTTATTAAATTTATTTTAGGTTCTATACTCATTTCAAAAGTATATATTTACAGATTGTGATTATTAATTAAATTTTCAACCATAGTGTTTTTTGTTGTACAATATTCTTCAAAAATCCTGATTTTTTTTGTTTGTTTCTTCCATCTACAAAGGTACCTGTAGTCATTGTTTGCACTATTTATCAGTTTATGTAAATACTGATCTTTAATACTGAGAATATATTTTGAGTATATATAAAATATCTGTTAGCCACCTTGGGTTTTTTTAGAATTTTCTAGAATTTAATGCAACTAAGAGGTGAGGCCCCTTTCTTAAAGAATAAACCTGTACTCTCAGGTTCCGGAGATCTTTTATGTCACAGGCAACTTGCTAAATATGCCACTAAGCCTTCGTGCTATGAAGACGCTCTATGAATTGCAAAAGCATTTCCTTTGATTATAATGTTAGTTAATGGGGAAAAGCAACTCATCAGGAAGAAATCAAGATGTCAGTAGGGATGGGAAAATGATGCAGAACACCTAAACAACAGTAGCAGATCTTGGCAAGAGGAGCTTTTGTTGTTTTTTTTGGAGAATTTAAATGTCTGTCAGCAAATGGGATCAGATATAATTAGTGATAAATTGTTCTGTAAATTGGAAAGCAGACAATCACATCCTAAACCCACAGTCTGCTAATGCACCAAAACACTTAGTTCAGTGATTATCTGCAAAGGAGAGAGGTGAGGAGCTTTTGAGTGTTTGTAGTAAGTCATGGTTATCACCCCCTTTCATCTGTCTCTCAGGCTCTGTCAGTTAATCAGTTAGATCAGTGGTTTTGCACTTCACTCATCATCATAATGAATACCATAAACAACAACAAGAAGCTCTGGTGGCATAGGGGTTACAGGCTGCATTGCTAACTCCAAGGTCAGCAGTTCACCCCTAACAGCCACCCCATAGGGCAAAGATGAAGCTTTGTTTTCCTGTAAAGATCTGCAGCCTTGAAAACTCAGGGACTCCTTTGCTGTGCCATGAGGAGTAAAAATCTACTCAGCGGCAATGAGTATTTTCCTTTTATAACAACAATGCAATCTGGCAGCATAGTGGGTTACAAGTTAGGTTGCTAACCTCTTGCCCAGCGGTTTGAAACCACCAGCTGATCCAAAGGACCAACGAGAGTAGTTCTATTGGTTGTTATGAGTCAGAATGGCATTGGAAGTTTTAGCTTGCGGGCCTTTAACTCATAAAATCAACCACCAAAGGTGGGGAACAGGGCACTAACCTACCCAAGGGGAGGGTATTTTTTATATCTCCACAGGGAAAGAGGGACCAGACTTCAACCTGGTGTACAAGATGTGTACATGCCAGCATGAAGCAGGGAACCAGTGGAGAGGTCTGAGGGGCCGACCCAAACCCAACTATGTGGACAGACCCCTCCCCCCAGAAGAATTTACTTCAGAGGACAGCACTGAAGCTACAGCTCAGGGAGAGGAAAATGTCTGATCAGAGGCACACAGGAGCAAATGAAGAGAGAAGAAGAGAGAGTGGAGCACAATCTGGTTCCCAAGCCTTGAGGACGATATCCCTGCTCAGAGCAGCCAATGTACAGAGAGGACCATATGACCAGCCTCACTATGAGACAAGACATCCCTCACAAACCCATAGCCCTACAGGGAACAATACTGGAGACACAATGTGGGAATCGTGCCCGATCTGATCCCACCACACTGAGGCAAAAAACTAAGGATGTGCAACAGAACAGCAAGGGGAGCAAATCAAGGAAGTCCTGAGGGAGTACCAAAAATAGACTTTGAGCATTGGTGGTATAGTGGTGAGCATAGGTGCCTTCCAAAACTAGACTTTGGGGCCAGGGCATGGCACCCCATCAGATTTGACAGGAAAACACTCCTAACGGTCAACAAGCAGACCTTGAGCTGTTTATAGGCTTTTCTCTTTTTTTGCCATTGGTTTATTGTTGTTGTTTTGTTTTCCTTTGTTGCTTTCTTTTACTTTGTCTTGTTTTTTGTCCATTGTATTATCTCTGCAGATCTATCTAGATAAGATAGTCAGGATATCTTATCAATCTGAGAAGATAACAACAGGACCAAAGTTCTAGGGGGACATGGGAGACGGGAGAAGGGAAGGTGGGGAAAGGAAGTGGGTACTAACCAACCCAGGGACAAGGGAACAACTAGTGATCCAAAATCGATGGTGAGGAGGGTGTAGGGGGTCTGGTAAGGCTTGATCAAGGTCAATATAACCTAGAGGAATTACTGAAACACAAATGAAGGCTGAGCATGATAGTGGAAAAAGAGGAAAGTAAAAGGAAATAGAGAAAGGACAAGGAGGCAAAGGGCATTTATATATAGAGGTCTAAATCCAGGCATATATATATATGTAAATATATTTATATCCGATGATAGGGAAATAGATCTATGTGCATGCATTTATAGGTTTAGTATTAAGGTGGCAGATGGACATTAGGCCTCTACTCAAGTACTCCCTCAATGCAAGAACACTTTCTTCTATTAATCTAGCATTCCATGATGCTCATCTTCCCAACATGATCACTGAAGACAAAGCAGGTGCATAAGCAAATGTGAAGAAAGCTGATAGTGTCTGACTATCAAAAGATATAGCCTCTGGGGTCTTAAAGCCTTGAAGATAAACAAGTGGTCATCTAGCTGAGAAGCACAAAGCCCACATGGAACACGCACACCAGCCTGTGTGATCATGAGTGTCGATGGAATCAGGTGTCAGGCATCAAAGAACAAAAAAATCATATCATTGTGAATAAGGGGGAGTGTGTAGTGGAGACCCAAATCCCATCTGTAGGCAAATGGACATCCCCTTAGAGAAGGGTAGGGGAGGAGATGAGTCAGACAGAGTGGAGCATAGCACCAATGAAAAATAAAACTTTCCTCTAGTTCTTTAATACTTGCCCCACCCCACCCCACGCTCATGATCCCAATTCTACCTTACAAATCCAGCTAGATCAGAGGATATACACTGGTACAGATAAGAACTAAAAAACCATGGAATCCAGGAAAGATAAACCTCTCAGGACCAATAATGAGAGTAGCAATAACAGGACAGGAAGGGGAAGGTGAGGTAAAAAGGGGGAACCTATCACAATGATCTACATATAACCCCCTTCCTTGGGGGATGGACAACAGAAATGTGGGTGAATGGAGATGTCAGAAAGTGTAAGACATGAAATAATAATAGTAATTTATACATTATCAAGGGTTCATGAGGAAGGGAAGTGGGGGCAGGAGGGGAAAATATGAGACGCTGATACCAAGGGCTCAAGTAGAAAGCAAATGTTTTGAGAATGATGATGGCAACAAATGTACAAATGTACTTGGCACAATGGATGTACATATGGATTGTGCTAAGAGTTGTATGAGCCCCCAATAAAATTATTTAAAAAACAAAACAACAAAAACCAACCACCAAGTAGTACTGATAAAAATAATAAAAGTGATTATTATTATTTACAAAGTGCATTTAGTTGAATGTTAAGATAAATTGTCATTAGGTGCAATCAAGGTGGTCCTGACTCAAGGTAACGTATATAGAACAGATGGAAACCATGCCAGACCTGCACCTGCACTTCCCGTGATTGCTCTTATGTCTGAGCCTATTGCTGTAGCCACTGTGTCCGTCCGTGTCAGTGAGGGCCTTCCTTCTTGCAGCTACCCTGCAAGCATTTTACCAAGCACAATGTCCTTCTCCGGGGTCTGATCTCTTCTGACATGGCCAAAGTATCTCTCCATCCTTGCCTAAAAGAAGCCCTCTTGCCATACTTCTTTCAAGACAGATTTAATTGTTCTTTAGTCAATCCATAATAGTTTCAATAATATTTGCCCTGATGGCCTAGTGGCTACATGCCGGGCTGCTAACCAGCAGGTCAGCAGTTTGAAAAGGCCGGCCTCTCCAAAGGAGAGGGATATGGATTTCCAGTCTAGTAAAGAGTCACAGTCTCAGAAACTACAGGAGCAGTTCTACACTGTCCTGGAGGGTCACTAGGAGATAGAATGGGTCCAAGAGCAGTGAGTTTTAAGAAACAGGGATGAAGTATCTGTTGCTCCTCACCACATTGCAACTCGTCCGAAAAGATGGAGCACTCCATAGTTGATGCTTCCAAGTTTCTCCAATAAAATCTACATCTGATTGTAGTCCTACAGCAACACAGGAAACGTTTCCGAGCAAGCACTGATTGCATAAATACATGTGGCTTTGTGATTACTGCCATTAGCTACCACACTATTAGAATACGGTTAATTGTAGGAAAGAACAGGAAATGAATTGGTTTGAAGATAGTAATATGAGGGAACTCCTGCCTTAAGCAGCCACATGTTCCTGCCATTGCCTGCCTTTTGTAGCGGCTACTTTTCCTGATAAGTTTTGGTTAACATATTGTTTTCCTACATAGTCATCTGCATAAGAGATTCTCACCAAACAAACACCTTTTCTAGGATTATAGCATGGATTGAAGGAACATGTTTTATGTTTATTATCTTTGAACATATTTATAAGATGTTGTCCATGTATAAACATATAAATTCTGTTCTATTTCCTAGACTGAAAAAAATTCCTTTTCCATTTTCTTTCATCAATTTACTTATCTGGGTAGTTTTCTTACCAATCAGTGTCCTTTTCCCATTTCAGAGCTAGGATTAGAGTCTTTGAAGAATGAAAGGTAAGAATGTATTTATTTCTTTTATCATAGAGGGGAAAACGGTTACTTTCCCATCATAGTCAGATTTGTGGTAGACTTTCTAAGTGAGTTTTCAATATCTAAATGCCTTAAGATGCAATATGCCCTAATTATCCCTATTTCAAGAATAATTTCTCTCATCAAGACAAATATCTAACGCAGGAAAAAAATAAACAACTTAGAGGATCGACTTTATGTGTTGAATTGATGAAAACTTTATATGAGTCTGATGGATACAAATGCATGTATACATATAGTATACAGTCATCTATTTTACTAATATAGAATATCTACCTTCTAGGTATATGACCCTCCAGTTTAAATCATATTGACTTGTAATGATCATTAGAGACTCAAGGCATGACAAGTAGTTTTCAAGTTTTGTCAGTTATGATTACTTATACAGCCATGTTGTAAAAGTTTCTGGCCCATGACAGAGCTTATGAGAAAGAAATAGTAAGATTTCTTAGTAATAACAACTACTATTTTTAACGAGGGAAATTTAAGTAATAGGTTTATATCTGTGCCCCAAATAAAACTTTTTCATTGAAAACTCCTCCTTTAATCTTTTAAAAAAAATAAAAGTGTATATACGCATACATTCAAATAATACAGTTTTTGTGAATACTGCAAAATTTATAATTATTAAAAAATGTATTATGCTTCAATCATGAGTTGGTAAATGTTAATAAAACATATTAATCCAAATTAATTGAATGTGAGAATAAGCTTAATTTAGGAAAAGTAAACAATATTATTTTCAGTGCTCTTATCTTGGGCTGGAATAAGGTAAGTTACATTAAGGGAAACCTACAGAGTAGCATTCACAAGCATTGTACAGAATACAACCTGCACAGCCAAATTTGGCTGCCTGAACTATAAAAGAAGTGAATATTGGCTACAGGATCTAATTTTTAAGAATTAGATATAATATAGGACAAAAAATGTATAAGTAGTAAAAGAAAAAACAGATAAATGTGACATCATACACTTTAAGTACTTTCGTTCATCAGAAAAAGTTTGTCAAAAAAGTGAAAGAAGCTATATATTAAGAGAAAATTTTCAGGAATCATATATCTGAAATGGGTCTAGAAGCCCAATACATGAGATACTATTATTACTTAACCCAAAAGACAAATGACCCAATCAAACTATGAGCGAAGGGTGTGAGCAGCCATTTCACCAAAATGGCTAATGAAATCATCATCAAGCATATGCAAAGATACTCAATGTAATTAGCCATTACAAATTCCCACTGTGCTCAAGAGGATTCGAACTCACGGCGACCCTATGGGATAGAGTATACAGCTCCAGAGGGGTATTTTTCTACTATACTTCTTTATGGGAGCAGAGAGCTTCCACTTATTTCTGTGATCAGCTGGTGGGTTTGGAGCAACTACATCTCAGTGAGTAACTCACCACTCAGCCCACTGCATCACCCATGCTGCAATGACCTTGCCCCTACCCGTTACCAACCATGTTCGGTTTGCAACTTTAGGCCATCAGTACCTGACTGTGTTTTAAAACACTACATGTGTTCAGTGCCACTGTCTTCAAAGTGGCAACGTGAGTCCTTCTTCATTGTTCTTTGCCTAGAAACTGCACTGAAACTGTTCACTTGATGTGATCCCTCTAAGGCGTTAAATTCTAATGGCATAACTAGTATCACAGAAGCACACAAGCCACACAGTATGACAAACTGATAGAAAAGTGTTTGCAGCAGTACAATGATAAGGGACTGCCAGAAGTTCAGGGCAGATTAAGAAGACAAGGTGGAACAAGGCACATTATAGCTGATATCAGACGGATTTGGCTCAAAGCAGAGAATATCCGAAGGATGTTCCCTTGTGTTTTATTGACATGCAAAGGCTTCAACTGTGTGGACCATAATGAACTACTGACACTCTCCTGAAGAACGGGGATTACAGAACACTTCATTGTGCGCATGAGGACCTTGTATGTGGATCAAGATAGTCGTGGAACAGAACAAGGACATGTTGCATGGTTTAAAGTCAGGAAAGGTGTGCAGGAGGGTCGTATCTCCTCTCTATACTTGTCCAATCTTGATGCTGAGCAAATCGCCATAGAAGCTGGACTAATAGGTAACATCATGATAAATGGAGAAAAGGTGGAAATTGTCAACGATTTTGCCTGTTATACCCATAATCGATGCTCATGTAAGCTGCAGGCAAGGGATCAAAAGACACATTAAATTGTCAAAAGACACAGTATTTTGAGTACTAAAAAGCAAAGATATTTGTTTAAGGACTAAGGTATCTCTGACCCAGGCAACGATATTTCCCATCACCTCAGATACATGTGAAATCTGGACGTTGACTACAGAAGAACAAAGGAGAATCAATGCACTTGAGTTGCGGTGCTGGAAAAAAATACATCGAAAGGACGGGGTCTGCTAAAAGGAAAAACCAATCTGTCTTAGAACAAATATGGCCAGAGTGTTCCTTAGAGGAAAGAATGGCAGGACTTCGTTTTACATACTTTGTGCATATTGTCAGGAGAGATCAGTCCCTGGAGAAGGACACGATGCTGGTAAAGCGGAGGGGCAGAGACAAAGAGGACGGCCTCACCTCAATGGATTGACAAATGCCTGCAACCGGGGGCTCATGCATAGGCACACTTGTGAAGATGGCCATGACCTCTTGATGGCACCTAACAACGAAAACCCAATACCACACCCAACCTACTGCTTCAGCTAACTATGCTACACAAGACCCCTTTAGAGTGTTGAAAAACAAGAATGCTACTTCGAGGACTGGCGTATGGCTGACGGCAACCATGGCATTTTCAATAGCTTCATAGGCATGTGAAAGTTGGGCCTTGGAGAAGGGAGATCTATGAAAATCGATACATTTGAACTGTGGTGTTGGAAAAGACTGTTGAGTACCAGCGACTGCAGAAGGGCAGACAGATCTGTGTTGAAATCTAGCCAGAGAGCTCCTTAGCGGAAAGCATGGGGAAGTTCTGTCTCATCTACTTTGGAGAGACTGGTCCTTGGAGAAGGGCGTAGGAGCACTAGGAGGCACAAGGGACTTGATGGCTTCTAACAACAACAATGACGGCGACAGCCATAGCCATTGAGTTGATTCTAACTCGTAGCTACCCTCTCTGGGGTTTCTGAGGCTGCAAGCTTTTCCCAGAGCAGGAGCTCTCTCCTCTCGTGGAGCAGCTGGGGGGCGTGAGCTGCCCATCTTGCTGGTCCACGTCCCAGGTTGACCCAACATTACCAGTAGCGAGATGCAAAACAAAGCTACAACACGATACTACTCTCACCTATTAGAATGGCAATTAGTAACAAAATAAAACAAGTGTTGGTGAGGGTGTGGAGAAACTAATGAAAATGTAAAATGGTACAGCCACTTCAGGAAACAGTTTGATGGGGATTCAAAATGTTTACCATCTAAGTCCTACCTTGCTATTGTTGGGTGGCCATGAGTTGTCTTTGTGGACTATGTACACCCCGGGCGGCAGAGTAGAAGTGCCCTGCACGGTTTTCTAGGCAGTAACGCTTACACGAGGTTATGGTTAGCTCTTTCTCTTTTGGTGACACCGAGTAAGTTCGAATTGCTGACCTTAAGCAGCAAAACATTTAAATATTGTGTCCCCCCCCTATCCCAGTCTTGGGAATGGACCCACACAAAGAGTGAGCACTGGAACACAAATAGACTCCTCTATAAGACCCACCGCAGGTTATTCGATAACAGCAAACTGGAGAAACACTGGAAATAAATAACATGGATAAATAAATCTGCACACTCACTCCTCACCTGTCCAGTAACTAGATTGCCGTTGTAAAACTGGCGTTATGTGTGCGTGTAAGATGATCACATCATAACGCAGAGTGGAGAACAGCTACTTCGTTAAACCACTGCAAAATGATGCCATTAGATAACTGCTGAAGTACTGAAAATCCCGGCTCAGTCAAGTTGACATACAACCTTAACTAGCACAACCAGTGCTATTGTCACTCACAGTCACCTCAGACCTCAGTGTTGGTACTGTCAGGTGTACATTTTTAATGCACAAAATAGAGAGTAATTATTTTTATAATTGCTGCAAATGAAAAACATCCGTCCAAATGGCAACTGATACCGAGAAATAGAGGTGTTCCTCGGGCATCTAGAGAAGCAAAGTCCAAACACTTATAAAAACAAAGATGATCCTTGAACACAGTGGGCTGAGTGAAACATCATTCATAGAAGGAAAATGTTATATAATCGCACATAAAATTAGAAAATGCATAGAAGTCCAAAATTATTCATTCTACCAAGGAAGGGTAGGATGTAGGTAGGAGAGGGTGAGTTTTTCTTGTTTTGGTAAGCTATTAGGGATTAAATGGAGACCAGAATTTTTCATTCTGGGCAATAATATTTCTTTTGTTTTGACGATTTATTTAAAGTGCTAGAACTGTGTTATTTCCCCACATTTTAAGACATTTAGATTTCTCATGAGGAGTTTCAGGTTTCAAAGTCTGCAGTTTAAGACATACAAGTTTTGGACAGAAGGGTGGGTACTATACAGAAGGGGGAGGAAGTAAAATGTTATCTTTCAGTTCCATTTCTCTCTAAACTTTCTGAAACCCTTTCATATATCTGAGAGATATGAGAGCTCTGGATAAAACAAATTAGTAGAGAAATCTAGAGGTGAGTGATCAATCCTATAATGATTTCAATCTTAAATAAGTGGTCAGTAAAAAGCTGGACACAATCCACAAGAGTGAATGATAGGTGGCAATGAGAGGGCAGGAGATACTTTAGATTATGTAGTTGGGGAAGAATTTCTATAGTGCTGACATTTGTGAGGTTAGTACTGAATGACAAGGAGATGGGTAGCTATCTTTTATGAATTGTATTGTGTTAGAAAACTGACCCTTATACCTTTGAATGTAACTGTTTTACAATTGGTTTTGGTCTTTCACTTGTTTGTTTTTGTATATTAATGTGGACATAAAAGTTTAGGGTGCATCCTAAACCTAATCTCTTCCTCGTTATATAAAGGACAGCATAGACAAAGAGACATGCACAGATGGCACTAGCTGATGGCTGAGGCAGATGAAATCTACGAGCTCAGAAGCTCCGAGAATTGCCAGTTATGGTGAAAGCAGTGGGCTATTCACTGAAAGTGTGTTGGTTTGAACCCACCGAGTGGCTCCTCGGGAGAAAGACCTGCTTCAGTAAAGATTGCAGCCTAGGAAACTCTGTACTGTAGTTCTCTGTTATATGAGGTCTCTGTAAGTCAGAATTGATTCAAAGGGACATGACAATGACAGTAAGCACGGGAGGAGCTGATGTTAGACCACACACTAAATTCGAACTTCTAGCTTCCAGAAATGATTAGATTTCTGTTCTTGAAAGCCATTTATGATAGTTTTGCTATAGCGGCCCTGGGAAACAAATACACTGTGTTAATATTTGGGAGGACATTATAGAGTCTTAGGGAGGAGTGAACCCAAAGTCAGAATGTTTGTAACATATTGAATGATCAATTCCGCAGAATAAAATTACAGAGCTAGACAGGGTCAGGTTGAACCAGCCAACATGCAGTTGAACAGCTAACCTTAGAGTTAGAGGCCGAGTATTTAACAACTGCATCACTATAGCTCCTAAATCTGACCCATATTTTTAATTTCCATTTGTGCCTGTGTCTATGGTGGATCTTGGTCGTTGCGTGTTGCTGTAGTTAGGTGTGAATGAATCAATTTCAATTTATAGTCACTTATGTGAGAGTAGAAATATCTCATGGTGGATTCTTAACTGCAATCTTTATGGAAGTGTTTTATCAGGTCTTATTCCCATGAAGCCATTGGGTAGGTTGGAACTGCCAACCTTTTGTTTAGCAGCTGAGATACTTGCACCACTGAACCTTCTTGACAGTTGAGTCTAAAACCTAAGCCAAACTTCCCATTGTCAAGACCATTCCAGCTCAGAGAAACTATAAGGCAGAGTACACTAGCCCAGTGGGTTTCCAAGGTTTATTTTTGATTATGGAATTAGATTGCCACCATTTTCTCCTGCAGAGACATGGGTGAGTTCAGCTCGCTGCTGTCCACATAATCTTTGTACCACCACATCAAAATTTGACCCAGATACCTGCTTTATCCCTCTGCATCCCTCCTGCCAACTTTAGCCAAGTACTGCAGCAGTCATCCTGCTAAATGCTTACTGTGTCAGGTGCCAGGTTAAAGGGTGGGGTGCAAGGTTGACCTAGAGGGATGTAGCCAACCATGTCCACACTGAGCATAGATTTCAGTACTCAAAAGAGAAGACAAACCCACTGCCATGGAGTCTAAATAAAAGTGTCATAAGTATCCTCAGGTCTAAAAAGTACTACGTGAGATGCATCTTTGGCATTTATAATAAAGGGAATTGACCTATCCGGAGCCCAGGAGAGGCAACAATGAAATATTATTTTGTGTTCTATGTTATCCCTCCAAAAAATCATTCCAATATTCTATAAACTATAATAACAACATAGATAAAATCCCTCCATGTGTATGTCTCTATATCTATACATATACACACATATATGTATCTATGTATGCACATAGTGCATGATAATGTTCTAAGTGATTTCTTATCTACCACCTAATTTAATGTTCCTAATAGTTGTAAGAGAGGTCAATTATAGTTATATTCATTTTAAAGAGGAATAAGTTGAAGCTCTGAAAATGTAAATGACTTGTCTACAGTCAGGAAATGAGTTAGTAATGTAGGCAATCCTAGATGTCTGCTTTGAGCTAAATATAGTAAAACTCTTTACCCAATAGCAAACAGCATTTCGTTTGGAGGCAAAGGAACAAAGAACATAACATCCTCATTCTTAAGAAATATGCAGCCTATTTAAGGAGGTGCTCAGATAAGCACCGGGTAATCAATTGTCCATATGAAGGTAGAGGATAATTAGTGATATAGGATTATTCTAGAACTTTGTCTTGACAGAAGTTAATTTTAAACTCTACACATAAATAGATGATCTGACTAAATCATAATATTATATTCTGACATTTCCCTAAACTTGTTTTCCTTTTATCATGCTCAAAACCACTACCAAATAAGTAACTTTTTAATTTTTTGCCAATCAAATGACCCTTTCCTTTGAGTTTATTGTTGAGTTTCGTTATCTGTGATTCTTCTTCATTCTGTACATTAATTTTAGCGAATCCCTCCCCTTTCTCTCTTCACGCCCACGATTTCTAGCCAGGCATTCCAGAAAACTTTACTCAGCATTCTCTTTTAATTATCATATTCCCAGCTCTAAAACTGGTGCCAAGAGTTCTGTTTGACTGACCTCTTCCTAGAATGTGAAATTGTCAACACCCAGGGAAGCTTTAGTCATCCAACCTTCTTTTATTTTTCTTAGAAATTCAGAAGGGAATTTTATTAAATACTAAGTCCTGAATTTTCTGTCTTAAACTGAACATTCTTTGTCACTTCAGAATGAAACAGCTGATTTTCCAATAAAATATTTGAACCTATCAAGACAGATGATTTAAAAATGAGTGCCATGAAGCCAATTTCAACTCATAACCATCCCATAGGACAGAACAGAGCTGCCTCCGAGGGTTTCTCAGGCTGTGAGGCTCTGCTGGAGCAAAAGCCTCATCTGTTTGCCTCAGAGTGACATGGGGATTTGAACTGCTGACTTTGAACATCCCCAAACCTCTAGGCTTCTGTGCGTTTGAACTGTTCAATAACTCCAGGGACCCTAAAAATAGGAACCCTGACAGAATACCATAAAAGCAATGATTTTATATTTTAAATTAATACTATTGTCATGGTTAGGTGCCATACAGTTGCAACACATAGCTAACTTATGTACAAGAGAAAAAAAACACTCCCCAGCCCTGCTTCTTCCACACAATTAGTAGTGAGGTTGAGTCCATTGTTAAGCTACTGGGTCAGTCCATCTCACTGAGCACCTTACTTTACCCAGTATGATATAAGCATTGTCTTATTGCAAATACTACAAATTTAATCTATTTCCCACTTTACTTGAAAATGCTTTCTCTTTAATTACCAACTGCTACAAATATATGTCAACTATGCAGTGATTAGGACACAGAAAAAAGTGTACAATTTAAATGATCTATTTGTACTTAGACAGTTTATTGTATTTTACTTCATGGCTGTGAACTAGAGCAAGACATGTACTACACTGAAGACACAGAATGCTGCCAAACCGTGCCAAGCATCTTGTAGATCCTCTTCTCTTTCAGCTTCATATCAACCATTTAATATATACTGACTTTGCAAAATAGGTACTAACTCCAAAAAGCTAATCAAGATCAAAGGCATGATTTTAATAGAAATGGATGAGAAACGCATTTATAAAAAGTATAAAGCACTTACGGGAACCAGGAATTTTTTAATCTCTTCTAATGCATGACTCATACGTGAATAAGCCTCCCCAGGTGGAGCAAACACTTCAATTAATACATGAAGTTCATCACTCAAGTGTGCGTATTTGGCTTCCCCACTCTTCCTTAGTTCTTCTTCCTGTGAAAGAGGTTATTTTTAGAAATACAAATCTACTCCTTTTGCATTGATTTAACATTTACCAAGCATATGACAAAAGGGCATAATCTAAGCAGATTTTACCTAAGTAGAAACCCTTTGAGAAATAAAATTCTGTTACAAGCCATTTAAAGATTTTAAAATCATTTTCAGCATTGCATTTTTAATGTCTTAATTATAATGTACAACAGATATTAATCAGAAAAAGAAGAGAGCTAAATTCCAGAGGGGGAAAATAGAAATGTCATGAACGTTTAAAGCACACAACTAACTTCTGGGAGCCTTGTGTACACAACCATATTCTGAAAAATAATTAATCTGTGTGTCTGATGAGCATTGGTTTTTCAGAGAATAAACCCAAGATTACTACTGTATTCTTTAAGAAAAACCAGGGTGTTCTAAGCTACTTTCTCAGCATCTGTGAAAAGGTCCTTCGTGGATGATTATAAGTCTGTAAACCATGACTCACTCTCTCAGGCTACGTTTCCGCTGACCCAGGTTCTGGCACCTCATACAACTTGCTGACTTTTTGGTCAACAAGAATGTACAGCAGGCATGGCCCTTAATCGTAATATTGACAATGAATCTTCTTAAACTATTTCTCTTCTACTTAGCTAACAGTAAGTGAACATTTGCAAAAAATGATGGTGGCAGGGAAAGACAATGGGAGGTTTGCAAGAATTACAATTAAAGGCAACAAATAAGTATTCTTATATGCAAAATTTTGTATATGACCTATGAACAGAAGTTTGGATACATGTGCAGACTTAACAGGTGTGGGAGGGGAAATGGGAGTATATAATCCAATATTTATATGTAGGCTTGACAGAGGATACTTGTATTTGTGTATTTACCTTTGCTTCAATACATCCATGAATGTGCTATAACATAAAGGTGGAAAAGTTATAAAAACTGCTTGAGATCATTAAGGTTTATTGTGCCAAATCTGGCCAATAAACACATGTGAAATTAATTGAAGGGCGAAGAGATAAATGGCTCGTTGAGCCTTGCCTTTCTAGGTCTCAGGTCTCTTGTTTTTTGATGGTCAGACCACGGTGCAGCTGCCTTAGCCAGTTCTCTGCTTCAGCTGGCAAGGCTCACTTCCTGTGAGACATCTCTGAGGAGAAGCCACATGGACCTACCCTGATGCAACCCTGGGTACTGAAGCAGCCATGTGGAGACCCCTGCCAGCACTGAGATGCTTACATGCTCACTGATTTGGCTTTCCTCCTGCAGTTGGCATCATTGCATGTGTTTTGTGAGATTGAGGAGGACTTTGTAGATCAATGTGGGTCATATGGGTTAATGTTGGACTTATGGGCTTGGACAGCACTGGGTTAGGATGCTTTCTTAATATACGCTTACCCTTTATAGACAACTCTCTCTTATACATATGAGTTTCTGTGGATTGCTTCTTTAGTTCACTCAGACTAACACACTGCTAGATATAACCAAATACCTTAAAGGAATAAATCCTTGCTTTGGAGCATTTGGTCTGTGGTCTCAGATGATACTAAGGTCAATTGGCATAATACAGTCCACAGAAATAATGTCCTATGTTCTACTTTGATGAGTAAGGCCTGGGGTCTTAAAAAACAAACTAACAAACAAAAACTCTGTGAATTCCATCTAAAATACAAGTATTCATCTCATCCTGTCCAGAAGGAAGAAAAACATTGAAAACTGAAATAAGCACAGAAATTATTAGTCCAATAGACTAATGTCCCCCACAAAAATCAGCCTCTACAACCCCAAGACCAAAAACAAAAACAAAATCTAGGTGGTGTCAGGCTACCCTTACCAAATGCTCTGTAAGGGATCCCATTAGAAGCCTGGATGGAATGGAGGAAGTTTGCAACCCAAGTCAGAATCATAAAAGAGACCTAGCTTACTGGTCAAATAGATACTGGTGAGACCACCAAGACATTGATCCTTGGTCACCCTGCAGTTCTGGAATTGAACCCAAGTTAGAATAATCAAATTTTTGAAATCATTTTTTGGGGGATCTTACATTTTTTATAACAATCCATACATCAATGTATCAAGCATATTTGTATATTTGTTGCCATCATCATTTTCAAAATATTTTCTTTCTACTTGAGCCCTTGGTATCAGCTCCTCTCTTTTCCCTTCCTCCCCCAACCTCCCACCACCATAATCTCTTGACAAATTTTAAATTATTATTATTTCCATATCTTACACCATCCACTGTCTCCCTTCACACATGTTTCTATTGTTTGTCCCATGGGGTTGGGGGAGGTAGTATACACCAACCATTGTGATTGGTTCCCCATTTCTACCTCTACCTTCCCCCACTCTCATTGTATTGCTACTCCAATTATTATTCCTGAGGGGGTTACCTGTCCTGGATACTGTGTGTCAAGAACTCTTATCTGTACCAGTGTACATACTCTGGTCTAGTATGATTTGTAAGGTAGAACTGGAGCCATGATAGTGGGAGGGGGGGGGGCATTAAAAAACTAGAGGAATGTTGTGTGTTTCATTGGTGCTATACTGCACCCTGAGTGACTAGTCCCTTCCTTGTGTCCTTTCTGTGAGGGGATGTCCAATTGTCTATAGATAGGCTTTGGGTCTCCACTCTGATATCTTTCATTCCCAAGAATATGATTATTTGTTTGGGGCTTTTAATGCCTCATATATGGTCCTGTCAACACCTCATGATCACAGAGGCTGGTGTGCTTCTTACATTTGGACTCTGTTGTTTCCATGCTAGATGGTCTCTTGTTAAACTTCAAAACTTTAAGACCCCAGATGCTGTATCTTCTAATAGCCAGACACCATCAGCTCTCTTCCCCACATTTGCTTATGCACCCATTTTGACTTCAGCGATCCTGTCGGGAAGGTGAGCATCACAGAATGCCAGGTTATTAGAACAAAGTGTTCTTGCATTGAGAAAGGACTTGAGTAGAGGCCCAATGTCTGCCTGCTACCTTGATACTTATAATATAAATATATGTACATAGGAATATCCCTATCAATATATTAATATATTTATATATATACGCTTATATTTATACCTCTAAAAATGTCTTTTGCCCCCTAGTTCTTTCATTTATTTCCTTTCACTTTCCTCTTGTCCCACTATCATATTTGATCCTCATTTGGATCAGTCATTTAAGATTTTTAAGAGGCAGCAAATACCCAAGGGTAAAGTTCAGAAGGCTAGGAAAGAAAGGGGAGTGAAAACAGAAAATACAGAGAGAAAGTAGTACAAGTGAGGCACTTTAAGGACACTACAGTGGATGAGCCGAAACGTGCCTTAATGTTGAATGTAAAACTGACAGTCTTCTCTGTAATCCTTAACCTAACACACACACAATTTTAAAAGTGGCTTCATCAATGTGATTCATACTTAAATAATTCTGATTCCACAACCAGTGTCTTTTATATTACAGCTAGAATTTCATTGTACAATATCCAGGATTCAAAATATGTCTGAAAAGCTCATATTAATACTATTAATAAAATTTTACCTTTTTGAGTCTCCTCCTTCCAAATAAATTAACAGTCATTCACAAAGGATCAAAATAAACAAATATTTGTCAGTTTGATGTAATGATTTAGTAACATGACTAGATCTCAATTGACTGAACCAAAATAAATCTTCAATTGATTTCATATGGGTCAAATGCATGACCCATGCTAATGTGTGTTGATCTGATTAGAGATGCCTCACATTTCCCACTAGAGTCCCCATTCAAGCAACAGAAAAGAAGGTGTTGTCCATGCTTTCCTTGATAGCATTCACAACTCAAATCTCTTTAATAGCAGTGCCTTCCAATATAAAAAGGAGCTCTGGTGGCACAGTGGGTTTTGCATTGGGCTGCTAATCCCAAAGTCAGCAACTCAAACCCCCAGCCACTCCCCAGGGAAAAGATATGGTTGCTGTGACAACGATGGATGAACCTCAGAAACTCAAATAGGCAGTTCTCTGCCCTATTGAGTCTCTATGAGTGGGTGTTGAGAGGAGGACAGTGAGTTCGGAGTTTTCAATGTAGAATTCACTCCTCATTTCTGTAAGAGTATTTTCTATCATTAAGTAGGGTTTTTTGCTCAAAAGGGCTTTTTAGTGTCCAATTTTCCGTTTGGGGAAGAGAAGTAGCACTTGACTGAATGAACTATACCCATGGGGGAGCGTAAATATCTCTTTCCTCTTTAGATCCTGCTGGGATGCAAGCTGCTTGTTAATTCTGGGGCCAGCACATTTGAGCAAAATGCTGGGGCAGTTGGATCAGAGGATTCTGGACACTGGCCTCCCTGTTATTTCCTAAGCAGAGTTCCAGCCGGTCATTAGTTGTCACTCGATAGCCAAATTGTGACAAGGCCACAGAAGATGATGCACAGGAGTCCATTAAAATGGGAAACAATTATTATATAGGTTTTACATCAAATTATCCAAATTGGCACTCAGGAGTTGAACCAAGGAGCTAATGTCTATGAAAACAGGTTTTGCCATTTTAAGATGCGTCCTCTTTCATTTTCTTTTCCAATTAGCCTTCAAACGAGCAGCTCTCATCGTGGAGCCTGAACTACAGGAAAGGTATATACATGGCATATTATGGTTTTTTTCCTTCCAACACAAAATCTCAGGATGATAAATTTATACCAGCATGTTTCAAGTGCTAGTAAAACCAACAAAAGTATACGATGTATTATATTAAATTAATTTGCATTGTTAGTCCTGATTTAGGGTGAGAGTTCTAAAGGGGACACAGAGTGTTGGGATTCATGGGAGAGAAGCATAGGTAAGGGGAGATGGGTGGCTGTAGTCGATGAGCTAGTTGAAATGCTCTCCATGTTAACATTTGCAAAGCTGAGAGGTTTTCTATGGAGGGTTTTCTGTAGTTCTTAAACTCTCCTAAACACTCATATCACGATTGCTTTGTTATCCTGGAAAGAATGAAGCTGTTTTCTTGAAAATACTTATTAAGCTCTAATATTTCAACCATTGTATCAGGTAATCCACTTGTCTCAGTGCCTTAGCACACCAGGAATCCATTTCCATTCTAGGAAAAGTCCTGAACAGAACTTAGTGACATTCAAACACCTCTCCTTCACTCAGAAATATAAAAATCTAGCCCCTTACCATCTTCTGCCTTCAGCAAGTTGTTCACCATGTGGTCACTAACAGAACGTGGTGGCTGCGGCAGATACTCTGCAGAAGGTGTCTCTGAGTCATATGTAAAAGTAACATCAGCCATGGAATTTACATGACAGTGGTCATAGGCTGATAACATTTTCTAATTATGTACTCAGAAAGAAGGCAACAGAGAACCAGTGCATGTTTACCTAAATGCCCCATGACACAGGCACATGCTAGACTGCCATGTTCAAAAGAAAATGTCCAATGAAGAGAGAATGGGAACCAAACGTTAAGTTGAAGATCTTCTGTTGCTACATTAAAAATTAAGTTTAATAATATATTTTACTTAATAATATATTATTTAAATAAAGCCAGATACTTCATCCCAGGTACTGTATGAAGTACTCTAGTACTTTAGAGAAACAATCCACAGAAACTCATACGTGTAAGAGAGAGTTTTATATACAGGTTAAGTGGATGAATCAGTGAGCATGTAAGCATCTCAGAGCTGGCAGGGGTCTCCACACAGCTGTTCCAACATCCAGGGCTGCATGAGGGTAGGTCCATGCAGTTTATCCTAAGGGATGTCTTTCAGGAAGTGAGCCTTGCCAGCTGAAGCAGGGAACTGGCAAAGGCAGCTGCACCCTGGTTCGACCATGAAAAAGCAAGAGACCCGAGAACTAGAAAGGAGAGGCTCACTGAGTCATTTATCCCTTGACCCTTCAATTAACCCCCCATGTGTTTATCGGCCAGGTTGGCACAATAAACGAACTACCTAAGGTACTACAGAGAGGCTTCTCATGCTTGGTAAAGTAGAGCTTAAATGAAAAAGTGGAAGTATCTTAGTGAGATGGATTTAAACAATGACTACAACCATGGTCTCCAACAAAGCAACTATCCTGAGGACTTTGCAGGACAGTCATTGTTTCATTTTGTTATGCTTGGGAAAGTAGAGGGCCAGGGAAAAGGAGGAAGAATCCCAGTGAGATGGAAGGACACAATGGGTACAACTCTGGCTCAAGGATAGCAGCAACGATGAGGGCGATGCAGTACCAGGCTTTGTTTTATTCCATTGGAGGTAGGGTCCAAATGAGCGAGGGCTGACGCAGAGGCATCTAACAGCATATCTTAACAAACCTATTGAATACACTTCTATTTTGATACACGTTGGGTTCCCATGCACCCCCCAAATCAACTCAATAGGAACGGTTCTGTTTCTTCATTTGCTTGTGTAAATGCGGCTTCAACAGGAGCAGAGCTAGTCTCCTCTCAGAAAATAACTGTAGACGCTAGAAAAACAGGGATGGTGGGGGAAGGCTCTTCTCTGAAATCTAAATCAGAGTCCAAGTTACTCCTTGCATTTAGATTGAACCTTCCCTGGGAGGTTACACTTGTCTGTGTTGATGAAGAAAGCAGCCCATTGTCACTTGGAAATTCCACTCCAAGGGAAGAGGAAAAGCAAAGTAGACGGCAAGGGTTACTTCTATTCAAGGGGCCTAGCAGAGGTTGTACACCTGACTTCTGCTCTGTTCTTTGGCAAGAACATAGCAAACAGTTGCCTTTTTGAAAAGGAAGTTGTGACTGTAGTCTCAGGCTGAACATTCATGAATCTATTTATAGTGTGGGGTTTCCATACTGACTATAAGTAGGGAGAATAGACACTGAGTAACAATGAGTAACAATGAGCTGTCTTTGCCAGTCAGCTCTCATTCAGAGCTCATTGAAAAGACACTGGACTATTGAATCTCATTTTGGTGAATAATAGCTGGGGAGTGTCTGCCAAAATATCCAGGTTTTCTTTTCAAAAGCAATACTATACCATTCAGTTTGTCATATTGAATTAAGCTCCTCTGTTTGTATGTGTATATGGTATATACTATACCATTCAGTTTGTCATATTGAATTAAGCTCCACTGTTTGTATGTGTCCAGATATTGTGGCCATCACAAAAAAATCACAAATGCCTCAACAAGTGTATTTTTAGTAATTTAATCTTGATATGTTCCTTAAATGTGAGTTCCCAATACATAGTTGAGGGTGGGTCTTATCTTGATAAGAAATGCATTATCTAATCATTTGCTTTTGAATGGGGCTGTAGGGTTCTAATGTTTATACTTAGCATCAAAATAAAGCTATGTCCAATTATTTTTCTCATGTTTTCTAACAAAGGTCATGCACAATTCCCTGAAATGTTACCCATGTAGAGCTGGAGGCAAAATAGCAGGAAGAGTACCAAAAACGTTGCAAATGATTAAAAGTGTTAAAAGCATCTTGAATGCAAAGTGAAATGAATAGTTTCAAAGTGAATGCTACTCCAGTAGTAGCTCCACTTAAGATAGCCACAGAGCTACACTAATGGGGAGTATATCAAAATAATGTGAGACACTTAACTGAAGTCGAATATACTTGAAATAATGCAAAAGTTTGTTTAAAGGATTACACAGTTTACATTATTTAATCTGACATGTAAAAGGTATTTCATTGAGACTATCTTCTTTAACTACTGAGCTTCAGGCAAATGATTGTCTCGGTACCACAATGTGAAATGAATTGGAGCCTAATTATTATCTTTTAATTAAAATTATTAATTGTTAAACATAAAACAAGAAACTCTAGATAAAGTCACTAGGGAATTTCAAGTGTGACTTTGTATAACCCTAAATATTCAACCCCAGGTTTAGACATGAAAGTAAAATTTAGGGGAAACATAAAAATTTTAATCAGTTTTTAATAGAGAATTAGTGTGGCACTAGATAGAGTCTAATTTGGATTGCATTAAAGTATTTGGTGTTGCTTAAAGGAAATGTTTTCTTAGGAATTATCATTTGTCACTTACATTCTACAAAAGAATGCCTTGACTTTAAAAAGGACAATTATGAAATTTCTTCCTTAATTCAAATTGCATATTCACTGATCCTGGAGAACAGAGAAAAGAAACAGCTTCATACAAGAATGAAAGAAGCAAGCGATCCAGAACTTAGACTCAAACATGCCACTTGTGGCACTTTCTTCTTGTCACTGGTTTCATAATAAAACAATCACATGGCGGACTTTTTCTATTGTTTCTTTGGTGACAGGGATGCAAAGTACTTCGCACAGATTGTCTCATTTTATCTTCAAAATTACACTTCAGGCGCCAGATAATGTTATTCCTCGCTTCTGTAAGATCTCCCAAACAGATCATCTTTTTGAGAACTAAACGGTGAAGCATAGAGTCGTCTTAAAATCCGGATGACTTGATTCTAAGGCTCAGGCTCCTAATCGTCATGTGCACATTGGCCGAAACCCAAGAAACGACCAAGCTCACTGCCATCAAGTCGATGCTTGTTCATCGCGGCCCTGTAAGATGCAGGAGAACTGCCCCTGCGAGTTTCTGAAATTGTAACTCTTTGCAGGAGTAGATAGCCTCATCTTTCTACCACAGAGGTAGTTTTGAACTGTAGACCTTGTGGCTAGTAGCCCAACCTGTAACCACTACCCCACCAGGGTTCCGAAAGATCATTAAGTATATGTAAACTTGTTATAGAGACTGGAATAGAGGTCCCAAAGCTCCGTATCCTTTCTGAGATACCTTGGCTAGCAGTGTGTCAGTATCCAGTCCCACGAAGCATTATGGTCCCTAGAGCTTCCTGTAGCAGATTACAGGTCTTTGTTCACCCAGCACACCAGTCATGAGATTCTTTCCCTTCCTCCAAACGATTCCCATTCCTTTCTGGCCCGTGTGCACCCCTTAACCCCAGTGAAACTATCACTTCAAGGTCATCTGTCCTGTATCTGCCTCGGCACCTCTCTACTCCAAACGGCGCCTTCCTCCATACACGTTTATAGTTGAACTCTGAGCAGTTTGCACTATTTCTCTTAAATGTGCAAGTCTTAGTCTTCAAACTGTTTATTTTGTCCAGGGTCACCCTCTCTGAGAGTAGTTATGGTTAGGATCCCTTCCCCTCCACCCTCTCAATTATGTTCTGGAGTCATAACTCAAGTCAGGTCATAATCGGGTACCTCACCTCATTTCATGTGATGGAAAACCAACCTCCCAAAATGCGAAACAGCATCATATGACCCCTTGTGGCCTGGCTTCTGGGTATGGTAATTTGGTCCTTGGATTGATTAATTGTGGACATAAACCCCCCCAAATATGAAAATACTTCAAAAGATCTATTCACACTAAATTACTTAGGAATTGTATTGACTTCTTTTAAAATCAAAGATGATTGCTATTGAAGGGTATGGGACTGGCAGTCATTGCTCTTTGGCTCATATCTCTTTCCTTGAGGTCCAGAATGAGTTCTAATGCCTTCCTTGCTTTTATGACATGCATTAATCTGGTAGGTGTGGTTCTGCCATGGTGAATTAATATGATTGAAATGTTTGTCCTATTATCAACAGCCATGGTTCAGTCACTTAAGAGTTTAATCTATACAAGTCAACAGTTCATGCAATGAGGCCCATAGTTGACCTATACTTGTATAGTTTCTTTATCCCAAGAGTGTTTTAAATTCTATACCATTGGCTCTCCCATTCTGCAGGTCTGTGTGTCCTCAGCCAGGAGATGGCTCAAGAGGAGGTCAAGATGGGTGGGCTGCGGGCCCCATACCACGCCGCCCCCATGCAGTCCACCGTGATCAACATCCAGAGTGAACCCCAGGTGCCCGACCATGTTGTCTGGTCCCTCTTCAACACGCTCTTCCTCAACTGCTGCTGCCTGGGCTTCGTGGCCTATGCCTACTCCGTGAAGTCTAGGGACCAGAAGATGGTGGGTGACATGATTGGGGCCCAGAGCCACGCATCCACTGCCAAGTACCTGAACTTCTTCTCTACAGTCCTTGGCCTCCTGGGAATCGTCATCTTCATCATTCTTGTCGCCATGGGCACAGTGATGAGCTTCCAAGCCCTGTCACAGATGGTGGGCCAGCAAGGCCACTAGTCACTGCACCACTCTGTGTCCTGGACCCTCCGGCCCTGCCCTGCTAGACGACCTGACCTCTGGCCTGTCTGCTGCCGCTCCTGTCCACAGCCATTTGTGCATGTATCTCCATCTCTCAGCAAGCTCAATAAAGCGCCCCAGTGTATAATGGTGCAGTGACATGGCACACACACAAAAAAATTCTATACCACTGGCTAAGTGAATGTCATTATCAAAAGAATTACCTCATGTCCTAGGGGGAATATTGATAATATTCTCTAACATAAAATAGCAATGATGTCTCTAAGGATATCTATCTCTATCAATATCTATATCATCTATATCTATATCTATCTCTATATCCCATACATATATGAATGAATTGGGGGCTTGCACTTAGTTCCTGCTCCAAACTAAGAACAATTAGTTCTTATAACATGGCCTTGCTTGATGCTAGACCTCATAAGAGATTACTGATGATCGGGGTGTGGTAGCAAAGGGTGGCAATGAATCTAGATGGTGCATGGCTATCAGAAAGAATAACATCTGGGGTCTTACAGGCTTTTCTTCAAACAAACAGCCATTTTAGTGAGACATCCTCTAAGGCAGTGGTTCTCAACTGTCCTAGTGCTGTGACCCTGTGACACAGTGCCTCATGTGGTGGGGACCCCCAACCATACAATTATTTTCATTGCTACTTCATAACTGTAATTTTGCTACTGTTATGAATCTGGTGACCCCTGTGAAAGGGTTGTTTGACCCCAAAGGGGTCGTGACCCACAGGTTCCAAACACTGCTCTAAGGCCACAGTAAAGAAGAGCACCAACTTATGTGATCCAAGCGTTGCAAATTTTAAAAAATCCCAATCTGAGAATATGGTATCAGAATTTAAATTCTGAAGACGTGGTTTGCAGAAGACTATGGATGACAGTGTAGGCCCAAAATGCATTTGAAGGGTCCACACATGGAGTAATCCTCAGGTGAATTCCCTCTGACTATAGCTCAGGGACGTGAATCAGGCAAAGAGTATTGTAAAGTCATCATGGTAGACTTTGGTAAGCTAAAATGCCATAGCTTATCACTTCTCTTTTGACCCATTTTAAAGTTGGTTCAGTTTGTTTTGTTGTTTTTTTTTTTACGTGAAGGTGGATAAGCCTCTGGTGAATCCCCCTGACCTTAGCAGACCAGTGGTGTGAGTAGCCTAGCCAGTACGCAAAGTGCATTCAGATGCAGGTACGGTCAAATTCAACACTCTATCATTTGATCTTCCAGTAGTCTCATTTTAATTTTTTCCAGTTTTTAATATTTTCTGCTTTCTTTTTGATTGGGGCTTTTTCCTTTTTCCTTTGTTATTGTTGTGTTTTTTTTGTTTTGTGTGTACGTGTTTCTGTATATGAAATGCAGGATAGATAAATCGACAGACAGGAGAGAGTGACTGGATTGATGGTTTCTAGGGGGTATGGCGGAAGAGGCTGGGAGGAAATGGGGAGCTAGTAGTAACAATGAGAACAATAAGGAATAGAAAGTTCTAAAATGATTGTGGTGATGATGGCACAGCTCTTCTTAATATGATTAAATGATTAAATTGTATGATATGTGAATTAGATGCCAATAAAACTTTTAAAATAAAAAATAAAATAAATCTAAGCTATTCAAAGGGTTTACATTGATAACCCCCTTGTATATATGTCAAAAAGAATTCTCATTCTATTTTCTGAAAGGCCTTCTCTTCTTCATTACCTTTTGTTTCTTCTCACATTCCTTTCCCTAATTTTCTTGTATTCTACTACCTGGAATTTCCCAGGCAATTTCAAGTTCCTTTCACCTCGATGACACAGAGTAGTTTAGTCATTCAGAGAGAATTTTCAGCTCACCCGGCCAGCTCGCTGTGGAGCTCAGCAGAATAAAGGGACCTCAATTCATTGGCCTTACTATCTTTAGGTGACTATCATTTGTTACTTGTAAAAGTTTGGAGTTATAGCTCCTTCTTTAAGCAAAGTGTCCAAGGTTTTATATATATATATATACACACAAAGACAGTATTCTTTATAGAGGGATTTTAGTAAAACAATGTTTCCATTTTGCCAAATTAAAAATAGCAGCCACCTACTTTGGGATATTTTTTAATACGGTCTCATGAACTGTTCAAAAGGTGCCCCACACCATGGATTCCTACTTGCTCTACTCCAGATTTGGACATGTGAACCTCCTATTTTCTCCTGTAAGACTCGTCCCTCCCACCATCACCACCATCAGACCGAACGGCCGAGTCCTTCCCGATGATGCTCTCCCCATCACCTTGGAAACACACACTATTCATCTAGACATATTTGTAATACAGGAAATAATATATATGTGCTACTTGTATGGAAATTATCAACATGCAACACACATACAATATAGTTTCCTTAATATATAATTAAGAGTAAAATTATTCTTAACTGATACCTACTTACGTCATCAGATTAACCAAATATTTACCCCTCTAGTAAAATTTCTCAAAAAAGTCTAAGACTCCATTGCTGCTCAAGTTAGTCCCTGATGCTGTAGTGCCACCAGCTCTTTTGGCTGTCATCGCTGAAATGGTAGTACTGAGAGGTACTTTTTCCCAGACCTCCCGAGACAAGTTGCGTTTGTACTGTTACTTCATATTATACTTTATCATGTTTTATATGTATCCTTTCAATTATTATTTCATTATACAAAAACTTTCAGACACAAATCATGTAGGTTATAAGACATAATTTATTTACACATTGCTTCTGTACTTATAGTAAGAATGCCTTCCAATATCTTTTGTTCCTACATCTGTATGGGCATCACCATATTATTTTATGATCCTATCTTTTTACATATCTAGTTAATCATTTTATCAACTCCAATGCTATATTATCTCATATACAAAAATACAGCTAGTAAGATGCACAGATAATAGTTGATGCATTCTAATTGAAGAGAAATTCTAGCATCAAAACATATCTTTAACTTATTGATGATGCTGAGTGTCTTCAACTGTTCAGCCATTGATGATTTCAAGAAAACTATTGTCAAATTATTAGTACATTTATTATGGCTCACATGACATGAAGAATCATGTATATATTTCTAATACATAAATGCATATTCAGTGCTAATTCATGTTGAAATCAAATAACTATGCGAGTGTAACGTGTACTACATCAAGTTTGTGATGTGCAATTATCTGCAGTTATGTAAGTAAACAAAACACCAGAAGCTTGTACCTCAGGCTATTTATGTGCTCATAATCTAGCAAAGAGAGACAATCATATTTCTTATAGTCTTTCCCATTTTGACTCTCCTTGGAGCCCTCCTTGGCGGCGGTGTAGATATGAGTTAGACTACGATCCACGTGGTTGGCAGTTTGAAACCACCAGCACCTGAGAGCGAGAGCCTGGGCTTTCTACTTCTGCAAACAGTTAGTCTTTGAAAACCACGGGGGGATATTTTCTAGTCAGCGCTGACTTGATAGCAATGAGTTACTTGTTTGTTTTGATATGGATTGCTATTTTATGAAATAACAGGATCAGGAGAATGACAGTTCTATCAGTCCTTATTCTCACAGATATCAAATCAAAGTTGACTCACAGCGCCCCTACAGGACAAGGTACAACTTCCCTGTGGGTTTCTGAGACTAGAACTCTCTTTAAAAAAATCACAGACAACCAAAAAGTGGATGAAGGGAGACGTCGGACAGGGCAAGATATGACAAAATACCCATTTATAAACTATCAAGGGCTCATGCGGGAGGGGGGAGCGGGGAGGGAGGGGAAAAATGAGGACCTAATGTCGGGGGTTTAAATGGAGAGAAAATGTTTTGAGAAACGATGTACAAATGCGCTTTACACAATTGATGTGTGTATGGATTGGGATAACAGTTGTATGAGCCCCTAATAAAATGTTAAAAAAGAAAAAATAAATAAATAAAATGCAAAAAAAAAAATCATTTTATTGGGGGCTCATACAACTCATCACAATCCATCCATCCATCCATTGTGTAAAGCACATTTGTACATTCATTGCCCCTGGCATCAGCTCTTCCCTCCCTGCTCTATATGAGAGTAGACAGCCTCATCTTTCTCCAGAGGAGTGGCTGGTCGTTTGAATTGCTGATCTTTTGGTTGACAGCCCAACACATAACCACTATGCCACCAAGGCTTCAGGTCAATCAATAGAGGTATAAAAATAGCTTTAATCTTTTGCACCCACCAGGATTCTATCTCAAAGCCTATGAAGTTAGAAAAAGGGTCCCAATGATGGCAAACTGTACTGTATCATGACAGTTTAGCGAATCTCCCACCATCCTAAAGATTAAAATTCTTTTTCCTTCCAGTTTTGGTAGCTTATTTTATTTGTTTTTATTAATTGGACTGAATACATGTATTAAATCATTCCCTATTTCAATCATGTCCAGCAGAAGTGTACCTTTGCCACCACAATCAGTTTCCAAACATTCTTTTTCTATACGGACCTTGTGATGTCATCACCCCTCACCCTGCCATCTCCTCTGTGTCCTCCTCCCCCCAGAACCCTTATTCCAGCTGTTGACTCTATGGGTTCATCAGTCCTGGTTTTCATACCTCCCAAAAGGAAAAACGTGTACCACAACTTCAAAGGGGTGACCCAGGACTACGTGTGGCATAAGTTCCTAATCTCATTTGATTTACCATTCCCTTTTCAGAGAAACAAAAACAAAACTCAGTGCCCCTGACAATTAGAAACTTCAGTCCATGATTGGGGATAAAGTGTAGGTATCTGCTTTTGCAGCCCTCTTGGAATACCCCAGTGCCCTCCAGGGGATATTGCCTTCCGCTTTGGGAAATACTGATGTAGAGGAATAATTAGGATCCGTAAGTGCTTAACTGATAACCTAAAGGTCTGTAGTTTGAACTTTCCAGCAACTTCACCAGAGACAAGACCAGACTATTTGCTCCCATAAAGGTGACAGCCTTGGAAATTCTATGGGGAAGTTTGCCTCTGCAATAAAGGGTCAATGTGGGTTGAAATTTACCCAGTGGCAATCGGTTTATAAAAATCAATATTTTCAAATCCTATAGTAAAATACCAACCAGCGCTTTATTGTAGACACTCTGATGCAGTCTAGACTCCAGGACAAGAACTTGTTTTAAGTGCCCTAGGATGAGCTCCAACTCACTGTGGTGCTACGTGCTGCAGACAACACTGCCGAGCGCTGTGGCACCCCCTAACTGTTGTTATGCTTGAGGCCTCTGTTGCAGCCATTACGTCAATCTGTCTCCTATACTTCACCAAGTATTGCGCCCTCTTTTCTGCGATCCTCTACCAAGCATTGTGCCCTTCCCCAGGGACTCTTCTATCTTGACTTGATAATGTGTCCAAACTAACACGAAATCTCACCATTTTTTATTCTAAGGAGTATTCTAGCTGTACTTCTTTCCAGGGGAAAAAATCAACATTCTTTACCAATACTGTAATTCAAAGTACTCTCCTGTGTTCCCCACTCATTGCCCAGCTCTCACATGCCTACCACGGCAAGACTTGGGGAGATAACATAAGGGCCCTTTTAATCACAGCCCACTATTCACTAGCCGCACCAACTGCAGAAAATCATTTGGCTCTGGTGACCCTTAGTACCTTCAAATGCAAAAGAAAAAGCATTTCTAAAGATATTGTTTTCAAATGGTGCTCCTTGGAGCTATTGAGTTCCAGAAAGGCACCTTAGGAATCAACTTGAATTAAAATGAACTCCGCCCACTTTCATTCAATCATATCAGCTCAACTTGGATCTGGACATATATCAATATTCCAAATAAGAAGATGCTGACATAAAAACTCAGGAAAGTAAAAACAATAGACAATAGTAGATAGGATGATAATTAAGGATTCTAATTGCATTTCAATTTTATAATACATCATATGACTTTCCCTTATAGGCTTTCTACCAGTTAGAACTTTAATTTCAGAAAGTACTACATTTCAAACAGTTTTCTTCTAAGATGTAGTATCAGGAAAATTAAAAATAAGTGTACCTTCTTTTTAATCCTTGAGCACCTTTAATGAAGCAGAAATATTATACACGTTATATCATTTAATCTTTATGGAACCCTTAGATGAGCTTTGAAAGCAGTGGAATGAAAAGAGCATAAAATAAAAAATAATTGATTTAGAGAAATCCAGAATTAATTAACTGTCCTGATGTTTATTTCCGATATTTGTTGAGGCAGTTACTTAACTTATGCTTTAGACTTGTACTCTACACTAGGAAACTGTAGGTGCTCATGTCAATATCAAATAAGGGAATATATACATGTATAAATCAGGAGGGTCTCCACAAACCAGATTTTTCCCCAAATAAATGTATTTTTTTTTACAAAACCTTCAAAGTACTCTCCACTACACTTAATACATTTGTCAAATCTGCGACTCCATTCTTGGACACATTTATCAAACTCATCTGCTTAGATGGCTGACAGCACCTACCTCAAATTTTTATTGAGTTCTTCTATGTCATTAAATCTTTGTCCTTTCAAGTCCCTCTCCATTCACAGAAAGACAAAGAAGCCCCACAGGGCAAGGACAGGTGAGTGAGGTGCATGGGGCCAGAGGCAAGCTGTTTTATGCAAAAAAAATGACACATTGAGATGGCTCCATGAGCAGGTGCATTGTCATGGTGACAAAAATGGACCCTGTCTGCCATGAATCAGGCCTTTTTTTGTCACACAATCTTTTCAGAACTTCTAAATAGAAAGCTGATCAACAGTCTGACCTGGTGAAACGCACTCCAAATGCACTATCCCCTCATACCAAAAATCAAATGGGCATCATTTTTATGGGGGGGGGGTACACATCTATCTATCATTTATCTATCATCTACCTATCTATCATCTAAATAGAGAGAGTGAGAGGTAGAGCTAAATAGAGAGAGAGGGAGAGAGAGAGAGAGAAAGAGACGATATAGAGGTAGAGGTAGAGATAGAAGTAGAGGTAGAGATAGCTATATCACAAACACAGTGTCTTACACACTCTGTACACTGAGAAAATGTGAAAGTTCTTCTCACGAATGAGAAATTTGGTTAGGACTACTCAGATATGACATTTCAATTCCACTTGCCTGGATACAAACACTTTTATGTAAACAGATGCTTGTAAGAACATGAAAATCGCATAGCATGATATCTACAAATGTTTCAGATAAAATGTTGCCTTGATGTACTAAAAAATACATCTATTTTTTGCTGTTTAATTGTTACTAATTTAATGTAAATGTGTAATAGTACACAAAGAGAAAATACACAGTTAGTTCCTGAGTTACAGCAGGTTTCCTGGTGAAAATTGGTCCTGATAAAAATCAGTACAAAAAATCCTATCAGTGGGTACCTACCTTCCCGATATGAACACTGAAGACAACTGTATGCATAAGCAAATGTGGTGAAGAAAGCTGATGATTCCCAGCTATAAAAAGATATAGTGTCTGGGATCTTAAAAGCTTGAAGATAAACAAGGAGCCATCTAGCTCAGAAGCAACAAAGCCCACATGGATGAAGCACACCAGCCTGTGTGATCACGAGGTGTCGAAGGGATCAGGTATCAGGCATTAAAGAACAAAAATTAATATCATTGTGAATGAGGGTGGGTGCAGAGTGGGGACCCAAAGTCCATCTGTAGGCAACTTGATAGCCCCTTACAGAAGGGTTGCAGGGAGGAGACAAGACAGTCAGGATCCAGTGTAGCAATGATGAAACATACAACTTTCCTCAGTCTAGTTCCTAAATGCTTCCTCCCCCCAACTATCATGATCCCAATTCTACTTTACAAATCTGGCTAGAGCAGAGGATGTACATTGGTACAGATAGGAAATGGAAACACAGGGAATCCATGACAGATGATCCCTTCAGAACCAGTGGTGAGAGTGGCTATACCTGGAGGAAGGTAGAAAGGGGGAACCGATTACAAGGATCTACAAATAACCTCCTCCCTGGGGGATGGACAACAGAAAAGTGGGTGAAGGGAGATGTTGGACAGTGTAAGATATGACTAAAGAAAAATAATTTATGAATTATGAAGGGTTAACGAGGGACGGGGTAGTGGGGAGGAAGAGGGGAAAATGAGGAGCTAATATTAAGGGCTCATGTAGAAAGTAAATGTTTTGAGAATGATGATGGCAACAAATGTCCAAATGTGCTTGACACACAATGGATGGATGTATGGATTGTGATAAGAATTTTACAAGCCCCCAATAAAATGATTTTTTTTAAGGTCAGTACTTCTTTGTTTCTTTTAAGTTTTCCCTACTATTGTATTTTCTTATCAGTGCTGTTATAAATCTGATGTTTATTTATCTGTGGGGGTTGGAAGCATTACATATAAACTGACGTGATTTATCATTTTATGCAGTACATATTACTAATGATTAGGTATACACAAACCAAACAGTTATAAGTGCTGCTCATTGTAACTTGAATATGTTGTAATTTAGAGAGTACCTGTATTGACAATTATTCTATGTCAAAATATCAAGTGTTTTATAGAAATAAAAGAAACAATTAACATCACTTACATTGTCCTGATTTATCTTCCATATGTCATGCACCATATAACATTAAAAGCCCACACATGTGGTAGTTAAAAGCCCAGGTTCTATTAGGCTAGTATTAAAATTCCAGCTCTTTCATGTAGCAGTGTACAAGGGGTACCCACCTAAAATGGAATTTTTTTCAAAACAACCTTATCACCTTCAAAGCACTCTTTATTATACTTCATATATTTGTCAAATCTGAGATTCCATTCTTGGAAACACTTTTCAAACTCATCTGTTTGGATGGCTGACAGCACCTCCCTCGTTTTTTTCCCTTCACCTTTTCTTTGTTGTCAAATTGCTGTCCTTTCATGTTCATCTTCATTCATGGAAACAAAACAAAGTTGCACGGAGCAAAATCAGGTCCATAAGGTGTGTGGGGCGAGAGAGGCATGCTATTTTTTGTCCAAGCCTGGCACATTTAGATGGCTGCAAAAGCAGGTGCATTGTCATGGTGGCAAGACCAGATCCACCCCTCTGACACAAATCAAGACTTTTTTTGTGGCACACTGTTACACAATCTTTTCAGAACCTCTAAATAGAAAGCTTGATCAACAGTCTGACCTGGTGAAATGAACCCAAATGCACGAGCCCCTTATATCAAAAATCAAATGAGCATACAGTTTTTTGGGGTACCCCCTCCTATAAATGCAGGTGAGTAATCTCACTCTTTGGGGTTTCTAATTCCTCATCTGTAAAATAATGATAGTTCTAATAGCATTAACATAGTTAGCACTAACCAAATAATACTATTACTACATATTATTGTAGTGAAAAGCACAATTCAATACAATGCATTTAATTATACATGAACGAAAAGATTTAATGCACTCAGATGCTCCAATTAATCTCCCAGAGTAGCTATTCTGTGACAGTAATAAACTAGATAATAAAAAGTTAGAAAATCATAACATAAAGTACACGCAAGTTTTATATGGTTTTACTTTAGCAATTATTATCGTCATAGTTTATCCCCAGACTTATAATTTACTAGAGTGCTTTTTGCAATCCTGTTCTTCTTAGTGCCCCAGGAGATTTTCTTTTGGCATAAATTCTCTTCAGAAATAAATAAGTCTATTGTCTACACAGTTTTTTCCCCACCATCAAGAAATCCAAATAAATACACATTTATTATTTATACCTTGGCCTGAAAAGGATTCATCTGAATTTCTGAATTTAAATGCATTTTAAAGCAGGCATATGTGGGGATTGTTTGATGCCAGCATAAATGATTTGCATGTAGTTTGTCCACACACAAGGTGTTTTGTACAAATGGATCAATATAAAATCATTATAGATCCTCTACAGTGTCTCAAGGTTTCGTCAACTTCACCTTCAAATTCACCTTCTCTTAACCTGAATGTGGCAAAAGGTCTTGGTTAAGGCCTTGCATATTCCAATCAATGATCAGTAAAGGGATAACTTTCACATTCCTAATATTTCCACCCATCCTAATATTCTTACAGAGTACATACTACCTGAAGCATCAACAGGGGCAAAAATGATGTTTTAAAAAAGAGTAGTTTAGGATTGCATATGCTTGATTTGGGAGCTTATGTATTTATATTACACAATGGTTAAAGCAGGTGGCTAACAAAAAAGGCTTATACCCACCAACTGCTCCAGCAAAGGAAAAAATAAACCAAAAAAGGGCAATCTGTTCCTGTAAAAGATGTGTTGTTGCTGTTTCCTGCCATGAAGTGAACCCTCACTCATCGTTAAAAACTGACCAGAGGAACGCTGCACTGCCCTCTGGGATTCCTGCACTGTAATCTCATGGAAGGTGCTCTGGTGGCACCATGGTTTTAAGCTCACTAAATAGTCAGCTGCTTTCTACTCACCAGAAGCTGCTGTACAGGCGAAAACAGAAACCAAACCCAGTGCCGTGGAGTCAACATCAACTCATTGACTTAATAGACAGAACAGAGCTAGCCCAAAGGATTTCCAAGACTGAAATCTTTACAGTAGGAGGCTGTCACTATCTCTCCTCCATCGAGTGGCTGGTGGGTTCAAAGTGCTAAACCTGTCACTTAGCAGCCAAGCGCTTTAATCACTGGGCACAGGATAAAAAGACCAGACAATCTGCAGAACACTCTCGTAGAAAGCACATACTTTTACATCTCATGGGGCAGTGCTACTCTAGCTGTTAGACTTGGGATGGGCTAGACTTTATTCAATGGGAAGGCACACAGCAAGTTATGTTAAATATTGGCTAGCTTCTCAAAAAGTGTTTGGTTTTTTGTTTTTGTCTGATAAAATGAGGAGAGTGTATCGATACAGTTAGTAAAAAGGCTATCTCACTTTTCAAAGGAAAATATCACAGACTAACACAGTTAAGCACCAGATTATTACCCGAAGGAAGGGCAAATCTTTTTATTTTGCCAGTCAACAGTCAGAAATTACCCAATGAAGGCTGAGTCTGTGTGGAGACTCCGTATGAGCCGCTTGCAGTTACCCTAGTGTGAGGAACATATTCTCTCCTACATCAAGCACTCAAGGAAATAAAAAATAATAGAAGCAAATTTCTTCACAATGTTAAAAACACGATTTCTTATTTAACAAAATGAGAATAGAAACTATAGCCTGCCCATATCCCATTGTCAGATTACCCAATAAGCTAGGGTAAACCCAGGTTTATTTGTAATTCCTTACTAATTGGTAGTGAGCAAATTTATATTTTTTCATCAAATCCAAGATTCTGATTTTAGGCATGGCTGGCATGTGTCTCTCACCACCCTCACAGAACCTTCCAACAGAATCAAAGAAATTTTCTTTCTCATTAATACTAAAAATGGAGACCTTCTGCCAAGATGGCTCATTAATTTAGAATTGATGTGAATTTTTAATGAACTTAGTAAATGCACACAAAGCAATAAGTGAAACAAAAGATGTTGGGTGAGAACATGGGTAAACATACACATTATTTTATAAATTACATTACGTAGGATGCTGATTCTTAAGATACCTGAATGCTGTTTTCCATTTCAAGAAGAGGCATCTTCCAGAAAGAAAGGCCTTAATATAATCTGAGCCAGGCACCTTTTGAGTTTGTAATATAATCCAGGAAGAAAAGTGTGCTTAAAATAAAAGCCTGTGTACCAATTAAGAAGTGAAGAAGGCAAGTAAGCTGGGTGAGGGGATAGCAATAATCTTTAACCTGATAGATCTTGGCAGAATTGAGGCTGAATCTCATGTTGTTGAAAGTATAGCATCTGGGGTCTTAAAGGCCTGAAGGTAATCATGCGGCCATCAAGTTCAGAAGCAACAAAGCCCACATGGAAGAAGCACACCAGCCTATGCAACCATGAGGTGTCGAAGGGATCAGGTATAAGGCATCATCTGAACAAAACATCTCACCATAGTGAATGATGGGGGGAGTGCGGAGTGGAGATCCAAAGTAGGCCACTGGAGATCCCCTTGCAGAGGGGTCTCTGGGAGGAGATGAGCCAGTCAGGGTGCGATGTAACAACCATGAGAAATACAACTTTCCTCTAGTTCCTGAATGTTTCCTCCCCGCTCCCACTATCATGACTCGAATTCGACCTTGCAAGTCTGGCTAGACCAGAGGATATACACTGGTACAGATAGGAACTGAAAATACAGGGAATCCAGGGTGGATGAGCCCTACAGGACCAGTGGTGTGAGTGCGAAACAGGGAGGGTAGAGGGAGAGTGGGTAGGAAAGAGGGAACCGATTACAAGGAACTATATGTGACCTCCTCCCTGGGGGACAGACAACCGAAAAGTGGGTGAAGGGAGATGTTGGACAGGGCAAGATATGACAAAATACCAATTTATAAACTATCAAGGGCTCATGAGGGAGTGGGGAGCAAGGAGGGAGAGGAAAAATGAGGACCTAATGTCGGGGGTTTAAATGGAGAGAGAATGATGTACAAATGCACTTTACACAATTGATGTGTGTATGGATTGTGATAACAGTTGTATGAGCCCCTAATGAAATGTTTAAAAAAAGAAACAGGAAAAAAAAGAAAGCGCAAATCATCACTGCAAAGCAATAATGAAAAAAACAGACACTGGTGAATTCCAGTTGACAGGAAGCAACAGGCCAGGGGCTAGGTTCTGAAAGCAAAATTAGAACTAGAATATCCATTCCAGAAGGATATTTTGTACAACCAGACATGTAGAGGAGGCAGCAGTAGGATAGCAAACAGCGCTGACCCAGGATGCTGAACTGGAGGGATGAGGCCCCAGAAGAGGAACAAGAACAAACTCAAGCCACAAAGCTGCTGCAGGTGACCCTGCAAAGTTGCACAGATGCTTTGCCCTGGGAATGCAATGGTAGCAGATAGATCAATGGGGTCCTGGTGATAAGATGAGTATTTCACTTTGAACAAATGCATACTGCTGCTCATCAGACAACCAGACTGAAAAAAAATGCCATCAGGGCCCATAAAGTGGCTAACCACTGACTAGAATATATTTGGAATCTGTGTGAAAAGTATCCAAATTTATATCCTGTACTCAAAGTCCATAGCTGCCATGAGAAGAATTGAACATATAGTGTTGCTAATTTTAGCTTTCTGGACATAATATTCAATCTTAGTAATTCCTGCTTACAAACATCCAACTGATTCTGTTTGCCTAAATTTCAAAAATCACAACAGGGGATTCAAGAACCTTTGGATCCGATACTGGCTCGCCCACCAGTTCATCTTCTGCTTTCTCTTTTGCAGAGATTCTTCCCTAATTATAAGGCCAGCAGTTCAAAACTAGCAGCCTCTCCAAGGGAGAAAGATGAGGTCTTCTGGTCTTCTTTAAGAGTTATAGTCTTGGAAACTCACAGGGCCAGTTCTACCCTGTCCTACAAGGATGTTGAGTCGGAATTGAGTCTATGGCCGTGAGCCTGGTTTTGGTTTGAGAGTACTGTTTCGTGCCTACAGTCTTATTAGATTGCAAAGGGATGGCAATTGCGCTCTATTTTACTGCAGCAAGAGAGTAAGACGAAGCACCAGGAGTAGAATGAGGAAAGGGATGTGCTACTAATTCCTTCCACAAAAACCTGCCCCTTTTGTCCTGAGACTAGAGGAGCTGAAGGGTGTCTGGATCCCCTCAGCGATCCTTTTGAGCAAAGATTCTATAGCAGAAGCCTGGATGAAAGGGGAAAATTCAGAACACGATGTAAAATTCTCATGGAATCCAGATTTGGTGCAGACATTGAATCTGAATGAATACCTGAAACTATTTTCCTGGATTAGTTCTATAGAACCTTAAATGTAACATTTTCTGGAATGTAAGAGAGGTATTATTATATCGCAAATAGGGGTATTTTTGCATTCCAATATTTGACCCCAGAGATTCTCTTAGGAAGGGAATATGTTTTTACTGTTGAGGTTTGCCCTCCATAGTGTGTGTGTGCGCGCGCGAATAACAGAGAGAGTCAGAGAGAAGAACAAGAAAAAGGAGGAGGGGTGGAGGGGGAGCTGAAGTTAGAAGACAGAAGGAGAAGGGAGACCTGAACGAGACAGGGAGAGGTGCAGGACAGTGAGGACAGAAAGACATCAAAACAGCGTATAGAGTTAGTGGTGCTTTTTTGATAATAACTTACTTGCCAATAAGATATTTAGTTTTTCATTTGAGGTTTGTTCTCTATTTTACTTTTTTTATGGTTGTTAGTTTTGTTGTTGCTGCTGTCTCTGTATGTTTTGCTGCATATGAAATCCAGGAGAGGTAAATCTCTAGAGGCAGTAACTGGATTCAGGGTTTCTTGTTGGAATGACAGGGAGGTGGAGCAGAGATGTGGAGCTAATAACAATGCGTAGAGGAAAATGTTCTAAAACTGATTGTGGCACTGCTTACACAAGTCTTCCTGATTAGATAGAACTATTGAAGTTTATGATAGGTGGGTTATGTGTTAATAAACAGTTTTTTTTAAAGATCTCATCCCCAAATACATTTGTACTGCTTATTTTACTGAAAAAAATAAACCAGTTAAGATTTCCATTGCCTGGATAAGTACTTCCCAGGATGAATGTGAAAGATGGGAGGGAGGGTTAGGGATTGGATCTTTTAAAAACAGTGATATCTTGTCATGTAAATGTTCCTGCCCCTCCCCACATCATAATTAGCAAGAGGAAAGTTTCTCACAAATACTTGATAAAACATTGAGGGGACTCTCGGTATTTTTTTCCATTTTCAAAGAAATAGATTGCCTGGGAAAGACAAAGTTGCATTAAGAGAATATTAAGTTTCTGAAGGTATTTCTCCATCTAGCTTTTCTCCATTTAGTATTTCTGTGGGCTTGTTTCCAGTATGTTCTATCAACACTAGGAAATACCATCTCAGCCTCAGAGAAATCCAGGAGTTAGAGTACAGCCCAAAAGAGCCTTCTTATACCCAACTCCCGTTAAATCTCCAGGGTTCTTGCTCCCGAGGAAACTCAGCTTGGGCAGGTGACATGGGGCTGCTACAAACTAGTCTTTGATGGTAAAAATGCCTCCTTAAAAGTTGCTGAAAATCACGTTTCTTTCTTTTTTGGATGGGAAAAGTGTAAAGCAGAGTAGAGAGGTTACTTGAGGTTTTGAAATTGGTCTCACTGGGGCTCATTGTATTTGCTGCTTCATCTTGCATCCCATAGCCCAGAAAATGGCTTTTCAGTAGAGAAACTTTCTCCACCCTAAACCTGAAAAGTGTTTCTCATTTTCACCATGCTACCAGAAAAATCTCTCGTCACTCCCCATCTATCTTCTCATGAACAGCAAGTGCCCTGAAGTGTTAAATAAATAGAAAGGGAATATGGAACTATAGAGCTTAAGTAGTAGATGTTTTTCTCAACAACATTAAATATTTAGATGTTGTAAATCTTATAATTAAAAGCAAACAAACAAAATCAAAACTCACTGTCAGATGAGAGGGTAGAATTGCTTCTGTGGGTTTCTGAGACTGCGCCTGTTTATGGAAGAGGAAAGCCTCACATTTCTCCTGAGGAGTGGCTTGTGGTTTTGAACTGCCCACTCTTCATTTAACAGGTCTGTGAGTAACCACTATGCCACCAGGGCTTCTTATCTAACCTCTTCTCAACAATACACACACACTCCCCCACCCCCCATGACTGCCCCGCCTCCATATCCATATCACTGCTGGCTTCAATGGCAAATGTGTTCATGGTTATGTTTAAACAATAGTGACCAACATATTAGAGAACAAATTCAAAAGTTAAAGGGCTATGATTGGTCTCTTTTCCTTTGACTCCATGACCCCATATATATTGATTATACACAATATATGTTAGATAGGACTATTCGAGATTTTCTTCTCACTTCTGCTCTTGTTGAAAGTTTAAACAGGTTAATAGTGTCACCATTAAAATTTATAAAGAAAATGGTGTTTCTTTGAATAAGTTAGATGACCTTGAGGTATGGATTGTAATAAGAGCTGTAAGAGTCACCGAGAAAATGATTTATTATTAATAAAAGAAAGAAAAGAAATGGATTAGCTCAAATGTTTATATGAATGACAGCTGCCAATCCCACAGCTGATAATCATATCTTACTTTATATCACAAATTAGATAGTAAACTCAAGTCCAAGGCTGTAGTTCGAATTTCAGGGCATCTTTTATTGTTGTTGTTTTTACCTCACTGCCATCTATGAGGGCTGGTGGGTGGAGTGACTATAGTGGCTATTGGTCTCCTTAGTGAGTGAAGTGTAAGTTACAAGAAAAGCTACCACTTCCTTATTCGCAGTATTCACACGAATTCTAATAAGCATATGATTCACAAGGGGGGATTTCTGCAAAGAAGAGTAATCCAAGGTTATGGTGATCTCCATCTTCCAGATCCCACCCCTTTGCAAAAAGTGTAATCATTTCCATAACACTCACATCTAAATATCCTCCAGGTCTGGCCTGGATTGACAGAGGATTAGTTTTATTCTAGAGGCAGACATTAGTAATAAGAAATCTAATCACATTTTTAGAAATCTTTTAGCATTTCTTTTCAAAACAGCATGAACTCATCTGAAAACTGAAAACCTGAAAATTTACATTAACGGCTATGTCCTAGTCACTTGTATGTTAAACTATTCATATAATAAGCATTAACATCCACTTTCCTATGACAACTTGGCTGTTAGTTTTGGCAGTGAACCCTGAGATTAGAGTGATCATCTTCTACATGGAAAGGCATATGAAATGGATTCTGCTCAATGACACGTATCAGAGTTCAAGGGGGTTTATTTATGGGCTCGTGCAACATTTATTGAAGTTCTCTTCTGTAGGAGTAGTCATTCAACATGGAGCTACATCAGTCAACAAGGAAACATTGCTTTCCAAGTTACAGTGGAAGGACACACATAATAAGTGGGTGAAAAATCATATGTGCTTACATATTCTTCCACAGCATTGTAAGTGCGATAAAAGAAACAAAGGAAATCCAGGAGAGATAGATTATTATTTGATTAGCGTATTCATGGTGTTCTTAGTGCTAAAGAGGGAGAAGGTATGTATCAGCAGAGAGCCTGTGGTGGTGTTGAAGAGCAGAGAGGGGAGAAGAAGTGCAAGCTAAGAGAAAATCAAGAACAAATGCATTAAGGTATGAAAAAAAAGTCGCTTCAAGAATGAAAAGCAAGCTAGTGTGGTTTGAGCATACAGAATAACGTAGAAAGTAGAGGCAGATCTGAAGTATAGGAGCTACTAAACTCATATAGGCACACATATGGAGAATTCAGACATGAAGCATGTTATATTTGGTTAGACACATTGTTTTTTCATAGGAGTTTTAAAGTTATCTGAAAATAGTGCAGAAAGCAAAAGGAATTCTCAAATACTTCTCAATACTTCTCTCCTGCATACTTTTCTCCTGTTGTCAACACCTTGCATTTCTGTGGTATTGATATTATTGATATTACTGGTAAACTATTATTTCTACATCACAATTAACTAAAGTATAGGACGTTCAATCACTTCATATGGATAAACAGTCGGACACTGAATAGGGATGACTAATGCATTTGAATTATGGTGCCGATGAAGGAGATTGAAAGGCCCATGAATTGCCAAAGAGCAAACAAGTTTGTCTTGGAAGAAATACAGTCGGTCTGTTCCTTAGAAGGAAACTTGGCAAGACTTTGTCTCACAGACTTTGGGCATGTTGTCAGGAGAGATCAGTCCCTGGAAAAGGACACCATATTTGGTAAAGTAGAGGGGGAGTGTACAAGAGGAAGAGCCTCAACAGGTGGATTGACACCGTGGCTCACACACTACAACCGTTCTGAGGGTGCCACATGACCGGCAGTGCTCGGGTCTGTCATATGTAGGGACACTGCGAGTCAGAACCCACTTGACAGACTTAGTATTCTGTAGTAAACGGGAACGAGAGCCCCTCCCTTAACTGTAATGTACTGTAAACAACAGTATATTAAGGTTCTCTTTTCATCTTACCCAGTCCTATGGATTTTACTAATCCATAAGGTCATATAAGAGACCGTACCATTATAGTATCATACAGAATAGCTTTACTGCCTTTCAAATGCCCGGTGCTCCACCAATTCAGTTCTCACTATCCCTAACAGCTGGCAGAACCATTGATATTTTTACTGTCCTTGTAATTCTCTTTTCCAGGAAGTCAGAGGGCTAGAACCACAGGGTCTGTAGCCTTTCAAACTAGCTTTGTACCCTTATAAATACTGACTTAAGGTTCTTTATGCCTTTTAGTAACTTTTAAATACATTTATTTATTTATTTTAAAATATTAAATCATCTTATTGGGGGCTCTTACAGCTCTCATAAAGAGCCATATATCAATGATATAAAACACATTTGTACATATGTTGTCATTATCATTTTCAAAACTTTGTCATTCTGCTTAAGCCCTTGATATTAGCTCCTCTTTTTTCCTTCCATCCCCCCACCCCCTCCTGGACCCCAGATATATTATAAATTATTATTAATTTACACCATCCATGTGTCCCTTTGCCCACATTTTTATTGGTAATAATATTCCACGGTATGTGCCTTAGGGTTCTCCAGAAGAACTGAAGCAGTAAGACAACTTGGTGATAGATGGACGGGTAGAAAGATTAAGTAGGTAGATTTATTGTTGAGGAACTGGCTCACACTATTTAGGCTGGAAAATCCAAAATATGTTGTTGAGGTGATAAAGTGGAAATTGTGACAGTTTTGTGCCCCAATATTAGTATATCAGATGATGAGCAAGTTCTGGCAAGATGTTTATTTAATATATGAAAGTAGAATACTCCCTATGGGAACTCCCTTTGTTATCATAAGGTTTTCTACTGACTGGGGGAAGTCTACCCACATTATGGGTGATAATCTGCTTACTTAGGCCATACTCATCCCATACAAGTACTCCTATAATAACAACATACCAAAATGATAACTAAAATCCTCGTAAACTACAACTATAATAACATCTAAACTCGTGTTTGACTAAACAACTAATCAACTGGACACAGAAGATTAATTATCACAATACTGATGCACTATAATTCATTTATTAAAGAATATCCTATTTGCTTTATAGTTTTGGCAATTATAAACAAAGGCTTCATCAAAACTATGAATATTTGATATATTTATGAAATTCTGTATTTCTATTTCTTCGCCTGATCTTATGTGGGCTTTGGTTTTTATCTCATTTAGGTAAAAAATTTGGAGCACAATTGCAGGATTCTATGGTATGTCTGGGTTGGCTTCATGAAAAGCTGCCTATCTTCAAAAGTGACTGTATCATTTTTAATTCCCAACATTTTGCCTTAAATCCCACACCGAAAACTCCACAGCTGTGTGTTGTCAGTGTTTGGCATTTAAGCCATTGCCACAGGTGCGCACTGGCAGCTCGTGTTGCTTTTATCTGTAATTTCCTGTGATTTGTGGTGTGGGGCTTTTTTCCCTCCATGTGCTTAGCTGTCATAGGTCATCTTTTTGGTGAAATTTCTGTTCAGCATTGTTGACATTTTTCCAACTGGGTTGTTTTTTTGGTTGTTTTTAACTGTTTTTTTTTTTTTCAAATATATTTTTTGATATATTTCCTTTATTGCATGTGTTCTATAGAAATGTCATCCCACTTTTAAAAGGTATTCGATCACCATTCAACTGCCTTAAGGACAACAGAGCAGAGAACATCATTGGTAGAACTGAAATGTTCTAGAGTTTAACCTAATTTAGAGCGCTATGCTATAAAGACCCAGAAATACCCAGAAATTGAGTGGGTTGCTTTTGAGAGAGGGAGCATCTCCATTTTTGCATCTTTTAACTATTCCTAGGTATAATAAGTCCAGAATGAAAAACAACAACAAATATAGGAAACGGAGTTTGTTTTGGTTTTGGAAGCATTAGGATGCTAAATTCAAGGACAGCAACTGGAAACCACCAGCCATTCCACTGGAGAAAGACAGGACTTGCTACTCCTATCAGGAGATCCAGTCTTGGAACCTTACAGGGATAGATCGATCCTGTCCTAAAGGGCCTTGAGAGTTAGCATCGACTCCATGCCGGCGAATTTCGTGTTTGGTTTCTTTTTCTACCTGTTGCTTTCAGTGCTCTCTTCAGCCACCTAATTACTCACTATGACACGTTTTCCAATATTAAAAAAAAACACACACATAATTTTAAAGCTAAACCATTTTGCATCTCTGATTTCCCCAAGGTAAAGCATGTTTTCGCACAACTCTCCTGGTCTCTTTCATTTTTATGGACCCTTATGCTAATATTCCTCTTAAATTGTAACACTTAAAACTGATGAAACATTGTTTCTTATCACATTAGGGTGAAAGGTAATAATCATTCTGTTGGTTTGTGGTGAAAAGCTACATTAATAACAGCTAGCATAGAGCATCCTAGTCTGGGCGACTCTTTAATTTATAGTCAAGAGAGACCTCTAGGGCTACTTCATATGTATGGTTGGATATTGACAAGTAATCTCATTGATATTTGGAAATTAGCTGTTAAGTTTTTAATTGAAAGAACCAGTTCAATGCTGCTCACCTTCCAAGTCTATTTACATATTTGTTTGAAACATCTTTCTCTAAGTTCTCACTCTGTGTGCAAATTTGATGTGCACGCTATTGACCTTCCATCTAAGTCCATTGATGTAATGATCTTACCTCAATTTAGAGCCTTACATCAATCTATTAAATTAGCACTTTGATGGTTCTTCCAAGTATAAATTCTCCTTATCGTCAATAAAGCCCTTTAGGATATAAAGATAGGCATGTGCCTGGAGAATTATTCTCATGAATATCTGCCCAACTTAATTCTTCCTCATCCAGGTTATGCATGCTTTAGCTAAGTTCTAGTGGAAAAATGGTGTGTACACAGATTTGAAACTAATGTCCACGACAATTTATGTATTTAGATGACTGATTTTCAACATGGAAACTACATTGGTATAGGAAGGCAACAATTATAATATATTCTAATATTTGAATTAGAGGTATGAATAAACATAGAAGAGCTTAATTATTGTGTACATAATAGCGTTAAATGGGATATATTTTCTCTTCAATATATTTAGTTGATTTCAACTTTTGAATTAAATTTGTGGCAAACTGTAAAGCCTTTTAAGGAGTATCAAAATATTAACACCCATACAAACTGGTAAAGCAATATAGCATTAAATTCTGAGAAACCTCACACTGATACTAAGTCATACTTGATGTTAAAAAAAATCAGTTCTACATAAAATAGCATTTCTCTTTTTCATTTTTATAGCAAAATAAAAATAGAAGATTTAGATGCATGTCTAAATCAATTCTAGGACTCGATACATTATTTTGTCAAGATCAAGGCCAAGGCCCACTGCAAGGAAGTGAAAGACTCCCTTTCAGCATTTAAATAAGTCAAACAGGATGAAACATGGTAGAATAAAAATATCAAAGAGCATGCTATGTAGTTAAGTTAAATATTGGCTGACATAATTTGTTTCAATTTCATATTGCCATTTAATTTACGATTGCTGCTCTAGTACATTACTGCAAACTTAGTGGCTTAAAATAGTCTGAATTAATTCTCTTACACTTTTGGAAGGCAGAAGTTTAAAATCAATGTACCAGCAGGGTACATTGTTCCTTATGAAGATTTCAGGGGAGAAATCCATTTTCTCCTACTTTCCAGCTTCTAAAAGCTGCATTTACTCCTCAGTCTTCAAAGCACATCAATTCCACTGCAGATTCCACTTCGACATCTCCTGTTTCTGAAGCTGATCCTCCTGTCTCCCGCTTATGAGGCTGCTTGTGAGCACGGGCTCCACCTAGATAATCCAGGATACTCTTCCCATCTCAAAATATTAAACATAATGCCATTTGTAAAATATCCTTTACCCTGCTAAAGTAACAGTAGGCACACATTCTAAGATATGGATAACTTTCGGGATGTACCATGAGCAAGAGCATGCATATAGCATGCCATATGTACGATCATGATATAAAATGACATCCTACGCTGATGTGTTAAAAACAATCAGAAACACCTAGTGAGACTCAGTAATAGTCACGTTATATAGGACCATGAAAGTCACTAATAGCCCCCCCCTTTTTATGCTAAGCTCAGATACAAACTCAGAATTTTTAAAATACAAATTCCAACAGAATACAAATTGATTGGATTTTGATGAGGGATGATTTTTATGAATATTCATTATTTCACAGTTGTTTAAAAAATACTCGACTATGATCTCTAGAAGTAAGCTGAAAGACTACTTGTTCAAATCATGGCGTTGAATGACGGCGATACAAAGGCCGGGAAGTAAAAGTAGTATCGGCACAAGCTCCTGCTGTAATGAGATTCATGACGAGATCTGTGAGCGGATTTACAATGACTGCCAAGTGAATCCAAGCTGGGAAAGTACGGGCTTTCAATATCAAAATCAAAAATGAACACGGGTCTTATGAAAACCATTTTTGTATTATTAATGACTATTATTTCAACCTAAACTTTAGCAGAACATTCAGTACACAAATATAAAAAATGTTAAACGAAAAATTATTAACACAAATGTAAGCTACAAAATAACATGAAGTATCTGACAAGAGGCAGCACCTAAGAGTGAGGCAGCCCGTCCGCTCCGAATCAGTCAGAATGTGGGAGTACTGTGGGACATTCTATTTCAGCAACCTTACCGGAGGACAATTTAAATGATTAGTCAAATGTCAAAGTGGATGAGCAACTTAAGGACAAAGTCCTTAAGAAACATATAAATCAGGCTCTCCTTTTATTGTGGAGTTAATGGGTGAGTAATCACTCTTTTGAAGTATTAAAATCCTCAAATATACCCAGCTTCATCAACAAATTAAGCATGAAAGAATTTTCTGTGAGTAGATGATCAATAAGAAAATCTATTTTCTAAGCTGATGATGTAAATAAATGTGTAAAATTGAAAGGCTTAAAGTGGTTTAATCAGATGTATCTTTTCAATGATACAATATTAAACACACCAAAATTATTTAAAATTAATATTTCTCAAGATATATTTTAGATAATAAAATGCTAATTTAAAAATCCTCAGGGTGAGATAAAAATATGGAAAACCAAGATCTACAATAGTAATAAGTTCACTTTAGTGACAGTAGCATGGACCAAAACTTAATAAGATTAATACTTTGACACCCAGGAAATACATTCATTTCTGAATCTTAATACAAGTCATTCATAGACCCTGCTGGTATTACTTTTTCAAATGGATAAATATCAATGGAATAATTTGGTCTTTCCATGAAACACAATTTTCAGGGTCTGTACAAATATTAATGATACATATAAAAGATGAACTAACAACGTTGAGGTAAACAAATCTCAGAGGTGAAAAGTTATTGGATTTCTGATTCAATTTTCTTTGTGCTTACTACTGACACATCTATTTCATCTGTCAGTTGAAGAGAAATGGATTATCTTGCAGAGTTTTTAAAGAAAAAGGCAGCAGACACCAAAGAACAAAAACCATCATTGTGTGACCACCTTCCACACATAAACGCTGAAGACAAATGTGTGCATAAGTAAGTGTGGTGAAGAAGGCTGATGGTGCCCGGCTATCGAGACCTATAGCGTCTGGGGACTTAAAGGCTTGAAAGTAAACAAGCGGCCATCTAGCCCAGAAACAACAAAGCCCACATGGAAGCAGCACACCAACATGTGTGATCATGGAGGGCCAAAGGGACCAGGCTTTAAACACCAAAGGTGGGGAGGGGGAATCATATCCTCGTCAATGAGGGTGGCGTGTGATGGAGACCCAGTGCCCATCTCTAGACAACTGGACATACCTTGCAGAGGGGTAGTGGGGAGATGAGTCACTTAGGGTTCAGTATAGCAATAATGAAGCCCACAACTTCCCTCTGGTTCTTGAACGCTTCCTCCCCCCAACTACCAGGACCCCAACTTTGCCTTGCAGACCTGGTTGGACTAGATGATGCACAGCGGTACAGATGGGAATTGGGAACGCAGGGAATCTAGGACAGAGGAACCTCTCAGGACCAGGGGTGACAGTGGCGATACCAGGAGGGAAAGGGGATGTAGTAGGGGGGAATGGATCACAGGGAGCTACATGTGGCCTCCTCTCTGGGGGACGGGCAGCGGAGGGGTGGGTGAAGGGAGACGCCGGACAGTGTAATATAAGATACAATAATAATTTATAAATTATTAGGGGTGCATGGGGGCGAGGGGAGGAGGAAGGGAAGGGGAGGAGGGGAAAAAGGAAAATTAGAGGCTAGCGAATTTTGGGAATGATGAGGGCAACAAATGTATAGATGTGCTTTACACAATTGATCTATGTATTGTGATGAATTGTATGAGCCCCAATAAATTGATTAAAAAAAAAAAAAGAAAAGAAAAAGTGCTACCTGAGAAATTCTTTGAAAGAAGCAAGTGAACTTGCAAAACAGATGAAAGGGAAAATTAAATTTCAGCACTTTATGACATTGTCCCCATTTCAGATGAAGCAAAGGTGTAATACCCCTAGAATTCTGTAAGCCTTTTCCTGAATAGTTAGAGTACTTCCTTTGAATAATTAATCAGAAAGTGAGAGCTATTGAAGTCATTCAGTTTTACCATTTCAGCTTCAATTTCTAGAATCAAAAGCATAATCTTCATCATAATATTTCAAAATTCAATCAACAGTTTGATATTTTTCATGAGTCTCCAAAATTTTCTAATTTGAAAGATGCACCATCATACTGAATATTAGGGCTTATCTTGCCAAACTGTTATGGTTAGAAATAATAAAATAGAAACTAACTTATTTAGTATATATCTGTAATCAACTGACATTGAGGAATTTTTCTGATACAATGATTCTTCCAATCCCACTTAGTATTACCATTACTAACCAGCTCTACCATTTCTGGTATTTATAATAGGTATTATATTTATAGATTATCATAAGTCTATTTTAAGACCCAATTGCACATAAATATTTTACATGAACTTAAAAATCATATAACTATCATTTTAATTTCAAATTATTTACCTGGAAAAGTCCATTTAATATTCAAATAATAATTACAATTATTTTGTTATTTCACTGAATCAATAGAAATTACAAAAAACAAACTGTAATGACTTTAAACAAATCTCATTCAATTTATTTTGTTTTTATAATTTTATTTCAGTCTTATTAACTCACTGACATTGAGTTGATGCTGACTCATAGCAACCCTATATGACAAGGTAGAACTGGCCCTATGGCTTTCTAAGACTGTAATTGTTTACAGGATTAGAAAACTCATTTTTTTCCCACAGAGCGGCTGGTGGTTTCAAACTGTTGACCTTATGTTAGCAGCCCAACACATATATTGATTATACTTCTTAAATTTTAGTTCTGAAATTGTCATTAAATTAATTCTTGTTAATAATTACTGTATTCTATATATTATCTTTTAAAATAGTTAACTAGAATTCTACTCACTTTGAGTTGGCATTGACTTCAAGCAGTGAGTATATATTATTAATTTTAAATAGAGGATACTATCAGATAAGTTTCTCATAATGCTTATTCAATTTAGCAAACTGAGAAAATAATCAAAAGTTGGAAATAACTTAAATGTCCATCAACAGACAAATGGATAAACAAATTGTGGTACATACATACAATGGAATCCTATTCAACCAGTAAGGAAAATGAAGTTTAGAATAGGGATAGCGTTTGAAGCCATTGTTGGTGTTTGTTATGAAGTGCCCTTGACTCGGCTCTGACTCACAGTGGCCCTGGAACAACCCGCAGTCAGTCCTGCACCACCCTCGCACTTGTGCTCCAGCTTGAGCATGTTGTTGCTGCCGCTGGGCTAATCCATCTTATCAAGGGCCTTCATCTTTTTCCATGCTCTTCCTGTTTTCCAAGCATGATGTCTCATTTGGAAAACACCAGTCCTAGGGCTGGGATCTGCTGATAACATGTCCAAAGTACATGAGACAAAGTTTCACCATCCTTTCCACGAAGGAGCATTTTGGCTGTACTTCTTCCAAGACAGAGCTCTTTGTTCTTTTGGCAGTCTATGGTACTTTGAATATTCATTTCCAAAACCATAATTCGGATGCATCAATTTTTTTTCATTGGTCTTATTTAGTCAATGCTCACCTTTTACATCCATATGAGGCAATGGAAAACACCCTGACTTGGATCAGGCATACCTTCGTCCTTGCTTTTCAACACTTTAAAGTGGTCCCATGCAACAGATGTACCCAAGGCAATGTTTTATCTGATATCTTGACTGATGCTTCCATGAGCTATGATTGTGGAGCCAAACAAAATTTAATCCTTAACAACCCTTGACAATCTGTTCTTCCATGTGAAGTAAGTCAATCACAAAGGGACAGATAATGAATTACCTCAATTATATGAAAAGATAAGAGAAAACTCATGAGGGAGATGAAAATTAATTAGTGGTTATCAGTGGTGGGAGGAAGGAGGAAAAGGGGGGCCATTACTTAAGAGTACTGAGTTTTAAAGTGATGTGAAATCACATTTTTGTTGTTGTTGTTTTATAGTGATAAAAACTAACACTGATTAAGTGTAGGGTTATATAGCAGACAAGTTTAAGTGCTATTGGTAAGCTGTAAAAAGTTAAATTGGCTAAAATTGTCTGGTATAGATATATTTACAAACACTAACCCCTCCTCCTAAAAAAAGGAACATAAAATAACAGTTGCTCAGGTGGCTATGCACAACCAAAACCTCGTGAGATTTGGTTCTTTGGTTTGCAGGATTAGAGTCACTTTTTCTTGGAAATTTCTACTAATATGTCAAATAACATACTTAGTGTTTATATTTTACTTACTTCCTAGTTTGATGTCTAGCCCTTAAAATCTTGCAAGCTACTATCCAAGGGACAACAATTGGCCTCTACTTGCCTGAAGAAATACAGAAAGGAGAGTCAGAAATAGCAAGTAAATAATGAATATGTGCTTTCTTGCCTCCCTGGGACCAGAATGTCTGGACCATTACTGAACATTGTGATCAAAGATGCTATTGCACAATCTGGATCAAGGAGGGCATATGTAGAACAAAATTCAAGTTTTCATGAACCTCAGCCTCTCTGGAGCCATGGAGGCTGGAAGAACCTTTGAAACTATTATCTGAGAAAATAGTTAAACTTTAAATAAAATTTAAAAAAAAACCACCTTTGAAATAGTCATAAAATCAAACTATCGCTTAGTTAAAAAGTGTCTGCTTTGAAAATTATGCTCTTTTAAGAACTCTACATGTGAACAAATTGACAACAAAAAACTTGAAAGTTTAGATAAGATCATTAAGGGGTCGTGCCTTTATATTAGTGGGAATCAACAATCCAGAAATGAGGATTTAAAAAGTTTCACAATTTGAAGAATGTAATCAATATCACTGAATTTTGCATACAAAATCTATTCAGTTGGTCAATGTTTTGCTGTTTATATTCTCAACAAAAACAACAAATAAATAGAATTAAAAATAGCATACTCTGTACATGATGGGTCCCTTTGAATAGCTGTTGAATGAATTGTTAAAATGCACTGCAAATACTAAAAGACAAAATAATAGGACCAAATGAATATTTAAGAAGAAATTGTCCAATTGTGATGGAAGAAAACAAGGAAGAAAACATCTTGAGGGCTTCATTAGGTCATTTGTCCTTGTTCCTACGCCACTGCCATTTATAACTGGTCTTTAGATGTTAGATCATTCCTTTAGTTTCATGATATGAAGAGTAACAGGCTCATTTAACACAGAATTTCACCCTAGAGAGAATATCGTTTCCAGATGTTGTCAGTGATTAAAATAATAGACATTTTGGCAGATTCATTGAGTTAACATTTATATTTAAAAATATTGATTATCTGTATAACATTCATAACACCAGCCCTATTCCCATTTGCATTTTCTTGAATAACAAAATTATACTAAAATTTCTCATATAAATATGGAAATAGCTATAATGCATAACTTTGATTTAAAATACTCCACAAATAAGAAACATACAATAAACCCAACATTCATTGAATTAATTCTTTCTGAAGTTCTTCAATTTATAAAAATGCACCAGTTATTATATGTAGCATCCATTATTAGAATACATTACTAATTGTTCCTATATTACAATCCTATTATATTTTCATTAAATCAATATTATCAAAATAGGATCATTATGAACACTCTATAAAATATAGCTATTTCCATTTCAGTTAATACATTTTTACTCCCACAAATATATTGTGCATAAAAATAATTTATTCAATTGAAAATTATTCTTGATAGCCAAACTAAAAGATGCTAATATCTTTTTATTATAGACAAAAGCAAGCATTCATTTTAAGGTTTACTTAACATATTTGAAACTCTGAATACAAAGTCTTCATATTCTTGGTCTATAAATATTTTATTAATTGTTAGTAAACTGTAAGATATGTATAGAAATGTTGTATGTTGTTTTTTAAGCCATTACTCTTGTAATCAATATAATATATTCCTAAATGGGCCATTTCAAGAGAGAATAAGTTATATATGCAAATAAATAACACTTTTGTGATTACCCCTTTCAGTTTAATATTTATTTCTACTGCTACCATGAAAACAGGAAATCAAGCATGCATCACACAGGACAAAACTGCTACAGAAAAGCTCTCAAGTGTGTTGACAAGCAGCTAAGCCACGTGGAGAACAAAGGTGTGTCGAACACAAGCCGTGAGGTTTATAGTCACAAACTCCTAGTGGGGGTGCTGGCAATGAAAAAGGAAGACCATCGGGCACCTCTTGCCTTTGAAATGATGTGTTTGTAAAGAATATTGACCGTATCACAGGTTGCTGGAAGAATGATTAAATCTGTCTCAGAAGAAGTCTCGCCAGAATCCGGGGTTGTGAGACTTCCTATCCCATATTGTGGACATGTTATCAAGAGAGACCAGTCTCTGGAGGAGAATACCACTTAACAAGTCGAGGGTCAGGGAAAACGAGGACCACGCACAAGGGAGGAGCTGACAGGTTAGCGGACAGAGTGGGTTCAAATATAATGAGTAGGAGCAGGGCTCCGTGAGGCCGAGTCCCCCTGGTTAACGGAGGGTGCTCAGAGTCATAATGGATTCAGCAGAACCTATAAACAGCAGCACCTGCGATCTTGATTATCATCATTTGAAGAATTACTTTCTCAAAATATGCATATGGATTGCTCTTAAATGTATTTCTTGGCTTATTAGAAAGAAATGAAATTTTACAAAAGTCACCCATAACTAAATATTGATAAATGTTCAGGAAAATAATGCATTGTGAGTGAATTTTTAAATTGAGGTACGTTTACAGAATTCAAAGCCTCTAGATCTTGAAATAATCATCATAGAATATAAATAACCATATATTTAATTTTCTAAATGTAAAAATGAAGGAAAAAACTGATAAAGCAGCTTTTAACAATACAAAATACAACTTAAAAAATAAATTAAATGGTGACGGAGGGAGCAGGGCATTAATCCACCCAGGGGGAGAGTATTGGTCTTGTCTCCACAGAATCGGGAGTGGGCATGCAGACGCGACCATGATGCACCAAACCATGAGGGCAGCGTGGCCTCATGGAAGACTGCATGAAAAGAGAGAGCCACAGGGCTGGCCCCAACCAGAGGCAAACCGACCCCCTCCCTGGAAGTGGGAGTGCTGGAGAGCAGCACTGAACCTACAGGTTGGCGAGAGGCGCCAGCATGCCACACCCACACGGAGACAGGCCAGGAGGCAGGAAGAGAAAGAGAGCCAGACCTGACCCCATGCTGGCACACCAGGCTCAGCAGATGATGTCCCTGAGGGGAGGGAATGGGACACAGAGGGGACTGGGCAACACACAATAACACATGTCATGCTGTCCCCTTCCTGGAGCAGACTGCTACAGAGGACATTTCTGGGGTCACCTGGTGGGGAGCCAGCAGGGTCTGAAGCAAGAAGGGAGCATACCAGACCAGCAGCTGGAGCAAGGCAGAGCTACAAAGCCCCTGAGTAGCCCCCAAGGGGGAGCTCTAGGCTGGGAGGGACAGCTCCTGGACAGTCTTGAAGGCCAGTGAACAGATCCAAGATTTTTGTAAGTTTCTTCTCTCTCTTTAAAAAAAAAAATCATTTATTCTTATTTATTTACTATTATCATTTTTTTAATCAGTTTGGGCTATGTCATAGACGGTGTACCTCCCTATATAGGAGAGGCATGGGAGGCATTGCTGAGAGAGAGCAGCTAGACCAATGGTCCCAGGGACACCTGGAGGGTGAGGGCGGTGGGGGAAGGGGGTGGTGGGGGAAGGGGGCGGTGAGCAGGCTTCTGTATGGACAGGGGAACAACTGGGGTGTTGGAGTCAATAACAAGGAGGGGATTGGGATCTGAGGTGGGGGTGGGGGTGGTTTGGAGCAACTAGCTAAGAAGAGGTACCCAGAGGCAGAAGTAAGGGGAAAGTGACAGTGGGGCAGGAGGAAGTTAAAAGGAAGCAGATGAGGACCCAGGAAGCAAAGCAATGGACAGAGGTCTAAGCATGGCGGTGTACATATGTAAATACAGTAATCCACAAAAATAGAGGCATTGCCCCATGTACATATAGTTATACGCAATACACTGAGGTAGGGGATGGACTTTGGGCCTCTGCTCATAACCTCCCTCAATACAAGAACACTTTGTTCTAACCAATCTGCAGTCTGAGATGTTCACCCTCCCACACAATAGCTGAAGACAAAACAGGTGCAGAAGCAAATGTGGTGAAGAGGGCGGCTGGATGGTGCCTGGCTATTAAAAGATATAGTGTCTGGAGTCTTAAAGGCTTGAAGTTACACAAGCTGCCATTCAGCAGTGAAGCAACAAGTCCACATGGAAGAAGCACACGGCCAGTGCGATCATGAGGAGTCATAGGGACCGGGTAATAGGCATCAGCAGACACGTAACGAACAAAACCATATTGTTGAGAATGAGGGGGGTGGATCAGAAATCTAAAGCTCATCTGTAGACAGTGGAACAGTCTCCCCACAGAGGGCCCCATGGAAGGGATGAGTCACCAGGGTGCATTACGCATCGATGAAACACACTATATTCCTCTGGTTCTCTGAGGCTTCCTTATCCCCCACTACCATGAATGACCCCAGTGGTGCTTCTCAATTAAGACTAGACCGGAACATGTACACAGGTATAGATAAAAGATGGGAGCTCATGATGCACTGAATCCAGGAACAGGAGTGGGAATACTGATACCAGAAAGGTAGGGGGGAGAGTGGGAGAAGGAGGGAGAAAGGGGGAACCAATCGCAATGATTGACCCCTAACCATACACCCCTCTACAGGGGAAAGAACAGAAAACATGGGGGAAGGAAGACAGCAGTCTATGTGAGAGAAGAAAATAATAACAATGTACAATCTATCAGGGGGTTATGGGTGGGGGGAGAGAAAAAAAGAGGAGATGATACCAAGGTCCCAAAAGAAAGTAAATGTCTACAAAAGAATGAAGGTAACATGTACAAACATGCTTGATTCAGTCAATGTATGGATTGTGATAAGAGTTGTGCGAGCCCCCAATAAAATGATTTTTAAAAAAAAAAGAAGGAAGAAAATGTTTTGAAACTGATTGTGGGTAGCAATTGTACAATACTGCTTAAGGTGATGGAACTATGGAATGTTATGATATCTGTTAGAGCTCCCAACTAAATGATAAATAAAAATTAAAAATAAATAAAGTGATATTTGAAACTCAATAGGACAATCTAGCAATAAAAGTGTTTAAGAGAAAACAAGGATAAAAAGTTACACTAATGCTACACAAATATACAAGATCAAGGGCTAAGAGCAGAATTAGGGAAAATTAGTTAAAATGTTGACTGAAAAATTGGGTGTATACTCTATTGAAGTTTTCATAGAAAAAAAAGAGAGAGAACAAATGAGAAGCAGTCTAAAAACTGAAAATCTCTGAAAACTGGTACCCACCCTTATGACGAGATTGCTGGAGACAGAGTTTCTACAAGAAAGTGTGATGGAGAAACCAGGTGTCAGGCTATTTGAAAGAATAGCTTCTGGATGGGATCTTAAAGTGTGTCTTCAAACAAGCAGTTATCAAAGTGAAACATCAACTAAGCCCACGTGGAAGAAGCTCATCAGCTTGTGTAATTAAGTGTTGCAAATAATAATGGCATGGTATCAGATCTTAAATTGTGAACACTGGTTTGCAGAAGGCTATGTATGACCATGGAAGCTCAAAATCCATTTGTAGGATTTACACATGGAGTAAGCCTCTGGTGAATCCCCTCTGACCATCATAGAGGGATGTGAAGAGCTTCCCTGTCAGATAGAGACCGTAGTAGTTAGGTTCAAATGCAAAACCTTATCATTTGATCTTCCTTTTGACCCATTTTAAAGTTGCATTTTTTAATATTTCTGCCTTCTTTTCTATTGAGGTTTTCCTGTTTTGTTTTGTCACTATTGTTGTTTTTGTTTGTTTTTGTATGGTTCTTATGTTTTGTATAATTTTCTGTGTATGAAATATAAGATTGCTAAATCTATAGAGTCAGTAACAGGATCAATAATTACTTAGGGGCATGGCAGAGAGATTGCAAAGGAAATAGGTAGCTAACAATAATTAGTACAAGAGAAAAAATATTTGAAATTGTGATGATTACACAACTCTTCTTAATATGATTGACTTATTACATTGCATGCTATGTAAGTTATATGCCAATAAATTAATATAAAAAGAATTACATAAAATCACAAATGATACATAAAACACATCTACCCTACCGTATTGCGAAACTGTCAAAGAGTAAACCAAAGAAAAGATCTGAATGTGGCCAGAGAAAAAGGATAGGTTAACTAAGAACGACAATTAGACTGAAACAACCTCCTTTATTTAAAAACTTTGTGATATGAGTGCAAGTTTACAGAACAAATCAATTGTCCATTCAATGATTCCTGCTCATCTCATTTTTTCCTGTGTACCCTAATTTCATTTATCTATTTTTACCCTCTTCCTTCCTGGTGGGCCCCTGGGCTATGCTTTGGGCTACTCACCACAAGGTCAGTTGTGTGAAATCACCAGCCACTGTGAAGATTTAGCCTTGAAAACCCATAGAAGGGGGGTGGGGACACACACACACACACACACACACACACACGACATATATATATATAAAAAGAAAACCCATAGAAGCAGTTCTACTGTCTTAAGAGCCAGAACTAGCTCCTGGGTGGTGAATTTGTTTGTTTTGGTTCTTGTCTTTTGAACTCCCCAAGCAAATACTTCAGTTCAGATAGCAAATGGTTGCTTGTTCTAAGAAAATCAAATCTGAACAGTGAGTTCATTTCAAGCCTTGATGGATGAATAAGCGGCATCATATAGGGCATTCACCAGTTTATATTTGACCAACGAACTAGGCCTTTTATAAAAAAAAAAAATTAGTTTTGTTCCAGAGTCCTGGTGGTGTACACTTTAGACTGCCAATCTCAAGGTTAACAGCTGGAAACCAAGGCCCCTCTGGGAGAAAAAAGAGGCTTTCAACAGTCTAATAAACTGTTTCTGAGTAAATTCTATGTGGTCACAGAGGCAGAATCGACTAGAGGGCAGTGACTTTCTTTTGTTTTGTTGCGTTCTGTTTTGTATTTGTCTCCGATGTTATCTAGAACCTTCTAATGTGATCCATTTCAAAGAAGTTGGTAGTGGTCACCCAGGACCATCTAGTTCTTTTGGCATTGGCACCTTGGAGGCTGCTGGTTCATTAGTGCTTTTGATTGTTTCCAAACGTCTTTGATTGTTTTCGCTGTCTTGCTTTGGACAGTGAGAGCCCAATAGTTACAACTTAGAGGGCTCACGGGCTCATAAGACTTTAGTGACTATGCATCAAAGTAAGAGTTAGACATTTTCTTGTGGACAATGTTGTACCCATTGACTTTGATGTCTACTGAAAGTTGGGTCCTGAGCCCCGAAGTCCAGTGTCTCATTCTTTTAAGGTATTTGGTGATGGTAGGGATTTTTCATAAATTTGCCCATTTGCTCTTCTATATTCATAGCTTTATTTAAACTACCTGTAACACAAGTCTATATGTAGAAATATTCTCTTCCAACCCTATATTTTCATTGGTATAGTCCCATTTCCCTTACCACCCCTGATCAGCTGCACGTCTATGATTGTTGTCATTAGGTACCCTCATGTGAGGTCCAGCTCATAGTGATCCCAGGTACAATTGAAATATGCACTGGCCGATCCTGTATCGACTTCAAATCCTTGCTATGTCTGAGCCCCTCATTGCAGTTACTGGGTCAATCCATATTGCTGACAGTCTTCCTCTGTTTTGTTGGCCCTTTACCTTACCAAAAATATCCTTCTTTATAGATTGGTCCCTCCAGATAACATGTCTGAAATGCATGAGGTGAAATCACATCCTATCTTCTACAGAATCATCTGGTTGTACGTCTAGTACAGATTTGCTTGAGATTCTGGCTGCCAATAGTACTTTGAATATTCTTAAACAACACTAGAATTCAAAGTCATCTATTCTTCACAGTTGTCTTTATTCATTGTACAGTTGTTGAAGCCTATGCAGTGATTGAAAAATCATGGCTTTGATCAGGTGGACCTTAGACATCAAAGTGAAACCCACGGTGTTCAACATTTTGAAGAGTTCTTGTGCAGCAAGAGCATGTCTTTTGAGATCTTCAATGTTGCTTCTATGAACATTGATTTTAGATCCAAGTAAAAAAAAAATCTTGAAAGCTTCAGTATGTTCTCCATTTATCATGATGCTTTTATTGGTCCAGTTGCGAGGATTTTTGTTTTGACACTGAGCTGCAATTCATATTGAAGACTGAAGTCTTTGATCTTCTACAGCAAGTGCTTCAAGTCCTCCTTGCTTGCAGCAGAAGGTTGAGTTACCTGTATATTGAAGGTTGTTAACGCGCTTTCCTCTCATCCTGGTGTCATGGGCTGCAGACAACCCAGCTGGTAGATTCCTGTTAGTACTTTTATTGACAGGTTGTGTATGTAATAGCATTCTCCTTTGTTGCCTTAAACTGTTGTGCTCCTCCCATTATCCCCCTCGATCTTTATCATTGAGGTGTGAACTAGCTCTTATTAAATATTGCCTTTCCTTCCATCCAAGTTACTATGTGTTTACCCTCTAGCTAATGCTTTACACAGCCAGTCCCACTTCCTTCCCATGTGCCATTGAAAACCCCGTGTGAAATAATTTCTGACTTTTTACAATAGTGGTCTCCTAATTTTTGGTTGTGATTATTTGCAATCAGCATAATATCTTCCAGGTTGATCCATGTTATGAGGTGTTTTTAGAGTTACCACTATTCTCTAACATTGTTTAGTATTCTATTGTGCATACTTATGAATCTGTTTATCCATTCAACTATTGATGAGCACTTAGGTTGTTTCCATCTTTCCTCTATTGTGAGAACTGCTGCAATAAGCATCCATGTGTGTATCTATTTGTCATGGCTCTTAAATCTCTAGGACATATACGTAATGAGGGATTGCGGGATCATATACATCTATTTTCAACTTTTTTAATAAGTGCAGCCCCATTTCATAAGGGTGGTGGTACCACTTTCCACCCACTCACAGTACAGGAGTGCTTCTCATCAGCATTACAATTTTTTTTAACTTTCCTATTAAAGCTGGAATTACATGACATTTCATGATTGTTTTCATTTGCATCACCTTAATGACTAGTGTATGAGGATATTTCTTGATGTGTTTGTTGGCTGCCAGCATATCTTCTTGATTGAAGTATCTGACTATTTCCTCTGCCCATTTTTAAACTGCATTTTTTTTTTTTTTTGCAGGGCAAGGGGGGATCTTTTTCTTGGCAAGATGTTGACGTTTTATGTAAATTTGAAGACTAATACCTTGTCCAACAACAACAAGGTAAATCATTTGCCATCTTTGAGTTTTATGTTCACTCACTGGGTGAGATCTTTGGATCTATATGAAGTGGTTAATCGGTAGGAGGCCCTGTCATCAAGGTTAGCTTCTGTTGTCTGTGAATTTGTAGTTAGGTTTCATAGTGTATTCCTGTCTTGTAGTAAGTCCCTCCTATTTAGTAAGTGTAGTATATAGTAGTAAGTTTACTCCTATTGTTTGCATTGGTGATCTTTACAGTTTTAGGTTTTATCATTTGTTTTCATCTCCCCTTAGTTTCTTTTATGGTGAGAAATATGGATCTTCTTTCATTTCACAGAAAATGAATATGCAGTTTTGCACAACAGTTTGTTAGAGAAACTATCACCTCATCATTTAATAGCTTTTTGGCTGTTTTTTTCAAAGAACAGCTGTCTATAGGTAGGTGGCTTTACTTCTAGATTTTCATTTTGCAACATTGATCTATGGATTTTTTCAATGTACAGCATCATGCTATTTAATTACTGTAGTTGTGTAGTAGGATATTTGCATATTAGGCCAGGAAGTGTGAAACATTTTACTTTGTTTTTCCTTTTTGATATTGTTTTGCTTATCTTGGGTCTCGTCCTTTCCAGATGAAGTCTGTGGTTAGTTCACCTAGCTGCTACACAGCAGCTCAAATTGGAAGGCTCAGAAATATATATTTTTTTATTCCTAATGGGAGGATTAAAATAACATTTAACTTTATACTTTATATGAACACAAATATTTCCGTTAATAAAATATGACATAGAATATTTAACTTTCTAACATATTTAATGAAGGTAATAACATTCAATAAATTCAAAGAAAGGGAACAAAGATGTGTAATAAGGGGAAACAAGTTGAGCTAACTAAAGTGATAGTGGTAACATGCTTAAATATGTAAATAAACATAAATAAGAAGTCCTACCTTATAAAGCAGATTTTCTTGGATTATAGTTTTTTGTTATTGACAAAAGAAAATGAGATTACAACATATGGGTATAAAAAAATTCAAAGTAAAAAAATAGAAAATGTTATAAGTAAATTAAACCTAAACAAAACGTGCATAGCTATGTTTATAGTAGTACAAATAGATTAGTTTTATGTTACTATTTGCTTCACTGAGATTGAGGAGACTTTTCAAACAAGAAGGCAGCATGCTCATTTTAAAATACTTCCTAGTGTATTTAATTTAGCTTAAATAAAAATGAAACAAACAGAAACAGTTTTGGCTCAGATTTTATAACTGATAGCTGTGGAAGGCTTTCATAGTCATTTTACTCTGGCACCACTTTTCAAAGTTACTGAGAGATTTTGTTTTCCTGTTCACAATTCTTTTACCTTTTGATTATTTGACATATATGCATTATATTTTATCTGGTTGTTGTTAGTTTGCTGTATAATTATATTTCTCTGCTGAATCCATTAAAAAAAACCCTGTGACTTCCTTTTGACACCATACACAAACAAAACCCACACGTCACAACAAACTCCTTGTCACACAGCCCCTCCAGGACAGAGCGGAGCTGCTCCTGTGAGCCTGAGACTGCAGCCATTACAGCAGTACAAGCCCTGGCTTTCCCTGGATTATGGTGCCGGGATATAAAAGAGTTTGAAGTAAATTTGAAGTAAAGTAAATTGAAGAAAATTAAAGGAAAGGTGTGACAAGTGGTTTTCAACAAAATAAAACGCCCATCGCTATGGTAATAGAATTCAGAGTAGACTTAGTTTGCTGCTCTCACTCCCTCACTGGGATTGGGAAGCACTCGCAAACAAAAATGGACAAAAATGATGGCAAGACCTCAGTTTATTTATGGCTATGTTCGCATCCAAACTGTAAGTTGTTGAATTAATGTGTGCCTCTCAAAAATAGAAAGCAAAATTTAAGTATAACTAGCATTCCCCAAACTGTTAAGCCTATAACTCTGTTAACAAGGAGCAAACATGTATTACATGCTCCACTCCTTAGGGAATATAAATTAAGATTCACCATAAGAAAGTTTAATGTCTGTGAACTAGTGTTTTTCTTTTAATTCAATATTAAAATACATTGATTTTTTATTTTTTTCCTATTTTATAGCTTCATGTCTATATAAAGGAAATATAAAGCATGTTTGAGGTGATCAAACATTGAAAGTGAAATCTATATGTTAAGGTCACTATATTACATAGTGATAAAAACCTAAACAACCTGAAACAGTAAATAAAATACCAAACACAAGAGAATTTCTCAATTTGCATATTAAAAAATGACCAGCATTGACCATATGTAAACATAGGACCAGCCCCATAAATGCAGGAGTAAAAAAGTATGATTGCAATGCTGCACAATATTATCGAACAGTTTTCATTTATTAAATAATAATATTTGCCTTCAAAGTTTTCTAATATAGATAAAATATAAACTTTATATAACTTGCCTCAGCAAGGTTTAAACATTAAGTGCATCAGGTTTTTTCACTTTAAAGGAATACTAAATGTAGTTATTCAGATTGAAGGACAATAATCACTGGAAGCTATAAAAAACTTGAAAGCAACAAGTCATGCATATACTTTATATATCAGTCTTCATTGCATCATGAAAAATAGTTTAAGTGTCCATCAATAGAGGAGTGGGTGTGTTAGAGTTGAAAAATGGACTAAGATGTAGAGAAATTTAGTTCTGATATATACTATAACATGAACAAGTCTTGATAGTTATTTGTAACTGTCATCCAGAAATCCTAGACAATAATCATGATTATGGGGTTTATTAGTGAATAGTTAGGTTAATAGGTTTCAATATAGGCGAGAAATGCTCAGGCCTATAGTCAGGTATACTTTTTGGTCCTCAGCCTCTTGGCCTTGCCTCCGCCCTGCTTGTGCAATGTTACAAAGCTTTCGTGGGGGGTGAGGGTGGGGAGGGATTGCCAATGATTCCCAGGGGACATGCTGTTCCTCTATAATTCTCAACTCAAAGGCACTCAGCTTTACCTGTATGGGTCAGAAAACCCAGTTACCCCAATTAAGTGCCCAGAGGCACAGTACTCCACAAGCCAGCCTCTGTCTTATGCTCTGTCCCCTGTGACGTCAAAACTGTCTACTGGACCAAGGTGTTTCAATACATAGGGGTCTCGGGATCCAAATGATGAGGCCTCCCTCTGACTCTTTTCTCTTGTAAGTAGTGAAATCCATTCTCACTGCTTCTGAGATGGCTCATTTTATACCAAGCAGGATGACAATCACAATGAATCTGATTAACAAGTATCCATTACTGATTTTCAATTGTATATTCTCCCACCTTCTTTTAACCAGATCCATCAGGGAAAGGTAGTTTGCTGGGAATTACAGAGACTATGATTGGAAAAGCTACCTAAAATAATTCATTGCATTATAAAACAAAAGAACAAATAGTGTATGACCTCACTTAGAATCATCGAATATTTAGAAATAATGGAATAATTAGAAAACAAAAGTGCATGCAGATTACCAGGAACTGAAGAGAGAGAGAGAAAATGAAAAAGAGTTTATTTGTTCAGGGGTATTGTTTCTGTTTAACATGACGAAACATGTTTGTAAATGGATAGTTGACCAGGTTTACAACATGGGGAATGTAATTAGGGTACTAATTTCTATACATAAATTGTTTTAAGTACTAAATATTTTGCTAGCTTCTATGAGGAAATTTAAATAAAAATAAACGAAATAGTTAAGAAAGCTTAATGGAAACATTAGAGACTGCGGTTGTTGGGAAGCGTTTCTGAGGTGTAACCTGAGATAGAAAGGACGGGCAGAAACATCAGGAGACGTCTATTCTTGAAATGTCATACTGTCCACATGAGATTTTGAAGACTTCTGTCTCCATAAAATCTTTCTTCAAAATTATTTCAGATTAACTTCATGAATTTTTATATATTAAGAAAAAAGATATGGCATTATTAAAATAAAAACTAGTTGTTTCTATTTTGAAAATCCTGATAGTAATTTATTTTATGTCACATTTAGACATCCACAGACTTCCTGTAAAATATAATCCAAATCTTTGAAAATGAAATTTTGAATGTATCTTATTCCTACAGATACACATGCAAAATGGAATATCAACCAACATATAAATTAAATTTAAACCAAACACTAAATTTTACAAACACTAAGAAAACACACAGGATAACATATCAAAGCAAAAGATAACCTTTATCAATCTTCATTTGGCAGCTCTTACTAATCTTCATTAAAGTATTAATCCATGAATTTTAATTAAGTGGATGATGACATTATGGATATCCAAAATGTTTCCCTCTTTATTTTCAACTTTCAAAAGGAAAGACAAGAAACCTTTTTATAACAACAACAAAAAATGAAGCCTGAACATACCACCTCTATAATTCTAAAACTAAACACATCCGTTCCTCTTCTTTCAGATTCTCACTTTGAAGTGCTGTGTGTTTTTTATTTACCCACACAGGTTTTCACTTTGCGGTTTCTAATCAAGAGCTCATTATTAAATAACAAGCAGACACATAATGACAACAACATTTTGATAACTTACACTTCCTCTAAAAATGTACAACCAGGCTGGTGTGAAGAAAATTATTAGAATTGATCTGCCATCTGTTCTGAATCACAAATGCCGAAGCCAAGAGCTCCCGGAATGCAGAATGAACAGGTAGAGCCAGGCTTGAGAATTCTTCCTGCACTGCTAACACACTTGTCATACGATTTAAATCAAGTGACATTATTTACAAACATGGATGCTAAATTAAAAGTCAGCATCACAAAACAATAACACAATAAACATGGAGAGAAAACTGAAAATAAACAATTGTGTAGTTTTGTGGAATTCAACCAAGGCCAGACACATAATGATAGAGACAATGCATGTTTAACTTAATGGTTTATCAGATGCAAAATAAGTTTTTTTATTCATATTTAAATTCCAGGTTTACTAAATTGTACCTTGAAATAATTAAAATTAATTTCTTAGTCAACCTTCCCAATCATTTTATCATTCCTCATGCCTCCATATTGTAAAAGGAGATAAAATAATTGATAGATTTTCACTGGTTTCCAGGAAAAACGATGTAGAGGAAGGCAGGCAAGTGTATAATTAAGGATTTTGCCATATAAACAGAAGCTGAACAATATTTATTGAGTTCATCATGTATAAGTCATAGGATTAGCTTTCGTTAATCACATGACAGCTGTGAGGCCTTACTGGTGCAGTCGTTGAGTTCATCTGCTAACCAAAAGGTTGGCTGTCTGGACCCACCAGCCGCTCTAGGACGACAAGGTGTGTCTGCTTCTCTGGAGATAGACAGCCTTTGAGAGTGTAGGAGCCTGTGCCGTCAGTACTAAGAAAGTTTGTCAGCTAGATGAGGCTTCCAGTGATGGGTTTCCTTCTTAGCCTTTGAGGTGGAAAGAATGGATATTAGAACCTACAAAATCAGGAGGAGAATCAAGGGAAATAGAGGAAAGAGCTGGGAGGAAAAGTACATTTATAGAGGTCTAGATAAAGACATGTACATATGCAAATATATTTATA